>NC_026000.2:64352738-64465734 GCF_000442705.2 Elaeis guineensis
TGAGACAAGGTTCCCCGCATCTTTGATGTAATTTTGTTTTCCATTCGTTCGCTGATGTAGTTTGTCGCTTTCCTTTTTAACTCCCCTCCCTTTTTCCTTTTTTCCTTTTTGTGAGGGTTTTCCCTCTGCTCTTAGTGGGGTCGCAGGAGCATGAAGGGCCGCTGAGAAGGTTTCTTCTTTCTTGTCAGGTCTCGAATGGTGGGACCTTAATTGGTGTCAGGACGAGGTTTTCTAATGCGATCGATTTCAGCTCAGGTTAGGATGAGTTCTCCTTCTGTTCCTAACAGGACTGCGGGGCACATATGGGCACTGTATGGCCTCTCCCCCATCCGATCTACGAATAATCGGGCCTTCGACCTTGCTCATGTTAGGGCGAGGTTCTCCTCCTGTTCCTAAATGACTGTGGGGGCGCATATGGGTGCGTATGGCCTCTCCCCCATCCGGTCTACAAATAACCGGCCTTCGACCTTGCTCATGTTAGGGCGAGGTTCTCCTCCTGTCCTAACATGGCTGTGGGGGTGTATATGGGTGATGTATGGCCTCTCCCCATCTGGTCTACAAATAACGAACCTTCAACCTTGCTCATGTTAGGATGAGGTTCTCCTCCTATCCCTAACATGGCTGTGGGGGGCGCATAGGGTGCTGTATGGCCTCTTCCCCATCCGATCTACAAATAACTGGGCCTTCGACCTTGCTCATGTTATGGCGAGGTTCTCCTCCTGTCCCTAACATGGCTGTGGGCGCATGTAGGTGCTGTATGGCCTCTCCCCCATCCGATCTAAAAATAATCGGACTTTCAACTTTGCCACATTGGGGTTGTTTTCGTTGTCCGAAGGGGTCATCCCCTGTCGTTACAAGTCCATGCAAAAAAGGAAAGATATGCAGACCTGAAAGGAATCTTGATTTAAAGCAGGATCGTTCGTAATACATTTACAAGTTTTTCAAATCCCAAGGCTGTAGAAGGTCTACTTCCTGTCACGGTCCTCCAGAGACAGAGTTGATGATCCCAATTGGAGGCCGATCTCCAGGCTGCTCTTCTCTCCTCGACGGCTCAGGCTGCGGCAGGGCCCTTGATCGATCCTCTCTACCCTCAGGCCGGCATCGAATGAACCTGTCGAGCTGACCCCGTCGGATGAGCTCCTCGATCTCGTCTCGGAGCTGAATGCATTCCTCCGTGTCATGGCCGTGGTCATGATGGTAGAGGCAGAACTTATTAGGATTGTGCTTCTCGAGGTGTGTGCGCATCCTTTCTGGCCTCGGGAGCTGCTCTCTGACTCCATCAGCACCTGGGTTTCGATGCGTGAGGAGGGCGTAGCTACGGAATCTTCCTGGGGGAGAGTCCCGTCGAACCTGGTACTCCGAGCTTCTCTGCTTGCATGCTCGAGGAGGAGTCTGGGCACGCTTGTGCCCGGAGGAGTTCGAGAATGTGGCCGAGCTTCTCTCGACCCTTTTTTGATTGCGGGCTTACTCGAGTCTCCCGCCTGCCGCTCTCTCGTGTCTCCTCATCCTTCATTTTGAAGGCTTCTTCTGCTCGGGTGTACCCTTCAGCCCGAGCCAACAGATCAGCAAAATCCCTGGGATACTTCTTTTCCAAGGAGAATAAAAGGTCGTTCTTCTGAAGGCCGCCTTTCAGAGTGGCCATCGCGACCAATTGGTCCAAGTTCCAGACCTCCAATGCGGCGACATTGAAACGGTTGATGTAAGCCCGGATGGACTCCCCCTCCCTCTGCTTGATGTTGATGAGGGACTCCGAACCCTTCCGGGGATGCCGGCTGCTAACAAAATGAGCCACAAACTGGTGGCTCATCTGATCAAAGGAAAATATGGTACCCAGCTTCAGCGTCGAGTACCATTTCTCACCGCTCCCTTCAAGGTGGACGGGAAAGCTCGGCATAGGATGGCGTCGGGCGCACCATGAAGCGGCATCATTGTCCAGAAGGCCTCCAGGTGGTCAACTGTGTCCGAAGTCCCATCGTAGCTTTCAAATTGAGGGAGCTTGAAGTTTGGCGGGATCGGTTCCTGCATGATCATTTGAGAAAAGGGAGGGTCAGTACAAATATCCTCACCGTAAGCAGGGGGTGCATGGTGGAGTTCCTCGATCCGTCGGTTCATCTCCAGAAGCCTTTGATCCAGGAAATCCTCTCGACTGCGGGTCTTGAGGGTCTTCTAGTAGAATGGAGGTAGAGATCTTCCAGGAGTAGAATCATAATCCGACTGAGGGCTCTCCACCCTCGGATTCATCTTTTCGGGAAAGACGGGGCGACTGGCCCAAGTGGCCCATCCTACCATCAGATTTTGGAGTTCTGGCGATGCTCTCTCCAGTCACACTGATGCTTGCGGTTGCTGCTGCTGCTGTATGGCCTGCATAGCTTCAGTGAGGCCTCTGACCTGCTGAACCAGCAAGTCGAATTGCTCCGCGCCAACTGCCGTTGCCGGAGAAGGAGGAGCCTGGGAAACTGGAGGTGAGGACGAAGCCTGAGATCTGGCCGTGGAGGTCGTGGATCACCAAGTGGATGCTTTGCGGGGGGGCATCGAGTGAAGATCTAACGGAGGAAGGAGAAGAGGATGCCGGAGAAGATGACCAGAGGTGGTCCCGTTGAGCGCTCCTTTAAGAACAAGGGTACTGCGAAGACACAGGCCCCCTTCCTCTAGCTCCAATCCTGTTGGTGCAAAAATCCGCCTGCATCGGAGAAGCTGGATCGAGGGAGTCACGGTCGCCGTCGGGATGTGCAAAGGAAGTCTAAACTGGAGTTGGGGGTGCTCCGACAAGACCCTCCGACACTCAAGTCAGTTTTCTGCCTCAACAAGAATGGAGTGCTCGAACAAAAATTTTAGTAGAGTTTTGAGATAGAAATTAGAGCTTAGAGGATAACATATCTGGGATCCCTTTTTATAGGCGGAGGGTGCAATAGATTGATAGCGACGTTTGTAACCGTCTGTCAGTGGGCCATTCGGAGCCAGGAGGAGTCTGTTATGAAGAGTAGCAGAGCGAAATCATGGCCATCACCGTGACCCGCCACGTGGAGCCTGTTGCGGGGAGTGATGTGGCATCCATTGTCGTGACTCACCAGAGGGTGGAGGAGACACGCGGTATCCATCGCAGGAAGTGGAGTGGAGTTGTGGCCATTACTATGGCCTGTCAGGGAGTGATGGAGCCGCGTAGAATCCGTCGCAGGAAGTGGAGCAGAGTCGTGGTCGTTACTGTGACCTGCCAGGGAGTGATGGAGCCGTGCAGAATCCATCGCAGGAAGTGGAGCAGAGTCATGGCCGTTACTGTGACCTGTCAGGGAGTGATGGAGCAGCATGAAATCCATCACAGGAAGTGGAGCAGAGTCATGGCCGTTATTGTGGCCTGCCAAGGGGTGCAGGCCTGTCGGCCGAAGTTCGATTGAGGTGCCTGGCGAAGAGAGGTAGCTATCCATCTGAGAGGAGCTCGGATATCGCAAATCCTGTTGGGTGCCTTGGGCGTTAAGGCTGCAGGCGAGGATCACTTGCCGTAGGAGCTCAGTCGGAGGCTTTCCACAGACGCAGTCTGGTTTCGCACAGACTTTGGCAGGGGGTCGACCGACGGTGGATGTCGGATGGCGTTGGAGAGGTTCGTCCGCCATGGAAGCTCGGATGAAGGCTTACAGTGGGAATCCGGCACGAACCGCTCGTGGTAGAAATTTGAAGTAGATCGTTTGTAGCGGAAACTTGAAGTGGGTCACTTGCGGTAGGAGCTCGGAGTCCGGCCCCTGTAGGAGTTCGGGGTGAGGTCTACCTGCGACAGGAGTTCAGGGTGGAAGTCCGGCTCCCGTAAGAGCCCGGATGAAGTCTTCATGCAGTTGAAGTCGGGGATGAAGTCCGACGCCCACAGGAGTTCGGACGAAGTCTTCCTTCGGTTGGAGTCAGGGATGAAGTATGGCTCCCGTAGGAGTCTAGACGAAGTCTTCCTTCAGTTGAAGTCGGGGATGAAGTCTGGCTCCCGTAGGAGTCCGAACGAAGTCTTCCTTCGGTTGGAGTCGGGGATGAAGCCCGGCTCCCATAGGAGTTCAGATGAAGTCTTCCTTCGGTTGGAGTCGGGGATGAAGTCCGACTCCCGTAGGAGTCCGGACGAAGTCTTCCTTCATTTGAAGTCGGGGATGAAATCCGGCTCCCATAGGAGTCCAGATGGAGACTACCTGCATTCCGAGTCGGGGACGAAGTCTGGCTCCTGTAGGAGTCCGGATGAAGTATTCCTGCATTCCAAGTCGGGGATGAAGTCTGGCTCCCGTAGGAGTCTGGACGAAGTATTCCTGCGGTTGGAGTGGGGTACGAAGTCCGGCTCCCGTAGGAGTCCGGACGAAGTCTTCCTTCGGTTGGAGTCGGGGATGAAGTTGGCTCCTGTAGGAGTCCGGATGAAGTCTGCTGCATTCAGAGTCAGGGACGAAGTCCGACTCCCGTAGGAGTCCGGATGAAGTCTACCTGCAGTCGGAGTCGGGGTCGAAGTCTGGATCCCATCGGAGTCCGGACGAAGTCTACCTACAGTTGGAGTCGGGGACGAAGTCCGGCTCCCGTAGGAGTCCGGATGAAGTCTGCCTGCATTCGAGTCGGGGATGAAGTCTGGCTCCTATAGGAGTCCGGATGAAGTCTACCTGTAGTCAGAGTCGGGGTCAAAGTTCGGCTCCCGTAGGAGTCTAGATGAAGTCTACCTGCAGTTGGAGTTGGGGACGAAGTCCTGCTCCCGTAGTAGTCCGGATGAAGTCTGCCTGCAGTCGGGGTCGAAGTCCGGCTCCCGTAGGAGTCCAGACGAAGTCTGCCTGCATTCAGAGTCAGGGATGAAATCTGGCTTCCGTAGGAGTCTGGATGTAGTCTACCTACAGTCAGAGTCGGGATCGAAGTCCGGCTCCCGTAGGAGTCCGGACAAAGTCTACCTACAGTTGGAGTTGGGGATGAAGTCCGGCTCCCGTAGGAGTCCGGACGAAGTCTGCCTACATTCGGAGTCGGGGATGAAGTCCGACTCCCGTAGGAGTCCGGACGAAGTCTACCTGCAGTTGGAGTCGGGGACGAAGTCCAGCTCCCGTAGGAGTTCGGACGAAGTCTACCAGCAGTCGGAGTCGAGGTCGAAGTCTGGCTCCCGTAGGAGTCCGGATGAAGCCTTCTAGGTAGAAATTGGGTGGGGTCCATCCGTCGTGCAGAACCCGATCGACGCTAGTGGGGGTTTATCCGTCGGTAGAACTTGGGAATGTTGTGGAGGCTCGGCCATCGGAGAGGTTCGAAAGATGTCGCCGAAGGTCAGACGTCGGTAGAACCCCTGAGGGTCACTCCTGACACGAACTTCGGCTAAGGGGATTTTATACCCAACAGATGGCTTTAACCACTTTCCAGTTGTTTTCTCCAGGATCAGATTGGTATCTACTCACTACTCTTAGTGAGTATGCCACATCTGGTCTTGTACATGTCATGGCATACATGATAGATCCCATGATCGAAGTATATGGGACTCTACTCATACGCTTTCTCTCTTCAGGAGTTGTCGAAGAATCCTTCTTAAAGAGAGAAATTCTATGGCCTATCGGTAGATAGCCCTTCTTAAATTTTTCATGCTGAACCTCTTCAGCACAGTGTCTATGTACGTGGACTGGGATAACCCAAGCATCCTTTTAGATCTATCCCTATAGATCTTCATCCTAGGTTGTAGGATACTTCACCCAAATCCTTCATGGAGAACTGCGATGACAACTAAATTTTTATTCCCTGTAGTGCGGGGATGTGATTTTCGATTAAGAGAATGTCATCCACGTACAAGACAAGAAATACCACAACTGGACCATTGCCTATTCATAGATGCAGGGCTCTTCTCCGTTCTTAATGAAGCCATACATTTTGATCACCTTATCAAAATGCATGTTCCAACTCTGAGAAGCTTGCTTCAATCCATAAATGGATCTCTGAAGCTTGCACACTTTGGACTCATCTATAGATGTAAACCCCTCAAGTTGTATCATATATACCTCTTTGATCAGCTCTCCATTCAGGAAAGTTGTCTTTACATCTATCTGCCAGATCTCATAATTCAGATGGGCAGCTATTGCAAGCATTATCCGAATGGATTTGAGCATTGCCACAGGAGAGAACATCTCATTATAGTAAATACCATAATATTGACGATACCCCTTGGCAACCAGATGGGCTTTATAGGTCTCCACCTTTCCGTCTGCGCCCCTCTTCCTTTTGAAGACCCATTTACACCCAATGGGTTTAATCCCTTCAGGTGGGTCAACCAATATCCATACATCATTGATCTTTATGGACTACATTTCGGATTTCATGGCTTCAAGCCATTTCTCAGAATCAGGCCTCTGCATTGCATCCATATAGTGATCGGATCCTCATCATTCTCATCGAGTTCAATGAGATCACCGTTCCGGACCAAGAAACTGTAGTATCTGTTTGGCTGATGCGATACTCTACCAGATCATTTTAATGGTGTAGGTACATTGGGCTCCGAATCTGATCTAATCAAATCCGACTTAGGTTCAGCTATTGGTGTCGGTCCTTCTACCTGTTGAACTTCATCAAGTTCAACCTTAGAGGCAACGATTCCTTCACCAAGAAATTCTTTTTCTAAAAAGATTGCCTTAAGGCTGACGAACACCTTTTGTACATAGCATGGTAGAAAAATATCCTTTGGTCTCTTTGGGGTACCCTATGAATATGCATTTGTCAGACCTAGGTCCAAGTTTATTTGTAACTAACCATTTGACATAAGTCGGGCACCCCCAAACCCTAAGGTGTGAAAGTGCTAGCTTACGTTCTGTCCATATCTCATATGGAGTCTTAATTACAGACTTACTTGAAATCCTATTTAACAGATAACAGGTCGATACGAGTGCATATCTCCAGAAGGATATCGGCAAGCTGGCAAAATCCATCATGGATCGAACCCTGTCTAACAAGTCGATTTCTCCTTTCAGACATACCATTATGCTGTGGCATTCCTGGAGGAGTCTATTGGGAGAGAATCCATTCTCTCCTAGATATATGAAAAAGTACTAGAAAGGTATTCCCCTCCTCGATCAGATCGAAGAGTTTTAATACTTTTCTAGTTTGTTTTTTCTACTTTACTTTGGAATTGTTTGAACATTTCAAATGAATCCGACTTATGTTTCATTAGATAGACATATCCATATCTGGATAGATCATCCATGAAAGTGATGAAGTAGAAATATCTACCTCTAGCACTTGTGCTCATGGGCCCGCATACATCAGTATGTACTAATCCCAAGAGCTCAGTAGCTCTCTCACCTTTTTCAGTAAAAGGTGACTTGGTCATTTTACCAAGAAGACAGGACTCACAAGTTGAAAGTGATTCACAATCACTGACTTCGAGGATTCTCCCTTGAGTCAACTTGTTTATCTTGTACTTGTTTATATGACCTAGCCTACAGTGCTATAAGTAGATATCTGATACACTATCTAATCTAGGGTGCTTGCCAGTAGAATAGACTACGTTAACAGGTTGTGCTAACATATACACACCATTATTCAAATGTCCACAAAAAATAGTAACACCATTCATAATGATATTACAAATTTGTTTCTTTATTGAAATTTCATAATCACTTTTGGCCGAAGGTCTATAGAAATAATATTTAAAAAAAAATTGGGACAGAAATGACAATCATTAAGAACAACGGTATGGGACTCAAATACAAGTTTAAGATTCCTAATGCTAGAACTGGAACTGATCTTCCATCTCCAACATTCAGGAACCTCTCATCTTGCTCGAATCTTCTACTGACCTGCAACCCTGCAACGAATTGCAAATATGGTAAGGGCTACCAGTATCTAATATCTAGTCAGTTATATCACTAATAAAGAAATTGCAAGGAGTTATTATATAAATACCTTGCCCAGCAATAGCTTGCTTCTTTCTCTGTCTGTTCGGATCCAGGGAGGCAATGTATTGAGGAAAGTTTTTCCTCCAGTGCCCCCACTCCTTGCAAAAGAAGCATTCAGCTTGACTCTTATCGGGCTTATCTTTTGGTCTGGCTCTGCACTGATGTCCCAGCCTAAACTTGCACCTTCTTCACTTTCTTCTTCTTGTTCTTCTTTCCTTTCTCAAAGAGTCGAGAATCAGAAGACAAACCTCCCACTAAGTTCACTGACTCCTTGTGGAGTTGGTGATCCTTCTCAAAGTTCTAAAGCAACCCCAGTAACCCATGGTAGTTTAGTTCAGACTTTGTCATTCTATAATGAGTGAGGAATGGGAGATAAGACTTGGGTAGCGAGTTCAGTATTGCATCTTTTTCAAGCTGCTCATGCAAGGGAAAGTCGAGCTTGCTCAAATGCTCCATCAGCTCGATCATGTATAATACATGATCAGTGACAGAGGCACCATCCCGCATTTTGGCATTGAAGATGGCACAACTAGTCTTGTGCCTCTCCGCATCATCGGGTGTGCCAAAGGCATCCTCCAACACTTGAAGCATGCCCTTTGGCTGAGCCATCTCAAATCTGTGACTGAACTCATTGCTCATGGCAGCCAGCATGATGCAGCGCACTGTGATCTGATCACTGAGCCACTTCTGGTAAGTGTCTCTGACTGTTCCACATGCATTAGCAGCTGGCTCCTCAAGTGCAGGATCCATTATCACATATAGGATCCGTTCATGCTCCAGGACTATCTTCAACTTTCGGTACCAGCTACCGAAGTTGGATCCCACCAAAATTTTATTGTCCAACAATGATCAGAGCGATAAGGAAGTGGCCATATCTGCACAAAAAAAAATCATAACTTAATTAGTAATTGATTCATTAAACCTAAAGATTTGAACTTTAATCAAAAGGTTTCTCTCACTATTTTATTCGAATTGGTAGCCTTTACCTCCAATTCGAGAATTACCCTAATTCTTAGTGGGTACTAGAATTCACTTAGACTACACACAAGCCCAACTTTGGTTGGCCAATCCATGTATATCTAAGGGTAGGTTCATAACCAATTATTTCTCTAAATAATTTCTAGTAATTTTAATTTTATCCCAGTCCCTAATCAGTAGGCTTTGGCCTCCACTGAAAAGTCTGGTTAGGTCCAACCATTAACATGACCATACTTGGCCCATCTAGCTAATGAATAATTGGCCCAACTTTGGTTGGCTAACCTAACCATCATTTAGAAAGATACAGTCAAGAAATCATATTATGAATGACAATTCCATCAGCCGATAAGCACCAGGCCTTTGGGCCTCCAATGATTATCCAACTGATGGATCCATTATCATCCACTTAATGGGAGGTTATGATCTAGTTATCACCATAACTATTTTATTTTAAAGACTTAATAATTTAGAAGATTTAATTAATTTAGAGGAGGAGGTCAGATGAACCAGCTTATCATGATCCTCCCACTGGCTTCTCCAAGTCAGCTTAAGGGAGATCATTAAAAGGCTGGTCTAGGAGCACCTAAATTAGTCACACTGATTTACCTAGTTGACATGGGTCAGCTCGAATAGTCAAGTGATCTGATCAAAATATAATTTCACCAAGAGGCAGGTAAGTTCGATCGGTGGGAGGGTCTGCCAAAGCTTGCCTTAGACACCATCAGAAATGGCCAGGTAAGCGGGCTCCCAATTAAAAACCACCGGTCTGGTTTACCTTAGACACCAACTGGTTTAATTAGTTTGATTAGATCAACCTAACAGTTCGTGCTAGACCGCTTAGCCAAGAATCAATCCATTTGGTTCTCGTTAAAGATATGGACTTGACCAACTATAACTATTATAATTGATCAAAAGAATCCTTGACCTAATCTAAGACAACAATTGATTAGATTTAATCAATTCTCTAATTAAGTCCATCTTTAATCTAACCTTAGGTCTAACCTAATTAATGGATCTAATTCTCACTAACCCATTAACCCAATGTATTATGTTTTGCGTCTTAGGTTCTTCAATTTACAATCCTAGAACCTAATCAAACAACTTCTTAATTCTCAATTAAGTTTTGGCTGAGGGTTGGGGTTCAGTTTTTCAAAAATAATTTTCATGTTTGTAAAATAATTTTACAACATGGTTCTACCAACCAAGTTATGTATTTGATTCATAATCAAAATACAAATAAAATAAGCATGAAACTACTTTAGATCTAATCTAAACAGGTTCATGTAATTGAAATAATTTCAACTTTAAGCTGTGCAAATTTTTCAAACAAATATATGATGGTTCTTTGTACGATAATTATTAACAAAGAGATTTCTTTTTAAATTTAAATATTTTTTAAAATCTAATAAATCATAAATTTAATCTAGATCACATTAAAAATTTATGATTAAAGATAGATCTATACGAACTAGGACAACCTTTGCACTATAAGGTAACCTTACAGCAGGACAACCTACAGTTCGTGATTGATCTAAAAATTTTAATTTTAAATTTAATAATCAGATTATAAATTAGATCTAATCTAAAAAATAATTTAACATGTATAAATAATCATGTAATAAATAATCTAGGCTCTGATACCAATTGAAGGAACCAGATCTAGGGTTTCAGGGTAAGATATTGAAATTTTTTCAAGATCAGGCAGTGAAAGACTAAAATAAATCAAAATTTATCTTATAAAACTAGAAAATCTATAGATCTAAGATCCTATTACATAATTTTTATATGATATTAAATTAAAAATTAAAATATAAAGAGCAAGAACTACATGTTGATCATATCAACATTTTCTATACTACATCTAATGTATGTAAAATATAATAGATCAGATCTATTACCTTGCAAGTTAGATGTTCTAACTTTGCTGATCCGGGCTTGAGGATAATGTTGCAAGCCCACACATGTCGACCTCTAGGAGTCATCCACACGAGCCCATGAATCACGATCAGAAGTCCTGGTCTAGGAAATCAGCATAGTATGCTAGTACTATGTTGATCCTTCTTCGATGGTCAATCAGATACCTCCATCTTCTTGATTTGGACTCTTCCAAAGATGAAAAGTAGGAGAAGGAGTTTTATATATGAGACACTCTCAAAAAACTCACAGATAGAGGAAGGGAAGAGATGAACTCAGCAATCCTAGAAGAAGACCACTTCTTCTTCTCTTTGCTCTCACCTAGACACCTAATATTGTGTCTATTATATCTCCAAGCCCCTACACTTTTTTTTCCTAATTTTCATACACTCCAAAGGTCTCTCAATACTTATGATTTACAAAAATTTATGAAGAAATTCATCTTAAATAAATAAATATGAAGAATTCTTGTCTAGATCAAATACCTAGTCAAGAAAAATCCAAACAAGGCAAGACAAGTGGTGCCCAACTCTTGGGGACCCCCTCCTTCTTTTTCTACCATGGACCACTAGCAAAGTATGCACAATATGTGCTATAAAAGCTATAAAAATATTTAAAAAAAATTAGATAAAGTCAGTGCCATAGGGAAAGAGTTTTGATTTCCTAAAATTCGATCTCATAGAATTTGAAATCCAAACTAATTCCTACTTTGACTTGGTCCACAACCACATTCCATGTAAGAGAGAAAGAGTGAAAAGCTTTGGGCATGTGTGAAGGCCTGGGAGAGAAGATTTTGTTGCACAAAATAAGAGAGAGTGGGTGTGGGGGGATAAGGTGGTGCAAGGTGGAATCCTAGTCTTACTAGGGTTCAATCTACGACTTGTTCAAATTTAGTTTCTCAAATCAAATCAAATAAAAATCAAATCAACCCAATTAAAATAGATCTTAACCAATTAAAAACTTAATTTAATTAGATTAAATTAGATTTAAATCTAATTTAATCTTCTAATTGAATTAGAAAATAGGTTGACCCAAGTCCTAATTGGACTAGGACTAGTTTTTTCTTGCACTTGGCTTATCCAATAAACCAATTGGACTTAATCCAATTAAGTCCAAACAAATCTAATTAAATTATATTTAATTAGACTTAATCTCAGTCCATTGATTTAATCAAATTAAGTCAATTAATAATCAAATTGCTAATCGATCCTCCTACAATACTTGCACTAGGTTAAATGTCAATCGTGTGTTTGATCGTTTAACCCAAGAACGATTCTTAATCATTGATCAACCATCCGATCGGATCATGAACTCTAATGTGTGTGACCTCATAGGTCCGAACCTAAATCGTAGTATAAGAATAAATAAATTTTTATACCAATCGAAGTGACCATCTAGCAATATTACTCGACGGTCAGATAGGTCGAATGTGTAGAACAACATCCTTAGAACCCATGCGGATATAGTTTTCATATAATTCATCCCCTTGACCAAAATGCTCATAGGACACCTCAGAGTTTAACTGTCAACTCTGATCAGGTTGTCCACATTGTATTTTAAAATATCAAATCTATCTATGGATTACCCTGGCCAAGGTTTTGCTAAATTGAAATACAGCGACTCATTCTTCTCCAACTCTTGGAGTGGTCAATCCCATCTTGATCACACTCTGACTTCGTAAGTACTTGACTGTGCCTAGAAGCCTTCCATCACTGAATTAAAAATTTATTTAGTCTAGTATCAAAGCACAGTGAGTTGCTTGCAAGTCACTGAGGCGATCTCAGGTCTAAGGGATACTTATACCTATATCCCATCAGAGACATTCTCGACAGCAGAATGCTCTAGAGTTGGTCACATTCAATGATGATGTACCCTTATATCTCACCTATATGTCATACCAGTGTCTCCACACTTCTTGGTTAAGAAGATAACCAACCCATATGCCCTACAGCGATCTATGCTCGATAGAAGTTGTCATCCTTATTAACAGCCTATCATTTGATCCTGAACAATTTTAAGGACTAATCGATAAATCCTCTCTTTATCAAACTTAAATAGTCCTAAGAACTTCATCACAATAATGGAGTTCATTAGAAGATGAAAACTTATGATGAAGATGTCAAAAATATATTTTATTTATTAACAAATCAATTACAATACAAGGTTGCTCAACCGTCAATAGGTTGACGATTGGCTTTTGGGACATATTTTTTAATATTGTGGTCATGTAAAAAGTAAAAGTAGTACCCAATGCATTCCTTAGGATATTTTATAAATCGAGCTATAACTGATCTATCCTCTAACTTGTTATCTTTCTATTTTTTAATATAGACTGGATATCTCCAAGTCTTAAGGTAACTCAAACTCGGCTTCTTACCATGCCATATCTCATATGGTGTGGTAGAAACAGACTTAGAATGAATCTTACTTAAAATATGCATCATGAAAAGTAAAGCATGTCCCCAAACATATAAAGATAAATCAATGAAGCTCATCATAAATCAGACCATATCCAATAGAATCTTATTTCTCCTTTCGGATACCCTATTGAGTTGAGATGTGCTGGGAGGAGTTCATTGATAGATTATGCCATTCTTCTTAAGATATTTCAGAAGTTCAGTACTTAGGTATTTTCCTCCTAGATCGGATTGTAAGATTTGATGGATTTACCTGTTTGCTTCTCTACCTCTTGCCTGAATTCTTTGAACCTTTCAAAGATTTTAGATTTATGTTTTATAAGAAACACATATACATACCTTGATAGATCATCAATAAAGGTAATAAAGTAGCTATAACCATCCCTGGTCTGCACATCAAATGGGCCACATACATCGGTGTATACTAGGGCTAGTAACTTAGTAGCACTTTCTCTTTATCTCATAAAGGGTAACCTAGCCATTTTCTTCGAAGGCATGATTCATAGGTCGAAATCAACTTAGATTTAACTAAGTCAAGGATTCTATCCTTTTTAGTTTGTTTATCCTGTCCTCTCCAATATGGCCAAGTCTATGGTGCCACTAGTACTTATGGTTAAACTCATCTCTGTATCTCTTTTGGCCTATGACATTCACTACTTACTCATTTAAGTTTATATTAGCATCAACATGCAAATGATAAAGACTGTCAATCAAAAGACTAGATGCAATCAATTTATTTTGTAAATAAATAGAATAAAAGTTTTTATTAAATTGAAAAACAAATCAATCTTGTGCTAGTATAGAGATCGAAATCAAATTTTGGCTAGCTATAGAAATAAAATAACAGTCTTTTAAATCTAATCTAAAGCCTGATGGTAACTGAAGAGGATAGATTTCAACAGCTTTTGCAGTAATTTTTGCTCTATTGCTAACCCAAAAAATCATGTCACCTTCCCTCAACCTCTTATTTCTATTAGATCCTGTATTGAAGTATACATATGGGTACTAGTGTTGGGTTCTAGCCACACAGCAAAAAATAATTTTTTAAATTTTTTTAAAATACTCAAATCAATAGCTTTATCAAATAAAACTATCGAGCCAAATCCAAAATCCTAGAATCACCTTGTCGAATATGATCAAAGCAAATTCAAGCATGCAAAGAGATAGAATATTATACTTTAACCCAAATAGAAAAGTAGCATGTTGATGTTCTCCACAAGACCTTAAGGTAGAAGTCCTCCAATGATGATCCACACAAAAGTTGGCCAAGGTCCTTCCCAACCGGTAAGCAGCGCAGCCTTATCTTCTCAAGAGCACTGTCGGGTTCAAACTTACATCATGACATCAAGAAGACACTCTTCAGATGTCACATAACCTAGGATTTAATTTTTAGCTCTAACATATAGAAAAACTAAATCATACGGCACTCCAACAACACTTATTGAAAATCTCACCACCCTTGTAGCAACTTTTGCCACTCAAATTCTTCTCTTTTTTTTCAAATTTTTTTTTAGATTTTTTCTTATGATTTCCACATTCCTTCTCTATAGCTAACCCAAAAATCTCAGCTAGAAGCCATTTGGGGCATCCCCTATAAATAGGGGATCAGGGGACGTTACATGTCATGAAGGGGCACCAACTTTTAGCACTTCAACATCTCACATACCAAATAAATTCATCAAGTAAATTTTTGATGATTTAGATACTTGAAGCAGAAGGACTCTTTCTTTTCTATATGTCATAAAAATTTTATTAATTTTTGGCATTAAAACATAAGATTTCTGATTTATCTTCTAATGCAACACATTTAATAAAGAGCCTTCTTTAAGAAGGACTCTTTATTTCTCATGCTGATTTGAGATGGGTGGCAATTATATTTTTGTGTGGCTCTTAATGAATTTGAAGGTATCCTTCTCCACTTAAAACTGGTCTAAGTTGGATTAGGATCCAATCCAAATTGACCCAATCTCATTTGGTCAAAGTCAACTGGTTTAGGTTAGCTCAAATACTTTGAACCAAACTAATTTGAAAACTTGGGTTAATACAATATGCTAGCATATCAAATTAACCTATAAAATTTATATTAAACTCTAATTAAATTAGACTAAGATCAAATCTCAAAGTATATGATCTATTGGATTCCAAATCTAGCTAGTAGTGGACGCAAACTTTTGATGTAATCCTAATCCGATGAGATTAGATCACCCGAAGAGTCCCAATCAACTTGGACTCTTCCAAATTGATTCCAGAATCAAATTTTTTTAATTTTTATCAAGCCCACAAGTTAAGATTGACATCTAGCAATATATCATGACTATCCAAAAGATTTAAAATTTTGATGAAAAATTATCAAAATATCTTTCAGTGGTAAGTTCTTGTGTAATTCAATCTTTCAGTCAAACAACATCCTAGATGAACTGTATGAAGAAAAAATAGGTAGTTCAAAGCATGTATTTTAAAATTTTTATAATAGAATAATAAAAGATTAAATATTTTAATCTTATAAATATATCTTAGATCAAATCTAAACTACCTTTAAGAATCTATGATATGAAAAATTTATATAAAAAATTTAAAATAAAATCAAAAACTGCATCGATCATATCGATGCCCTAAATTTGATCTAACCTTTAGATTATGTCGGTAGAGTTCAGAACTCATCACCTTTTCATGGGTTGATGATCTTCACTATTGGTAAGTGTGGTATGAAGCTCTCACTGATGTCGAAAAGTCACACAAGTGTCTGACCTCTACAAATAGTCCACACGAAGCCCCTCAGACTGATCAGTCCTCCAGGGAGTGCTAGCTCATGCAGTCGGCTTCTGTTGGCATATCTGACTTGATCTCCTTCTTTGATCATCTTAAACCTTTCTGATGTTGAAGATGGATCAAATAAAAATATTGGATGGTGGAGAAAATCAGATGAAGACTCTCTTCTCTTTAGTTTTTCCCTCACCCAAAAACCTAGAACAGTTCTAGATCTCTCACCCAAGAGGAGAACGGTCTCCTCTTTTGTTCATGCCAAAGAGGAATGAAACCCACCTAATCCTCATGTCTCAAAGAAGTATTTTTGACCCTCTTTCTCTCTGGTATCTCATGGAAAAAGCTCTCCTCTTTTTAGCCATGAATTTATGGCCTTTTTATGGTTGTTGCACAAACCTAATAAAACAGGATAAGGGCTAGAGTTTGTTACAATTCAAACTCTTTTGAATTTCAATTCAACTCCAACATTTTCTCATCCTTATCAAACTTAAGGAGGGACTTACCAGAGAAACTTGGGTATGAAAATCAATTAGGAAGACCTCCTTATCTCGTACACAATAGACCCCTTCAAAAGCAGCCAACGTGTGGAAGGATATGGATTAGATTTTAAGTTAAAATTCAAAATAATTTGAATTCAAATCAAAATCAATCAATTCCTATCCTTAATGGATGACAAAAAAAAATTATTTTTTGATTTTCTTATATACAGATTGATTTTGTGGTGAGAAAAGGCGTGAGACAATTCAGGTGGCGCAAGGGATAGAGTCCTACTCATTTGGGACTCTAGGGTTTAACCAATTGGATTATTTTCAAATCTAATCTAATTAGATCCAAATAAAATATGATGAATCTAATCTAATTAGGCTCTTATAATCTTAATTAAATTTTATCAAATTAATAAATTAATTAAGCCATAGAATCGATCAAATCAGGATCATTTCTCCCTTACCGATTAGGTTATCTCATAATCTAATTAGATTTGACCTGATTGAATCAAATTCAATCAGACTTGATCCAGACTTTTAATGCTCAATCAAATTAAGCTAACTAGTAATCTAATCACTAATTAATCTTCCATAAATAATAGAGTCCAAGTCTAGTAGGACTCTTCTCTAGAGTCTCCGTCCAGTGGGACTCTTCAGCGGAGTCCCCATCAAGTGGGACTCTTCACCAGAGTCCCCATCGACTGAGACTCTTTAGATTAGTCATATGATCGGAGAGAAACTTTAATGTGTGTAATCCTATAAGTTCAAACCTAAGTCGGTAGCACAGAAACTGATTTTTTTACCAATAAGAGTAACCATCCAGCAATGGTACCCAACATCCGAATAGGCCGAATGTATGCTAAGCAACACTCAAGAACCTATTTGAATATAGTTACCATATAATTCATCCCTTTGATCCAAATGCTCAAGGTGACCTAGGGTTTAACTGCCAACCCTGATATGATCATCCACATTATATTTTAATTTTCAAAATCCATCACATGGATTACCCCGGCCAAGATTTTACTAAATTGAAACACGTTGATACATTAACTCCTATTTATTCGGAGGGATCAATTCCATCTTGATTCACACATCGACTTCACAAGTACTTAACTATGCCTAAAAATCTTTCATCATTGAATTAAAAATTCAAGTAGTCTGACACCAAAGCATAGTGAGTTGTTTGTAAGTCACCGTGGTGATCTCAGATCGGAGGAATACTTATACCTATATCCCTTCGGAGTGACTCTTGACAGTAGTGTACTTTAAAGTTTGTCACGTTCAGTAAAATGTACTCCTATATTTTATCTGCAAGCCATACCAGCATCTCCATGCTCTTTGGTTAAGAGGACAACCAACCTATATGGCACACAGTGACCAACACTTGATATGTCTATCATCCTAGTAATAGTATATCATTTGATCGCAAACTCATTTAAATACTAAATGATATATCCTCCTATATCAAATCAAATAATCCTAAAGACTTCATCACATAACAGAAGTTCAAAATGAGATGTACACAGTGATGAAAAACCAAATAATATTTATTAATTTAATAATTTATATATAATTATAATGATAAGCACAACCATCAACAGACTGACAATTGGCTTTGGGACATAATTTCCAACACTGTGGGCATGAAAATATATCAAACCCAATCACTTATCTTTATGTATCTCGATCTGAAGGTGATGATTCAGTTGATGATATATTAAAAAAAAAATTTAATTATCACCCTGCTTTGGCCAAAGACTTCCAGAATCACCGTCCTATGAGATCACATAGGATGTTCGCTCCCCTTATTAAGAGTGACTGATCCTTATTTATCACTCACAACCTCTATACACACTTCACCATATCCAGACACCCCACACAAGGATCAGAAAATCAAGTTAGGTGGTGAACCAAAACATGGATCCATGTACACAAGGTACCATAGTGACCTCAGGTCAAAGGATCAATTACACAACTTTCACTAGAAAATTATCAGTTGATATGTAAATAAGACTCCATCTGATTATTCTCTCGTAGGTCAATTCAGTAAACTCATTCTCTAATGAGCACACATATCTTTGTATTAATGTCACTACATAAGTTGTTGTGAGATCAATCATCTTTATTTCTGAGCATACATAGGACATACCAGTCTTATCGATATCATCGATTTCAGACTCAATATACCAACGACTAGAAATATTTTAGATCAGGACTATCAAGAATTTAGGTCTTACTAACGTAATCTCATCATGACCCTAAAATTATTGTCCAAACCTATGAGATTCATTATAATATTAAAATTAATAAGATGCAACATATAATGAATCAAAAATATCAATTTTATTAATAATATTAATATCAATTATATGAGTTTGAAAGATAAATTACAATAAACAGCCTATTGTATCCCATATGCGTTGGCTTATAGGGCATAATTCTTTCAATCTCTCACTTGCACTAAAGCCAATCACCCCTATACTTGATACCCATGCTATCCAGGTGGTGGTCAAACTGCTGCATTGATAAGACCATAGTGAATGGGTCTGCTATATTGTTCTTGGTGTCAACTCACTCTACGATCACATTGCATCTTTCGACTATCTCCCGAATGAGGTAGAATCGTCTTAGGATATGCTTGGATTTATGATGAGACCTTGGTTCTTTGGCTTGAGCAACTGCCTCAATATTATCATAATAAAGAGGCACTAATTGTTCAATCCCTAAAACCATACCCAACTCTGTCATAAATTTCTTCATCCAGACGGCCTCCTTAGCAACCTCACTTGCAGCAATATACTCGGCCTCAATGACCAAGTCACCAACAATTTGCTGTTTTAGAACTTTTCTAACTTACTGCACCACCATACAAGGTGAACACATATCTAGATATCGATTTGGTATCATTTGGATCAGATTGGAAACTAGAATCGATATAACCTTTCAGTTTTAAATCAGATCCACTATATATTAGAAAAATATCTCTAGTTCTTTTCAAGTACTTGAGTATGTTTTTCACAGCTTTTCAATGATCCTCTCCGGGATTAGCCTGAAATCTACTTGCAATGCCCAAGGCATAAGCCACATCAGAACTGGTATATAACATAGCATACATTATTGATCCTATTGTCGAAGCATAAGGAATAGAACTCATTCTATTTCTCTCTTTAGGTATCTTAGGAGACATCTTCTTAGAGAGTTGTATGGCATGACCTATGGGCAAGTAACCTCCTTTACTTCTCTCCATGCTGAACCTCTTCAACACAAGGTCAATGTACCTAGACTAAGATAAGCCTAGCATCCTTTTCGATCTATCCCTATAGATCTTTATACCAAGTATATAGGATGCTTCACCCAAGTCTTTCATGAAAAATTTTTATGATAGCCAAATTTTGATCGATTACAATATCGAGATATCATTCTCAATGAGCAGTATATCATCCACATACAAGATCAAGAAGACAATAGCACTCCCACTACTCTTCTTGTACACACAAGGTTCATCCACATTTTTGATGAAGCCAAACGATTTGACTGTCTCATCAAAACAGATGTTCCAGCTCTTCGATGCTTGCTTTAATCTATATATGGATCTATTCAGCTTGCATACTTGATTTGCTCTCCCACTTGAGATAAATCCCTCTGGCTGAGTCATATAGACTTCTTCTTCAAGGTTTTCATTGAGGAAGGTAGTCTTGACATCCATCTACCAGATTTCATAGTCATGTTATACTGCAATAGTAAGCATTATCCGAATAGACTTGAGCATGGCTACCGACAAAAAGATTTCTTCATAATCAACACCTTATTTTTGTCTGAAACCTTTTGCCATAAGTCTGGCCTTATAGGTCTCTATCTAGCCATCTGCTCCAATCTTCTTTTTGAAGACCCATTTACAGCCTATTGGGGTCACACCCTCAGGTGCATCAACCAATATCCAAACTTGGTTGGCATACATGGAGTCTATTTCAGATTTCATGGCATTGAGCCACTTGTTAGAGTCACTACTCATAACAGCTTCTGCATAGGTCGTAGGCTCATCATTCTCAATGATGTGGGTTGTGTTATCATTCTCAATGACAAACCCATACCTGAGTGGTACACTACACACTCTACTCGACCTTCAGAGAGAGGTGTGTGTAGTGACTGTACCTCAACAATGGGCACATCTGGTTGAGAACCATCTGGTGAATCCTGGATGGATTGTAGGTTTTGAACTTTCTCAAGTTCAATAGACCTCCCACTGCCTCCTTTTTGGATAAACTCTTTCTCCAAGAAAATGGTATGCCTACCAACAAACACCCTTTATTGAGTAGGGTTATAGATTAGTATCCTATACTATCTTTGAGATAACCTATAAACCTGTAATTTTCTGATCTAGCATCCAGCTTATGTCCATCAATATTTTTCATATAAGCTGGACAGCCTCAAATCTTAAGATGCTTAAGATTGGATCTTTTTTCTTTTCATATTTCATATGGAGTGCTAGAAACAGATTTCGAAGGTACTTTATTTAAAATATATGCTGTAGTTTCGAGGATGTATCCCCAAAAGAATAATGGGAGATCCGTGAAATACATCATAGACCGTACCATATCTAATAAGGTGCGATTCTTTCTTTCTATAATTCTATTTAATTATAGAGTATAAGGAGGTATCCATTGAGAGAGTATATAATTTTGTTTCAAATAATCGAGGAACTCACTAGACAAGTATTCTCCTCCTCGATCTGATCGAAGAGCTTTAATACTTTTATCAGTTTATTTCTCAACCATTCTTTGATACTCTTTAAATTTATCAAAGACTTTGGATTTATATTTTATTAAATATACATATCCAAACCTAGACATATCATCAGTAAATGTGATGAAGTAAAAGTATTCACCTCTGGCTTGAATCGATATTGGACCACACACATCAGTATGTACAAGGTCCAAAATGTCACTCGCCCGATCTCCTTGTCTAGTAAATGGAGCCTTGATCATTTTTTTGATGAGGCAAGATTCATAAGTTCCATATGATTCATAATCATAAGGATCAAAAAAATTATCTTCATATAACTTGTTAATCCTTGACTCATTTATATGGTCAAGTTGGCAGTTTCAGAGGTATGTGACATTCACATCCTCTCTCTTTTTTTTTTCATATTATTAACATGAAGCATATTATCATTAAGTGAAAGAAACATAAGACCATTATCAATAAAGGCACTTCCATAATATTCATTAGAAAAATATATAGAACAACCATTATTCTTTGTAATTATTTCAAAATCTTGTTTCAATAATAATGGTACAGAAATAATATTTCTAACAATATTTGGAATGTAATAATAGGTCTTTAGTTCTAAAATTTTTCTCGAAGACAACTTCAAAACCCTTGTTCCTATGGCTTTGACTTGAATGGACTCTCCACTTACACCGAACAGGTCGAAGTCATCTTTATTCAGATTCCTTATTCCCTGTAGATCCTACAATGATTTGCAAAGGTGTGAACCACAGACAGTATCCAATATCTAAGAATCTGACATTGAAGTACTTGATGATAAATTAGTTTATATTATATACAGACCTTTAGCAACGTTTGCTGATTTCACGGTTGCAAGGTACTCCTTGCAATTTCTCTTTTAGTGACCCTCCTTGCCACAGTGATAATAAGTACCTTTGGTAGAGATCTTCTTCGCCTTCTTCTTGGAAATACCAGCCTTAGGGTTCCGCTTTTTCTTAGAATCCTTCTTCACCTTCTTCTTGTTGATCTTATCAACATGAAGAACCTGAGCTTTTTCACCCTTGAAATGGCTCTCTACTGTTTTTAACATATTCAACAGCTCAGGTAAGCTGATGTTCAGTTTGTTTATATGATAATTAATGACAAACTGAGAAAAGGTGTCAGGAAGAGATTGCAGGATCAAATCCTGGCTCAATTCACCATCCATGGCAAAATCCAACCATTCCAGATGAGTGATCAAATCAATCATCTTTAGGACATGTGTTTGCATGAAAGAGCCTACAATCATACGGGCACGGAACAACTACTTCGATATCTCATATCGAGCAGTTTGACTTTGCTCCCCATATAACTCCTTAAGATTTAAAAGAATAGAGGAAACATCTATGTCCTCATACTGCCTCTGGAGCTCATTGCTCATGGAGGCAAGCATGATATATTTGACAGTCACACTGTCATCTTTTCACATCTTGTTTGTGGCCCTTTCCTCCTCGAAAGCATCTTCCCTAAGAGAATCTGGAGCAAGTGTATCCAAAATATAGAAGACTTTCTCCTAAGTGATAACAATTCTCAAGTTCTTAACCAATCGACATAGTTGGATCCAATCAACTTGTTAGTATCTAGGATACCTCTAAGAGACAGTGAGGATGCCATAAGTATAGTTAATCTATAATGACAAGAACACAATATAAGTGGACAACTCATGAAGGTATTCATAACTAGACTAGGACTTTTATCTAATTGTATCTCTCACTATTTTATCGAACTTCATAGCCCTCAAATATGAAAATCGAGAAAAATACTAATATTTCTTTATGGTGTTGAGATTTCTATTCCTCACAAACACCTTGTGGATAGCACAACAAGTATTCATGAGTTCAAGAGTAGATAACTCTTTACCAATTATATCTTTACAATTCTCAACATCTTTCATTTTGGCCTCTAGATCACATATAGTCTTGTGGATAGTACAACAAACTATAGTGTTGTAGTTAAGTTGACCCTTCAATAGTCATACTTAAACAATACTATCCTTGTGGATAGCACAACAAAGCAATACTATTCAAATATGCCATAAGCATCAATATGCACTTGATCAACATCATGTCACTTTCTATAATAAGCCTTGTGGATAGCACAACAAGCTCACTAAGATCTTGACATACTCTATCAACCAAGTTTGAAGGAAGGCCCTTGTAATGCCTACATCACTAATCAATCTAAGTCCAAAATTTAAGAAGATCAAATTGGCTAGATAAGTAGGTGGGAGGGTCTCCGTAGCTTTTCTAGACACCAACAGAGTTGGCCAGGCTAGCATACGGACCTAATTAGAAAATCACCTTTCATACTTTTTTTGACACCAATTGATCTTAAGAATTTGACTTTTGATTTAAAAGTGAATCTCGACATTACAACTTAATATAATTTTACGAAGGATTTTAAACTAGTCTCGACACATCCTAACTATATAAGCGCATAAAATGTATATTACAAATTATGCAAATTTGCATGCTTCTACTATTTAGAATAGCAATCATATATCATGCCAAAAAATATAACAGGGTGCAATTAAAGTCATAACATATGACTAACAAATTCATATAATATAACAAACTCTAATCTAATTAGGCATGCATAATACCCTTATTAGCTATACATCGATTTAATCATCATACAACCATGATAATAAAATTTTAAATTATCATACATTTATAATTTAATAATTAAAATTTAGAATCATGATTCATAAAAAATCAAAAATATTTTTTTGAGTTTGAAGAATCGATGCAATAATAATGCTACATTTTTGGCAGGATATGAACAAGAATAATTCTAAGCTACTATATTGTACTTATTTGATCGAATCAGATAAGGATTATTCTGATACTACTATTGGGTTTTGGCCATGCAATAGAAAATAATTTTTTAAATTTTTTTAAAATACTCAAATCAATAGCTTTATCAAATAAAACTATCGAGCCGAATCCAAAACTCTAGAATCACCTTGCCGAACACGATCAAAGCAAATTCAAGCATGCAAAGAGATAGAATATTATACTTTAACCAAAATAAAAAATGGTATATTAGTGTTTTTCATAAGACCCCAAGATAGAAGTTCTCCAACAGTGATCCACACAAAAGTTGGCCAAGGTCCTTCCCAACTAGTGCGCAACTGCAACCTTATCTTCTCAAGAACACTGTCGGTTTCAAACTTACATCATGATCACACCAAAGCCTAGTTGCTTTTGATCTTACTATCAAAATGACATCAAGAAGATACTCCTCAGATGTCATCCAATATATAAAAAATCAAATCCTAGGGCACTCCAGCAACACTTGCTGAAAATCTCATCACCCTTGTAGCAACTTTTGCCACTCAAATTCTCCTCTTCTTTTTTCAAATTTTTTTTAAATTTTTTTTATGATTTTCACATCTCTTATATCTAGCTCATCCAAAAATATCAACCAAAAGCTATCTAGGGCATAACCTATAAATAGGGGACCAGGAGATGTTACATGGGATGAAGGGGAACCAACTTTTGGTGCTCCAATTTCCCACATGCAAAATAAATTCACTGAGTAAATTTTTAGTGATTTAGATACTTGGAATAGAAGACTCTTCCTTATCTATGTTTCATAAAAATTTTATTAATTTTTGCCATTAAAACATAGAATTTTTATTTATCTTCTAAGACAATGCATTTAATAAAGAGCTTTCTTTAAGAATAACTCTTTATTTCTCATGTTGATTTGAGGTGGACGGCAATTATATTTTTATGTGGGTTTTAGTGAACATGGAGGAGTCCTTCTCCACTTGAAACTAGTCCAAGTTAGATAAGGATCCAGTCCAAATTGACCCAATCCCATTAGGTCAAAGCCAACTGGTCTAGGTTAGCTCAAATACTTTAAACCAAACCAATTTGGGAACTTGAGTTAATACAATATGCTAGCATATCAAATTAACCCATAGAATTTATATTAAACTCTAATTAAATCAAACCAAGATTAAATCTCAAAGTGTGTGATCCATGGATTTCAAATCTAGCCAGCAGTGGATCTAGATTTTTAACGTAACCCTAATCCGATGAGGTTAGGTCACTCGAAGAGTCCCAATCAACTTGGACTCTACCAAATTGATTCTAAAATTAAATTCTTTTAATTTTTATCAAGCCTACAAGTCAAGATTGATATCTAACAATATGTCATGACTAACTAAAAGATTTAAAATTTTGATAAAAAATTATCAAAATATCTTTCAGTGGTAAATTCTCATGTAATTCAATCATTCAGTCAAACAACATCCTAGATGAGCTGTGGACATGAAAATATGTCAAACTCAATCACTTATTTTTATGTATCTCGATCTGAAGGTGATGATTTAGTTGATAATATATTAGATATCTTTTTCTAATTATCACCTTACTTTGGTCAAAAACTTCCAAAATCACCATCCTATGAGATCACATAGGATGTTCGCTCCCCTTATTAAGAGTGACTGATCCCTTATTGATCACTCACAACCTCCATGCATACTTCATCATATCAGAACATCCTACACAAGGATCAGAGAATCGAGTTAGGTAGTGAACCAAAATATGGATCCATTATACAAGGTACCATGGTGACCTCAGATCAAAGGATCACTTACACAACTCCCACTAGAGAATTATCAGTTGACATGTAAATAAGACTCTATCTGATTACTCTCTCATAGATCAATTCAGTGAACTCATTCTTTAATGAGCACATATCCTTGTATTAGTGTCACCACATAAGTGGTTGTGAGATCAACCATCCTCATTTCTGAGCATACATAGAACATGTCAGTTTTACCAGTATTATGGATCTCTGACTCAATGTACCAATGACTAGAAATATCGTAGATCAGGACTATCAAAGATTTAGATCTTACTGGCGTAATCTCATCACGACCCTAAAACCATTGCCCAGACCTATAGAGTTCATTATAATCTTAAAATTAATAAGATGCAGCATATAATAAATCAAAAATATCAATTTTATTAATAATATTAATGTCAATTATATGAGTTTGAAGATAAATTACAATAAATACCCTATCGCATCCCATATGCGATGGACTTGTAGGGCATAATTCTTTCAACTAGAATCAAGTTCAACATCCAACTACAAATAGAAAAAATTGTTAGATTAGATTCTATTATAAGCATAGCTTCAGAAGGTTGATCATCTTTTTCATTTTTAGGCTCGTCGAGTAAGATGGACAGTTTCTCCTCTAGTGACCATCAGAGTTGTAGTGGAAACATTTCCTTTCTCCATGGCTTTCTTTGAAGTATCCCTTTTAGGCTTGCTCTCCTTCTTTTGTTTCTTTACAGACTTATTCTTTTTCTTTCCTTGAGATTTTCTCTTAGAAGGTGCTTGCTCAATAGTAAAAATAAAGCCCTTTGAAATTTTTAAGGTACCCTCAGCAGTGACCAGCATATTAACCAACTTGGAGAAGTTGCAGTTTAATTTGTTCATATGGTAGTTTATGATAAGCTATCCAAACAAGCTGGTCAAGGATTGGAGGATCAAATCAACCTTTAATTTTCTCTACATATTAAGCCCGAGCTTCTCAAGCTCCTCAAGATCCTTAATCATTATCATACAATGGTCGTGGACTGACTATCCATCGTGTATCTTCATACTGAACAATCGCTTGAACAATTTGAAATACGTGATCTGACTCTGCTCACCATACAACTCTTGCAGATGAGTGATCATGGCACGGGTAGTGGGCATATACTCATACTAGCTCTACAACTCATTTGACATGGAAGTCAGATCATAGTACTTAACCCTAAGGTCATCATCTATCCACTTATCGAGTAGCTCTTTGCTCTATTGTAGGATAGGCTGGTAAGGCTGGAGCATCCTGATTGAGTACATACCCAATCTTTTCAGATATTAGGACTATCCTGAGGTTTTAAGCCGGTCTTCATAATTTGTATCGATCAGTCGGTTGGTTTCAAGGATGCAGCTAGTGGGTTAGTGGCCGACATTATTTATCTATAAGAGTAGAGATTCTAGTTAGATATTTATACTTAAAATTTATATTTCTCTAGAGACTTTTAGATACAAATAGACTCCTACTATTTTTTCAGATTCTGACACTCTCTAGGTGAAAAATGAAAATCCGACGCGACCAATGCAAAGTTTCTAATGGATGCTATGGTCCCACCGATATTGTACACCTCACCTAATAATTATTGATGACACGTATAGTGATGCATAGGCAACTCTTTCTCTAGATACTTCTCTAAGTATATTACAACGACTTGATCTCTAAGTCATGAGAGCTCAGATAAACATATTGCCCCACTCCTTAATTAAGCCTGACCCACCATTCACAAGTAGGTGTGAAACTGTCATTGAGTCTCTCAAATAATACATATTGGGCCCAACCCCATCTTCACCTTAGAGTAACTCTTTGCTAGCAGAGTGGTTGCATATTTTAATGCAACTGAACCACTATAACTAGCCGAGAGCAGTCAATGCCAGTACCACGCCCGCACTTCCACAACAGTGAAAGACTATAAGGCTTAATATAATTAGAAAGATTTAGATTAGATCTCATCTAATTAGTCATCAAATGGCTGATTTAATTGGCATGGGCTAAACCAAAATGTCTTAGCAACTAATGAACCCAATCATCCAATTGGCTAGATAAATGAGACCGATGGGAGAGTACACCATCAACTCGCTGTAGACAAAGTTGTCTAGGTGAGTAGCCTCCCAATTAGAAAACATCGATCGAGACTTACCTTAAATACCACATGGCATATTGGTTTCAATTAGTCAGATTCCAGCCATAAAACCAAATCAGGTCCTTAGGTTGACTCGATTCTACATATGGGGTCTAATCAATTCAATCAACGATATTTGTAGAATCATAAGCCCAATTGATCTAACCCAAATCAATATTTGATTTGGTTTGATCAATAGCCATATTGATTTCAACCCAATATGATCCAATTTTAACCTAAGATGTAATTCATTGACCTAATGCAAAACTACCCATGCATTTATTAATTTTTGATCATGGAAACAAATTTCAGGTCTAATTCATTATGTAAAAAGTAAGTTTTTGGTTCTCAAAATACTTTCAAAATATACATGCAATCATATATCATATACATAAAAAAATTTAAATTTTTTAAAAATTAATTTTAAATTTAAACATACCATCATATATTATATATATAAAAAATTAGATTGCAGAAATTTAATTTCTAACCTATGCATGCTTTCATATATCACATACATGAATAAAATTCAGATCTAAAATATTTTTCAGATCTAAAAATAAATATATACATCTCATGTATAAACTAAAATCAAAATTTTGAAAATAATTTTTAAAACTTTCATGCTACTTTCATATATATGAACATGTGGCTCTGATACCACTGTTATATTTTCTACAGGTGCTAGTGTATGTGGATTTCAAAATTTTTCTAAATCTAAAATACTATAAAAAATCAGATTAAAATACTTTTAATCTAAGCATACATTCATATACAAAAGTACCTATGGATTTAGTTCATATGTTGAAATTAATATAAAATAATTTTAGGATGAATAAATGAAAGTCTGTAATCAATTCACATACTTGAATTGCTTTTCTTTTTGCCTCAAACCTGTAACTAGAGTTGAATCCAATTCAATCTCTGGATCTAGAGTTAAGTAGGTTCTAAATTGTATACAAGCATCCTGGCTCTAAGGATATCCATAAGGCTGATCTAAATAAGCTCCTCTTGATACAACTCACTTGAACTCAATGCCTGAATAGACTTGAACCAAGCCTGGATAGGGATCAACCCTTGAACCCTCTTTTGATCTTTTTTTCTTGATTCTTGATGAAGCTAAAATCTTTCTTGATCCCTCAATTAATCAAGAAGAACAATAATCAAGAAGTGGTTGTAACAAACTCCCAACAAATTTGGAAAGAAGAAGAAACCAACAACTTAGCGCCAACCCTTGACACCAAGGAGAGATGCCACCCACCTCTCTTCTAGCTCCAACAAGGGGATGCCTAAAGAGAGAGGGCATGGCTAGAGAGAGAAAGAGGAGGGGAGGTGATGGGCATAGTAAGGGTGGTGGAAAGGAAGGGAGGATGTGAGATTATGAGAGGAGTAAATCTAGGATCCTTTATATAGACAATATAAGGGTGTCCTAATCAAATTAGGATCCCTCCTTCTAATCATATTAAAATCCTAATTTAAATATATTTGGATCGAATAAATGAGACACCACCTAAAACTCACCCATACTCACACCCAATGCTAGGTGTCCCATCATATGGGATCCAATAAAAAGTCTTAAATCAGGCGACATGGTTTCATAAATTTACTTCAAGGGTTCTTAATGAATAAAATCAAGAAACTCTTTCTTGATTTAATCCAAATCATAAATTAAACATCCAACCATTAGATCTTATTGAATCAAATTCAATTTGGTTCAAATCAAGTGTAGGAATTTGTTAATGCTTATTATATAAGCAATCCAATTATAAGAGAAATTGGGTTCATCCAGGTGCTAGCAAGGTTAACATGAACCCAATAGGATTTCTTTAAATCCATATAAATTGGTACTTCATAAGTCTAATTATTAACCAATCAGATCTTCTTTCTTTATGTATAACCCCATAGATTTAATTCTATCTGATAGTGAGACATACTATGATCTCTATCATAGGTATCACTAAAATCTCTTTCAGTGGGTCAGAACAGTTTCACTCTAACTCGACAAGGATCATTGATCCAAAATATTTCTATTGAGCTCTCACAATCCATCAGTGACTTCTAACAATATGTAGTGACAACCTGATAGAACCAAAATAAAATCTCTAGATATAGTTAATATATGATACAGTCTCTCTATCATGAGTTCTGACTAGATGGTAGAACATAGATAAATCATCAAAGCTCATCATCAATCATATGATAGATGTGATTGGCTCAAGTCCAATACTGATTTAAATGAAAACTCCTTTTCATTAATCACACTACTATGGCCATAGGCTTGTGGACTTAGCTTCTCAAATTTTATAGGACTACTCCTCTCTATCAAGATCGATAGATCTTATATAGATGCGCACGTTGCTCGCATAGCTCAACCAACTGAAGCCAATATTCACTATAAAAATTTATGATCGAGTTAATGTTTATATGTAGTCAAACTATAGTAGTCTTACTATGAGCAACTATGACACCGTAGGTCAAAAGATCAGTCATACAACTACAACATCGAGATAATCACTGACAATCAAATAAAAATCTATATGATCTCTTGTATGGTCACGCTCAGTATAAGTTATTCTCTAAGAATTATTCATACTTTTTACGTAGTGTCTCTACACTGTAGACTAGAGACTCATCTATTTCAAAGAAAATAAATCATGCATCGATCTATCTAGATCGATCACCATCCTCATGACTATCCTATGATTGAGAGTAATTTAGGAATCTATCATATATACCTCTAATTCTCAATATCTAAAAATATGTATCATAACATCAATTCCAAGGATGATTCAAGGATATGTAATACTTGAATAAAAAATAAAAACTTACTCTTTATTAATTAAATCAATAGTTTAAATATAAATATGTGTCATAGAATAAAAATATGTCAGCTAACGATTGGCTTCTAGGACATACATCTAATCGATGATTCATAGCCATATGCCGCCCCCACCCTTTTTGTGCCCATGTTTCTCATGAAGAAACATCTCACACCAACACCTTTAGTGTGAGATAATTTTCATATAGAAATCTAGGGCATACAAGGGGAGAGAGAGTCCTAAGGTGATGGAACTCTAGGGTTTCCTATTTTGGTTTAAACCAAATCAGATTTGGTTTGACACAAATAGATAATGGAACCTAATCAAATTAGGAATCCAATCTACTCAATCAAATCCTAATCTAATTAAGAATTAACTGAATCCAAGTCTTGATCAAATCAAAAATTATTTTTCTCGCAATTAGGTGGATCCAATCAAATCCAATCCAAGTCAAAATGAATCCAATTTAATTAGACTTGATCTGTGCCTCATTGCTCAATCAAATTGAGTCAATTAGTAATCTAATTATAATTAATCTTTTCATAATTTACTAACACTTAGTGATTTATATAATTAATATTTGCATAAGGTTAATCATTAATCATATTGATCATTATACTTTTTAATGATTTATAATCGTTAATCAACCATCTGATCAGACAAGATCTCTTTTGTGTGTGATCTCATAGATTCTATTATTGGGATGCATAGGTGATTTCATATATGTATTTCAAAATTTTTTCAAAAAAATTACCATAAAAGATAACTATATTAATCAAATTAATCTAATATGTATATGATCTTGTTGGTGCAGAATTCTGATGACTCAGAGAAGCTGGAGTTGAGGGGATCGCGGCCACCGTCGGGACCTGCAAGGAAAGTCTAAACCGGAGTTGGAGATGCTCCGACAAGATCCTCTGATGCTCAAGTCAGTACTCTGCTTCAACAGAAATAGAGCACTCGAATGAGATTTTAGTAGAGTTTCGAGATAGAGTTTAGAGCTTAGAGAAGAATATATTTAGGGATCTCTTTTATAGACGGGAGAGCGTAACTGATTGATAGCAACGTCCGTAACTGCCTGGTAGTGGGCCGTTCGGGGTCACGTGGAGTTTGTTATGGAGAGTAGTGGCGTCAGTGGGTCGTTCAGGGCCACGTAGAGTTTGTTATGGAGAGTAAGTGGTGTCTATTATCATGACTTGCCACAGAGTGGTAGGACCACGTGAAATCTGTTACAGAGGGCGGAGTGGGGTAGTGTCCATTATCGCGACCTGCCAGAGAGTTTGGGCCTGACGGCTGAAGCTCGGCTGGGATGTCTGATAGAGCAGAATGGCTCTCTGTCTTAGCAATCTAAGAGAAGCTCGAATGTTTTTGAGGTTGCTGACGAGTCCATTGTTGTTGGGTGCCTTGGGCGCTGATGCTGTAGGTGGAAGTCATCTGCTGTAGAAGCTCAGACGGGGACTTTCTGTTGGAGAAGTCTGGTAAGAGTCCGATTGCTAGAGAAGTCCATCTGAAATTTGCCTGATGTGGAAGCTCGTCTGAAGATTGTCCGTCGGAGAGGTCCGATTTCATGAAAAATTCGACAGAGGGTCGATCGACAGTGGAGTTCGGATGGCGCTGTGGAGGTTCATCCGCTGGAGGAGTCTTGAGGACACTGGAGAAGGTCGAACGTTGGAGGAGTCTGGGATTCAATTCTGTTGTAGAAGTTCGGACAGAGTCTGGCTCTTGTAGGAGTCTGAAAGAAGGCTGCTTATTGTAGAAGCTCGGACGAAGACCGATTGCCGTGGAAGCTTGGATGGAGACTTCTTATTGTAGAAGCTCGGACGAAGATCGGTTGTCATGGAAGCTCGGATGGAGACTTCTTATTGTAGAAGCTCGAATGAAGTCCGCTTGCAATAGAAGTTCAAAGTAGAGATCTGGCTGGTGGAGCCCGTCCATTGTAGAAATTTGTCTGGGATCCATCCACTGTAGAAGTTTGGCTGGATCCATCCGTTGTAGAAGTTCGGCTGGGATCTAGCTCTTGTAGGAGCTCGAATGAAATTCGGAAGGCGGTCGACCGTCGTAGAAACTTGGATGGAGTATGATTACTATAGAAGTCCTACTATTGGAGAAGCTCGGACATTGACGAAGCTCGAAAGAAGTTCGGAGTAAAGTTGCTCGTGGAAGGAAGAAGTCTGGAAGAGATTCAGAGGGTAGTCGATCACTGTAGAAAGTCAGCTGATAATGAAGCCCGAAGAGTATTTGGAGCAGTCTGGTAGACGACTGAAGGAGTTCATTATCGGAGAAGTCTGAATGGTACAATAGGAGTTCGTCCGTTGGAGGAATCTAGAGGGCACTATGGAAGGTCGACTGCTGGAGGAGTCCGGATGGTATTGTGGAAGCTCAGACGGTCGAGGGAGTTCAGAAAAATGCCATACAAGGTCGAAAGCCAGAAGAGCTCCAGGAGTGTTAGCCTCTTACGAACTTCGGCTGGGGTTATTTTATACCCAACACCAGTCTCCCTACTTTGAGTTTGGGTTTCAAATGAAGGAAGTACAAAAAAATTTCCGCAGTCGAAGTTGCCTCCCTCGATTTTTGTACTCGGTTGTGTCCAGATATTTTGGCGTTTGGCATGCTGGTGCTGGAGCCATTTCAAATCGAGACGATCTAAAAAGATTTTTTTGGAATTCCCACTGGAGCATTGCTTTAGGTACGGTGCAATAATGATTTGTCAGTTGTCAGCCACCTGCCACGATGAGTGGGCCACGTGGTGGTTATAGATTGACCAGAGGAGTTCTGCAGTCATTATTGCATCGGATCCCGTTGCCTATTTAAACCCGCCCCCCTCCTTCAGGGGTTTCACCTTGCCTGAGAATTCTGTTGGAGCCCTTCTTCTTTTCCGAGAACTTCATCTTCCTCCAGCGTATCCTTTTAGTTTTAGGCGCTCTTCGGGTTGATCCCCATCACCCTTGCTTCCTTCCTGCATCTTTCGGACCAGCTTAGGTTTGTCCCTCTTTCTGCAGTGCCTCTTGGAGACTCGCAACCTCGGTGATCTTCTCCTTGAGGTGGACGACCTCGATCGGGTAACCTTCCTCCGCCTGGGCTGCCTCCTTCTTGGCGTTATTCATCGCCTCGATGTTGGCAATGAGCTGGTGCCCAATCTCGAGAAAGTACCCCAGAGAGTCCTAGACCCACTGCTCAAGATCGACAGAAGGAGGGACAAAACTCGATAGATCTGAGGACCACCTTGGAATAGGAAAGAAAGAAGGCCGAGGCCGAGGTCTTTGAGTTGAAGGCGTAGATCCCGACCCTGGTCTCGGAGGCAATGGTCCAGATAGTGGAGTTCAAAACCTCCTCCAAGATGAGGGATCTAAAGGTCCAGTTTGGTCAGGCCGCCTACATCAAGGGCTTCGAGCTCCGTCAGGAGAAGGTGGTCGGGAAGTTTTCCGAACTGGACCTCGGCTTCCTGGATGAGACGTTTGACGATGAAGTCAGACCTTCTGAAGCCACTGCCGGTCTTCCTCCAGTCGAAACTTCTTCGACTATCGTGGCTGCCGTGACTGACCTTCCATAGGCACCGAGCTCCTCTACTTCTGCCCCAGAGGTCCGAAACCTCTAATTTTATATTTTTTTTCTTTTATTGTGACTTTTCTTCATTCTCTTGTACTTAAGAACTATTTAATCAATGAAATCAGATTCTTCTTTATAGAGAGCTCCTTTTTCTTATTCTGCATCTTTTTTCTTCTCTTTTATTTTCTTGCATTGATTTGTGTTGCGACGCTCTTGTCTCCCAACAACAGTGCCCTGTCGAAGCTTTTCCCCTACCACAGGGATCCTTTGAAGTTGACGATCCAGGATCTAAGAAGGAAAGTTCATCATCTAACGAAGAAATCAAAGAAGTTGGATGACGAACTTCACCGGCTGAGGAAGAGCCATTCGAAAGCCACTGCGGAGGCTACTCGCTTTTGGGACCTCCACAAAAAGGGCTTCATGGACTACACCCAGAGGAAGGCAGACTTCGTGAAGGAGCTTGAGGAACTCCGAAAATGCGCCAGCGATCGATCTTGGACTCAGGCTTCCAAGATCAGCACCCTTGAGGTCGAGCTGGTGGCTGCACGGGAGAAGATCAGCCAGTTGGAAGGGAGCTCATCCTGGCTCACGACTCAGGCCGACCACTATCGGGACTGGTCGAAGAAATTCTCCGACCTCCGGAAGCAGCAGCAAGATGCCGAGGCGAACTACAACGCCTACCGAGTCGGCTGGTGCGGGCAAGTAGACGACTACTGAAGGAAGCTCAAGACGGCGATCGACGAGGTTGCCCGCCTTCAGAGGCAGGTGTCTGAGAGAGTCCAGGCCATTTCGATACAAGGCTCCGACGAGCTCCGCTCCTTGAGGGGACCATGAAAGAACTGTCCATGGCCCTTGGGCAGGAGAGGGCCGAACTGCAGCGGCTGAAGATTCAGCTGGCCTATGAGTAGTAGGCGGTCAAGGATGCCGAGATGGAGTCTGAAGTTCTGAGAAAGAGGCTTCGGGAGTCGGAGGGTGAGAGTCGACGGTTCCACCAAATGTATCGAGAGATGCTATTAAGAAAGAAAGAACTGGAAGAAGAAGTTAAGAACTTAAAACAATCCCTGATGATGGCTGGAACGAGAGTTCGAAGTCGGAAGAAGCCGAGCTTCCCTAGAGCCTCTTTTACCTTTCGTTCCTCCGTGTATTCTTTTCTTTCTTGTCATTTTTTTTTGGCCTTCAAAGGCTTTGTAACGTGCACTTTACTAATGAAATAAAAAGGAATTTTTCATTACCTTGTCTATTCTTGCATTAAGTTGTCGTTTACCGAGCTTCTTTTGTCTTCTGTCTTATTCGATGTCGATGTTGTTTGAAGATTTTGAGTCATCACCGTGTTGATTCACCATTTTTGTTCATGATCGAAGGTCTTTTCGAAGCCATTCGAGTTTGACGCTCTCTCCCAATGTTCGAGCTTGGGGTCCAAATTCTCGTTACTTTGAGGAAGTCTATTTTCTCCTGTCAGTGTTGGGTTCCCCCTTAGGGAAGAGGGTTTTTGACAAGAGTCTCCTTCCTCATTGAGACGAGATCCCTTGAGTCTTGGATGTAGTTCATTTTTTATTTTTTTTTCCTTATCTCTGCTGTAGCTCGTCGCTTTTTCTTTTTTTTTCTTTCTTTATGTTTGGGCAAGGGTTTTTCCTCTGCTCCTAGCGGGATTGTAGGGGTGTAGAGGAGCTGCTGAGGGGCTTTTCCCCTCATCCGTCTCAAATGACCAGATCTTCATTTGTGTCAGATGAGGTTCTCTTCCTGTTCTCGACATGATCAATTTCAGCTCATGTTAGGATAAGGTTTTCTTTTGTTCCTAACAGGACTGCGGGGCACATAAGGGCCGTTGCAAGGGCCTCTCCCCTTATCTGGTCTCTGAATAATCGGGCCTTCGACCTTGCTCATATTAGGATGAGGTTCTCCTCCTGTTCTAACATGACTATAGGGGCGCATAAGGGCCGTTGTAAGGGCCTCTCCCCCATTCGGTCTCTAAATAATCAGACCTTCGACTTTGCTCATGTTAGGATGAGGTTCTCCTCCTATTCCTAACAGGGCTGTGGGGGCGCATAAGGGCTGTTGTAAGGGCCTCTCCCTCCATCCGATCTCTAAATAATCAGACCTTCGACTTTGCTCATGTTAGGAGTGATTCTCCTCCTATTCTAACAGGACTGTAGGGGTGCATAAGGACCGTTGCAATGGCCTCTCCCCCATCCGATCTCTAAATAATCAGGCCTTCGACTTTGCTCATATTAGGATGAGGTTCTCTTCCTGTTCCTAACAGGGCTATGAGGGGCATAAGGGCCGTTGCAAGGGCCTCTCCCCCATCCATCTTTAAATAATCGGGCTTTGACTTTGCTCATGTTAGGACGAGGTTCTCCTCCTGTTCCTAATAGGGCTATGGGGGCGCATAAGGGCCGTTGCGAGGGCCTCTCCCCCATCCATTCTTTAAATAATCGGATCTTCTTTGTGTTAAGACGAGGTCCTCCTCTTGTTCCTGACATGCTTAACTTCGATTGTTTGAAGGAGCTACTCCCTGTCGTTACAAGCTCATGCCAAAAAAAAAGATATGCAAATATGAAACTTTTGTTTAAGGCAAAGTTATTGGTAATACATTTGTACATTTTTTGAATCCCATGGTCAGGAAGGTCTGCTCCCTGTCGGGTCCTCCAGAGATGGTGTTGATGATCCCAATTGGAGGTCGATCTTCAGGCTGTTCTTCCCTCCTTGGTAGCTCTGGCTGTGGTAGGGCCCTCGACCGATCTTTCCTACCCTCAGGCCGATGTCAGATGAATCTGTCGAGCTGATCTCATCTGATGAGCTCCTCGATCTCATCTCGAAGCTGAATACACTCCTCTGTGTCGTGGTCGTGGTCACGATGATAGAGGCAAACTGTTAGGGTTACGCTTCTCGGGGTGTGTGCGCATCCTTTCCGTCTTGGCAGCTGCTCCCTGACCTCCATCAGCACTTAGGCTTTTGGGGCATTGAGAGGGGCGTATCTGCAGAATCTTCCTGGGTTAGAGCTCCACGAACTCTACATCTGAGCTCCTCTACCTACGAGTCTGGGAAGGAGTTTAACATGCTTGTGTCCGGGGGAGTTTGAGAACGTGGCCAAGCTTCACTCGGCCTTTTTCAGCTGCAGGCTTGCTGGAGTCACTTGCCTGCCACTCCTTCGCGCCTCCTCGTCCTTCAGCTTGAAGGCTTCCTCTGCTTGGGCATGTCCTTCGGCCCAAGCCAGTAAATCAGGAAGTCCCTGGAATACTTCTTTTCCAGAGAAAATAGAAGATCATTCTTTTGAAGACCGCTCTTCAGGGTGGCCATTGCAACTGATTAGTCCAAGTTCCAGACCTCCAATGCAGTGGCATTAAAAAGTTGATGTAAGTTCGGATGGATTCTCCCTCTTTTGCTTGATGTTGATGAGGGACTCTGAACCTCTCCGAGGATGCCGGCTACTGACGAAATGAGCTGCAAACTGATGGCTCATTTGATCAAAGGAGAAGATAGTACCCAACTTCAGTGTTGAGTACCAATTTCTTGCTGCCCCCTTCAAAGTAGATGGAAAAGCTCGGTACAGGATAGCGTCTGCATGCCATGGAGCAGCATCATTGTCCGAAAGGCCTCCAGTGGTCAACCGGATCTGAGGTCCCATCGTAGCTCTCAAATTGGAGGAGCTTGAAGTTTGACGGGATTGGTTCCTGCATAATCATTTGAGAGAAAGGAGGGTCAGTACAGATATCCTCACCGTAAGCAGGGGGAGCATGGCGGAGCTCTTCGATCCGCGGTTCATCTCCTGAACCTTTGATCTAGGAGATCCTCTCGACTGCGAGTCTCGAGGGTCATCTGGCAAACGGAGGTAGGGACCCTCCGGGGTGGAATCATGATCAGATGGAGGGCTCTCTGCCCTGCACACGACTAGCCCAAGTAGGCCATCCGATCGTCGGATTCTGAAACTCTGATGATGCTCTTTCCAGCCACACAGATGCCTGCGGCTGCTGCGACTGCTGCTGCATGGCTGCATTACTTCGGTAAGCCCCTGACCTGCTGAACCAGCAAGTCGAACTGCTCCATGCCGACTGCCGTTGTCGAAGGAGGAGGAGCCTGGAAAACTGGAGACGAGATCGGAGCTTGCGGATCTCACTGAGATCTGGCCGCTAAGGCTGTGGATTGCCCGGTGGATGCCTTTCGAAGAGGCATCAGTGGAGATCTGGTAGGAGAAGAAGAAGAAGATGTTGAAGAAGATGACCGGAGACAGTCCCATTGAGTACTCCTTTAAGAACAAGGGTCCTGCGAAGACACAGGCCCTTCCTCTAGCGTCAATTCTGTTGGTGCAGAATTTCACCAACGTCGAAGAAGCTGAGTTGAGGGGATCACTGTCACCGTTGGGACCTACAAGGAAAGTCTAAACTGAAGTTGGGGGTGCTCCGATAAGACCCTCCAATGCTCAAGTCAGTACTCTGCTTCAACAGAAATGGAGCACTCGAATAGAATTTTAGCAAAGTTTCGAGATAGAGTTTAGAGCTTAGAGAAGAACGTATCTGGGGATCTCTTTTATAGATGGAAGAGCATAACTGATTGATAGCGACGTCCGTAGCTGCCTGTAGTGGGCCGTTTTGGGCCACACGAAGTTTTTTACGGAGAGTAGTGGCGTCAGTGGGTCGTTCAAGGCCACGTGGAGTTTGTTATGAAGAGTGGAGTGGTGTCCATTGTCGTGACTTGCCAGAGAGCGGTGGAGCCATGTGAAATCTGTTACAGAGGGTGGAGTGGGATAGTGTCCATTATCGCAACTTGCCAGAGAGTTCGGGCCTGACGACTGAAGCTCAGCTGGGACGTCTGATGGAGCAGAATGGCTCTCTGTCTCAGCAATCTAAGAGAAGCTCAGATATTTTTGAGGTTGCTGACGAGTCCACTATTATCGGGTGCCTTGAGCACTGATGCTGCAGGCGGAAGTCATCTGCTATAGAAGCTCGAATGGGGACTTTCTGTTGGAGAAGTCCGGCAGGAGTCGATTGCTAGAGAAGTCGTTTGGAAGTTGCCTGATGTGGAAGCTTGTCTGAAGATTGTCCGTCGGAGAGGTCTGATTTCATAAAGAATCTGATAGAGGTCGACCGATAGTGGAGTTCAGATAGCGCTGTGGAGGTTCGTCCGCTGGAGGAGTCTTGAGGACACTGCGGAAGGTCGAATGTTGGAGGAGTCAGGATTCAATTCTGTTGTAGAAGTTCGGACGGAGTCTGGCTCTTATAGGAGTCTGAAAGGAGGCCGCTTATTATAGAAGCTCGAACGAAGATCGATTGCCGTGGAAGTTGGATGGAGACTTTTTATTGTAGAAGCTCAGACGAAGATCGGTTGCCATGGAAGCTCGGATGGAGACTTCTTATTATAGAAGCTCGGATGAAGTCCGCTTGTAATAGAAGGTCGGAGTAGAGATCCGGCTGGTGGAGCCCGTCCATTGTAGAAATTCATCTGGGATCCATCGCTGTAGAAGTTGACTGGGATCCATCTACTTAGAAGTTCGACTGGGATCCGGCTCTTGTAGGAACTCGGATGAAATCCAGAAGGTGATCGACCGTCATAGAAACTTGGATGGAGTCTGGTTACTGTAGAAGTCCTGCTGTTGGAGAAGCTCGACATTGACGAAGTTCGAAGAAGTAAGAAGTAAAGTCGCTCATGGCAGGAAGAAGTCTGGAAGAGATTCAGAGGGTAGTCGATCACTGTAGAAAGTGGCTGATAATGAAGCCCGGAGAGCATTTGGAGCAGTTCGATAGACGACTGAAGGAGTTCATTATCGAAGAAGTCGGATGGCACGATAGGAGTTCGTCCGTTGGAGGAATCTGGAGGGCACTATAGAAGGTCGACTGCTGGAGGAGTCCGGATGGTATTGTGGAAGCTCAGACGATCGGGGAGTTCAAAAAAATACCGTACAAGGTTGGAAGCGGAAGAGCTCTGGGAGTGTCGGCCTCTTACGAACTTCGACTGGGGTTATTTTATACCAATAGATCTAATCATCAAATCAACCTACTTTAGGATCTATGACATGTTATATTGCATATAAAATCTAAAATAATCTGAAGATAAAATCAACATACATGAATGTAGCAGTAGATCACATCTACTTCTAATCCAAGTTCAGAACTCCATACTTGATCACGGCTGATGATCTCTGTTGCTGAGAGATATGATGGAGAGGATCCTTGTTGTTTGTAGCCACACATGCATCCAGCCTCTATAGAAAATCCACTCAAAGCCCCGATCTGATCGATCTTCTCGAGAGTGCTATCTCATGTGAAGACCTTCTTCTTGACTAATCTGGATCCTTTCTTCAAATCTCTAAAATTTTTTCAGAGATTGAAGATAGACTTCTAGAGGAGATGAAGAGGTAGAAAAAAGATAGAGAAGAAAATAATTTTTTTTAATTTATTTCCTCCTCCCAAACCCTTAGAACAAAAATTAAAATTTAGATTTTTGCGCACACCCCAAGAGAGAGGACCCTCCTCTCTATTTTTCACACCATGAACTATGCCCAAACTTCTACCACATGAAGAGCTCTCTTTTGGCATCTTACATACATTAAAGAAACCATAAAATCTCTTTTATAGGCATGTATGGAGGTGGGATGAAGAGTCCTAATGATCCTGGACTCTTATAGGATTCTGTCTCCCTTCATAATTCTATATCTAAAAATATATCAAAAAAATATGGGATGTCCCTTTATATATTTTTTTCATAATAAATAAATTTTTTAAATAATTTTTTATAAAAAATCTCCTTAAAATATTTACATATAAGGAGAAAAAAATTATTGGCATGAAGAGGTTGATCTGGATGAGAATAGATTCTCCTGATAAGGAATATTTTAAAATCTAATTTTAGAATCTTTCTTTTAGTAAACTAAATTAAATTTGGATGTAAGATAGATAAAGGAAAGAACTCTTTGGTGTGAAAAAATCTCACCCAAAATAATTTTATGTGTAGAGATATATGGTGTTCAATCTGGGTTGGTGCAGAGAGAAGAGTCCTATTCCAACAAGGACTCTAAGTTTCTTTATTTGAATCTAAACCAAATCACATCTAGTTTAGCCCAAATAAAATATATGAAATCTAATCTAATTATGTTCATAATTTTTAATTAAATTCTAATCAAATTAAGAATTGATTGAATCAAAATTTTGATCAAATCAAGGATAATTCTCCCTTAGTGATTAGATCATCTCATAACCTAATCAGTTCAAACCTAATTGAATCAAATTCAATTAGATTTTATTTAATCCTCTTTGCTTAATCAAATTAAGCTAATCAGTAATTTAATTATTAATTAATTTTTTATTAATTCACTAACACTTGGTAAATTAATTTATTATAATTTTTGCATAAGGTTAACCGTCAATCAAATTGATGATTAAGCCCTTGAATGATTTTCAATCGTTGATCAGCCACATGATCAGTCAGAAACTTTTTTTGAGTATGACCACATAAGTTCGAACCTAAGTCGGTAATACAAAAATATCTTTCTGAACCAATTGATGTAACCATCTAGCAATGATGACCCGATGTCTGGATTTGTCGAATGATGGTGAAGCAACATTCAAGAACCTATTGGCATATGGTTACCGTATAATTTATCCCTTTGATCCTAATGCTCGAGGATGATCTAGGATTTAACTGTCAATCTTAGATAAGTCATCCATATTGTATTTTAATTTTTTTTAAATCCATCACATGGATTATCCGGATCCAGACTTTGCTGAATTATAGTATACTGATGCATATCTCCTACTAATTCGAAGGAGTTAATCCCATCTTGACTTACACACCGACTTGATAAGTACTTGATTGCACCCAGAAACCTTTCATCACTGAATTAGAAACTCAGTTAGTTTGACACTAAAGTACAGTGAGTTGCTTGCAAGTCACCATGGTGATCTCAAGTCGGAGGGACACTTATACCCAGACCCTTTGCGAGCTATCCTTGATAGCAGAGTGCTCTGCAGTTGGTCACGTTCAGTGACGATGTACTCCTACATCTTGAAGAAAAAATCGATTTTTTTTCTTGTAGGATCTTCCAGATCTAATGAGATCTGGGGTGAAATATTTCAAAAAAAATTATCCAATGATATTTCAAATCTAAGATCTATTAGATCTAATTCTTATTATCTGATATTAAATCTAAAATTAAATTTAAAAATATGAGAAATAAAAAAATACCTCTAGGTAACTAGATTACCCTGTAGATGATCGCAGCAATGTCCAAGGTTCTAAAATAGCCACATAGTCATCTGGCCTCTATCAGTATCCACTCGAGTAGGATCTGGATCATCTTCTCCTTGTGAATCTTTGCTCCAAAAATCAGATCTGGATCTGATCTGAAAGATCTTCAAAAGATCTTCTGAAGCTAGAGCAGCAGCTTCTCGATAAATCTCTGCAGCCTTCTAATCAGGAAGCCACCACGCCTTGGACAAGCACCAGATGGATGCCCAACCTCTTGATGTGAAGAGAGGAGGGAAAGGAGTAGAGGGGATGTGGAGAAGTGGAGAGGATTCAGGCTTTTGTTGGTTATTGCATAGAGTATCACAACCCTAGGCACAGACAGGGTTTAAATAGACCCTGCTGCACCATGCAGTGCCACATCATTCTATCAATTAAAAAATTCTAATTAATTCTAAAAAATTTTGATTGATAGAGTGATGTCATCTGATCATATCAGATAAGAATCCCCACAATCCCTCCTACTGTTACCACCAACACTGGATAAGCACAGTGAGATTTATGCCCCACAGTCCAATTTGATCAAGGAATCAGAGTCCTCATCTCATGGGACTCTATCCTTATCCACTTGGGGCACACACCCAATCTGAATATGGCACCCACTTTGAGGCCCAATTTAGCAGTGGACACTCTATAAAAACTCTCCAATGACCTCTTGACAAGTGGCCTTCAGTCCAAGGTCCATGGGTCAACGTTTCACCAATATCCTAAAACGAAAATGGCAGGTGACAGGAATTAGCAGGTGTTGTTTTAAATTCATCTCATGAATTAAGATAAGTCTTTTCTGAGCTGGACTAACTCCAGTCAGACTATAAGAAACCTTCTCAAGGTTCTCTGGGTGAGTGAAATCATATTTGGCTCAGTCGAGATAGAAAAGATTACATGAGGAGAAAGTTAGGCTCAATCGTGTGCTAGCACGATTTCCTTGAACCTAATTGGATCTAATCCAAATCAATCGAACTGGGCTAGCTCAATTGATGACATCCAGACTCTAACTCTTATTTGTGTGATCGAGTTAGGTTCATTTTTGTATGATAATGAGATATATCATGATCTCATCATCGATATCATTGAAACTCCTTTCGATGGACCAAAACTCTTCTGATTCAGACAATTAGAATGATCGATCATCAAGATCATTCTAATTGCTCCCAAAATCTATCAGTGAACCTAGCAGTATATGGTGGCAACCCATCAAAATGAAGATGAACCTCTCGGTGTAGCTATTTATGTGATTGAGTTCCTCTATCATGAGTCTCGACTGAATTAGGGTTAAGGTGAACTCGTCAAACCCAACATCAGTCATATGAATCAATCGATTGATCCGAGTCCGATGTGAAACCCCAATGGAAAACTTTTTTCATTATTTCACTCTGCCATGGCCATGGGCTTAAGGACTCGATCTTTCGATCATCATAGGACTACTCCTCTCATCTATCAAGGTTGATAGATCCCTTCTTGGTGCGATTTAATTCCTACAATGAATATGCTACAGCTAACATACACCTCAATATTCTGAATGGCTAGGAGATCGAGTTATAGTATAGTCAAACTATAACACACTCAAGGTGAACTATCGATGTACCTCAGGTCAAAGAACTAGACACACAGCTGCAGCATCGAGCTAGTCATCGATGAGAAGGTAGACTTTCTTATGACTGCTCGAGGTGGTCATACTCAGTACTCTCATTCTCAATGAATATCTGTACTCTCACTCTGGTGTCTCCACACTGTAGACTCAAGACACATCTACCCAAAAAAGCGATTGTACACCAACCTTCGGATCGATCACTATCCTCATGATGATCCTATGGTCAGTGCTATTTATGAGTTAGTTATATAAATTCATGCCTTAAATTTTCAACTCTTGAAAATATGAATTAACATTCTTACTAACTCAAAAGATGTATCACAGACATAATGTACACAATGTGATAGTAGAATAACTCTTTTATTATTTATAGTTAAAATTATAAATTTGCCCTTACATTTGTACAGAAATGTGTCAGTCAATCTGGCATCTAGGGCACACATCTAACACATCTACCTGCATGCCATACCAATATCTCCATACCATTTGGTTACGAGGATAACCAACACATATGACACACAACGACCTACACTTGATATCGCTATCTCCTAGTAATGGTGTATCATTTGATCACGAACCAATTTAAGGACTATGTGATAAATCCTTCTTTATCGATCAAAGTAGTCTTAAGAACTTCATCACAACATAGAAGTTGTTAGAAGATGTATCATTATGATAAAAAATATCAAATTACTTTTATTATTTATCAATTCATATACATTTATAATTAGCACAATCATCAAACGATTGACTTTAGGACATAATTTTTAATAACTTTCACTTGGACTAAAGTCAATTAGTATAGTATCACATACCCATCTTCGATTTATCATCTCAGAACTCCTAGATATCGAGGCTTTAGAAAGATGGGTTGGTCACATTCTCCTTTCTGTCGATCTTTTAAAGATTGACGTCACCTTAATAGATTTTTTTGAATAAGGTGGTAGTAATGCAGAATGCATGTAACTAACGAGACTTTGACTCCTTGGCATGAGCTATGGCTCCAGTACTGTACAATATAGCAGGACCATCATCGGAGGGTGCCACTCCTAGCTTGCTAGTAAACCTGTACAATCACATAGCTTCCTTGCAAGCATCAAATGTTGCAATGCATCTTGCCTCGCAATTTGAATTTGGCTATATTTTTTTGCTTGGAATCTTTCCAGCAGATTACTCCATTATTTAGGGTAAGGATGTATTCTGACACATTCTTGCTATTATTATGTCCAACTGAAAACTGAAGTCATACTCCACAAGTTTTAAGTCAGATTCTTCATAATTAAATCACCGATCCTTAGTATTTCTCAAATACTTAAGAATGATGTTCCAGTGATTCTCATCCGAATCTTGCAGGTATCCACTTACTATCCTAGTAAGTATACCATATCCAATTCTCATACATGGTGTATATGATAGAACAAATTCTACTCATAAACATTCTATGTATATTGGGATTGAAAAATCCAAGCAGTCTCTTAGATCTATCTCTATAGATCTTCATCCCTAGGATGAGAGATGCTTTTCCCAAATCCTTTATGGAGAATTATGATAATAGCAAAACTTTTATTTCCTGTAATATAAGGAATGTCATTCCCGATTAAGAGAGTTCCATTCACATACATGACAAGAAATATGCTCATAGAACTATTAATCCATTTGTATTTACAGGATTCTTCTTCATTCTCAATGAAGCCATGCATTTTGATCACTTATCAAAATACATGTTTCAACTCCAAAATATTTAGCATTGCCACAAAAAAAATATCTTGTTATGGTCAATACTATAATGTTGACAATATCCCTAGACAACTGGATGAGCTTTGTAAATCTCTACCTTCTCATCTACACTACTCTAGTCCTATTGGAGATCCACTTATACTCTATGGGCATTAGCCCTTCGAGTGGATCAATAAGTGTCCAAACACGTTGACCTTTATAGATTCCATTTCGGATCTATGGCTTCAAGCCATTATTCAGAGTCAAACATCTGCATGGCATCCATATAGGTGATCAGATCCTGATTGTTCTCATCGAGTTCAAAAAGTTCACATCTCGAACCTAGATACTGAAGTATCTATCTGACGGATGCGGTACTCTATCGAATCTCCTTAATGGTGTGTTTATAATGGATTTTGGGTTTGATCTAATCAAATCCAATTCTATGGTTTCACTAGATTGTGTCGGTTCTTCTACCTGTCGAACTTCATAAGTTCCATATTAAAGGCATCAATACTTTCATCAAGGTACTTCCTTTCTAAAAGGAATGCCGAACAACTTTTATTCTTTAGCAAGATAGAAGTTATATCCTCTAGATTCTTTGGGATTATCTTACAAAATAATATATATAGGATCAGGATCCAAGCTAATCGATCTGCAAATGCTCACATAAATCAAATACTTCCAAACCTTAAGGTAAGAGAATATTGGCTTACGCCTAGTCCATATCTCATATGAAATTATTGCGACTGATTAATTCAAATCCAGTTTAGAACATAACAAGTAGTCTTAAGAGCATAACCTTAAAAGAAGACTGACAGACTTTTAAACCCATTATGGATCGAACTATATCCAACAAAGTTGATTCTAATAGGAGAGAATCCTATTCTCTTCTAGATATGTCAAAACTTACTTGAAATGCATTCTCCTCTTCAGTCTGATCGAAGAATTTCAATGCTCTTTCAAGTTTATTTTTCTACCTTATTATGACTTATTTAAATATTTTAAATAATCCAAATTTATGGCAAACATGTTCATAGATCCAATACATCAGTATGTATTAGATTCAGAACATCATTGGTTCGTTCATTTTTTTCAACAAAAAGTGACTTGATAATCTTATTAAAGAAATAGAATTGACAAATTGACAATGATTCACAATCATTGACTTTGAGAATTATCTCCTGTTGATCCTATTCTTATTTAATGATCGAGCCTAAATTGCCAAAGATAGGCTTTATGACATTATCTACTTTAAGGAGTTTGTTTGATTATGTACAATACCTAACAAGCTGTGACTATTCATAATGAAATCAAGATCATTAGACAATAGTGACAATCATTCATAATAAATCAGAAAAATTATTAGACAATAGTGATAAGCACTAAAATGATATTGTTAGAATTGAAAATAGGCTCGAGAATTTCTAAAACTAGGATTGGAACAAAATTTCTAACTCCAATGTTCAGAAATCTCTTGTAGTTTTCAAATTTTCTACTAACCTAAAGTCATTGTAACAATTCGTATGGACTTTCGATATCCAATATCTGGTAGCAGTGTCACAGATAGAAAATCACAAGGTGTTATCATATAAATATCTTGTTCAGCAACTCTTTACTGATTTTTTTTTTTAGCCTGTTCAGATCAAGAGATTCTGTCAGATCAGGTTAACCTTAGACTCTTTTGTCAGTTTGGACTCATTAGCCAAGTACGACTCTTTTAATTTTTTTTCTTTTCTTTCTTAAAGAATTATTGTCTTACTGAAGATATATCTTTAGAAGTGGAAAGAACTCCTTCAATATTTGAAAAAATTTCTCCCACTGAGCATTAATGAATTTACAACTAAATTCATATTCTTTGCTTTCAAAAACACCACATGGTGATACGATCTTGTGGCCACTTTTGATAAGTACCTTTGATCGCATCATGTATTTTGGATATGAAAATTTAGGTGCTAGATCCATAATTATATTTAGGATCTATTCATGCTCTAAACTATAAATTAGTTGGGTCCTATAAACTAGTCATTGTCAAATAGTGAATAGAGCAACATACATGTAGCCATAACTGAAAGAAAAATACAAGATCTCTATATTTATAATTGATTAAGCCTAAAGACTTAGACTTTAGTCTAAAAGTTCTCCCACTATTTTAGTTGAATTGGTAGCCTCTACCTCCAATCCAAGGAATTACCTTAATTTCTTAGTGGGTACTAGAATCCACACAGATTGCATACAAGCCCAGGATGGCTCAATCAACCCATATGCATCTATGGATAGGTTCTCAATCAATTATTTTTTTAAATAATTTTTAATAATTAATTTTATCCCAATTTTATTTCAGTAGGCGATGGGCCTCCACTAAAAATTTTGATTAGGTCAAACCATTAACATGAACCTACTCAATATTTCTAACTAATGAATGATCAGACCTGATGATGGCTCGATCAACCCAACCATCATCAAATAGTATAACAGAGTCATCATATGATGAATGATAATTCCACATTCAGAGAAAACATCAAACGGATGGCACCTGCAATATCAATCAGAAATAATAGACCCATTATCATTTACTTTAATGGGAGGCTATGATCTAGTTATCTCCATAACTATCTCATTTTATGGACTTAATAATTTAAAAAATTTTAATCAATTTAGAGAAGAGATGAGAAGAGATCAACCAATAAATCATAATCCTCCCACTGACTTCACCAAGTCATTAATTGGATTAGGATCATTCTAGTTAAACTGGCACCTAGATCAGTCACACTGATCAACCTTAATGACATAGGTCAATTCGAATCACTTAGCAGTCTAATCAAGACATAATCCATCAAATTGATCAGGTAAGTGAGATCGATGGGAGGGTCTGCTAAGCTTATCTTAGACACCATCAAAATGGTCAGATAAGCCGCTCCTAATTAAAAATCATCGATCGAAATGCCAAACTTACCTTAGACACCAATTGGTTAATTAGTTTTGATTTAACCAACCTAATGATTCAGGTTCAACCACTGATCCACAATCAAGATCCATTTGGTCTAATCAAAGATATGGACTTGACCATCTACAACTATTGTATTGATTTTAGAGAAATCCTGATTTTAATCTAATTCAATATTTGGTTAGATTTAATCAATTTCTCTAGTTAGTCTATTAACTCTTTGATTCTAACCTTAAGTCTAACCCAATAAAGAGAACCTGATCTAAGCTAACCCATGCCCCATATTTTATGCGAATGTCATTAGATCTTAAATCATAATTTTAGATCTAATTGATTCTATACTTAATTCTCAATTAAGTTTCGCATCAACATAGTTAAGGTTTTGAAAATAATTTTCATACGTAAATCATCAAATCTTTTAGATCAAATCTAAATTTTTAAGATTTTAAATCAAAATAATTTTAATTAAACAAGATTAGATGTAACTAACTTCTTCACAACTTGCATCCCATACAACAACACCTAAAGTTTTAAGATCAGGATTTTACAAGAAAGTAAGTTTTCTCCTTTTATTTTTTTCTTCATGGGATCTAATCACATGGCACCCCTACACACCATAAGAGTACCTCATCGAATGGGAAGAGAGGGCCCTTAAACCCTTCTTGCTCCTATGACCGGACGGCCTAGTGATCAACCCAATCTAAGTACTTGCAAATCGGATCATCTAATCTAATCACATATCATATATGCATGAATTTAAATCTAATCTAAATTATATTAGATCTAATTACAATCTTAGATCATATCTAAATTAGATCATAAATATCACATGTATGATATAAAATCAGATTTTATTAAAGATCAGCATAAACTAAGACAATCTTTTCACTGTAAGAGGTAAATCCTACAATAGGACAACCTTATGTCAGTTTGTACGATCAACCATTAATTAAATTTAGATCAAAATATTACATATCAAATCTAAATAAAATTAAAATTTAGATTTAATACACACATAAATCATGTCATAATGAACCTAGGCTCTAATACCACTGTTGGGATGCGTAGGCGATTTCATGCACGTATTTTCAAAACTTTTTCAAAAAAATTACAGTGAAAGATAACTAGATTAATCTATTTAATCTAATATACATATGATCTAATTATCAAATCAATCTACTCTAAGATCTATGACATATTATGTTGCATATAAAATCTGAAATAATCTGAAGATAAAATTAGCATGCATGCATGTGAGCAGTAGAACACATCTAGTTCTAATCTGAGTTTAGAACTCTATATCTGATCATGGATCGATGATCTCCATTACTAAGAGACATGATGGATAGGATCTTTACTTATTTCTCACAGTCTCACACGCATCTGACCTCTATGGAAAATCAACTCGAAGCTCTGATTTGATCGATCTTCTTGGGAGTGCTAGCTCACGTGAAGACTTTCTTCTTGACTGATCTGGATTTTTTTTTTAAATCTCTAAAATATTTCTAGAGATTAATGATGAACTTTTAGAGAAGATGAAAAGGTGGAAGAAATATGAAGAAGAAAATAATTTTCTTCTAGTTTATTTTTTTTTCCAAACCCTTAGAATCAAAAATCTGAAATTTAAGTTTTTGCGCACACCTCAAGAGAGAGGACCCTCCTCTCTATTTTTACACCATGAACCATGCTCAAACTTTTATCACATTAAGAGCTCTCTTCTAGTATCTTACATATATAAAAAAAATCATAAAAACCCCTTTTATAGGCATGTAAGGAGGTGGGATGAAGAGTCCTAATGATCTTGGACTCTTACAGGATTCCACCTCCCTTCATAATTCCATGTCCAAAAATATACCAAAAGATATGGGATACCCCTTTCTATAATTTTTTATGATAAATCAATTCCTGATCTTCCTTAAAAAATCTCCTCAAAATATCACACATATAAGGAAAAAAAATTTATTAGCATGGAGAGGTTGATCTGGATGAGAACTGATTCTCCTGATAAGAAATATTTTAAAATCTAATTTTAAAATATTTTTTTAATCAAAATCAAATTAGATTTGGATGTGAGATAGATAAAAGAAAGGACTCTTTGGTGGCAAAAAATGTCACACAAAATAATTTTGTGTGTGGATATATATGACATTCAATCTAAATTGAAACAGGGAGAAGAGTCCTATTCCAATAAGGACTCTAAGTTTCCTTATTTGAATCCAAACCAAATCACATCTTGTTTAGCCTAAATAAAATATATGAAATCTAATCTAATTAGATTTATAAATTTTTAATCAAATTAAAAATTAATTTAACCAAAGTTTGATCAAATTAGGGATAATTCTCTCTTAACGATTAGATCATCTCATAACCTAATCGGGTCAAATCTAATTGAATCACATTCAATTAAATTTTATTTAATCTTCTTTACTCAATCAAATTAAGCTAATTAATAATCTAATTGCTAATTAATTCTCTATTAATTCACTAACTGATAAACACTTAATTTAAGTCATTTAAAGAAAAAAATTATATTTAATTTATTTTATTTATTAAGAATTTGATGCTTCTTTTTATGTTTTACATGAAAGGGATCGTCGATACAAAGAGTCTGATTCACAGATTAAAAAGACTCAAGTTTGAAGAAAATTGGACTTAAAATAAAATTAAAATAAAAGAATGATGCATACGGTATTATAGAAAATGAAGATACTATGCAAGGAACCCAAAAAGGATATAGACATCATTTTAAAGAAACAAAAGTTTCTTTTTGTAGTCAAAAAGCCTAACAGAGTGAGCGCACGATAGAGCGAGCGCGCGGCAGTGCGGGCGTGGGCGCGCGGCATGTTGGGTTCACGGGGAGTTGTGTTGGCGGACACAGTGGCGAACAGACGCTCATTAAAAGAAAAAATATAATACTTGAAAATACTTCAAGAGGAAGAATTTGTATTTTCTTTATCTTCTTGTGATCTTTCCATCTCATCCATCCATCTTTTAGTCCTTAGTATTTTCTTTAGTCCCACATCTGAAAATCATGTAAAACTCATCCCTCCTAACACCTATAAAAAGGCTCTTGTACTCCCATTTGAGGATCATTCCAGAAATCCTTCTAGACCCTTGCATAGAGGAAGAGAAAGGGACTACTCCATAAGCAACTAGGCTAGCAGTCTCAGGAGTGGAGAAGAAATTTTGTAATGACATAGAGTGGATTTATTGTTCTAAACTTTCTTGTATTTCTTTATATGCAATAAAGATTATACTTTTTATTTAAATCATCATGAGTTCTTTATTTGCTTTCTTTCATATGCTTTTATTTATGCTTTCCTGTTAGATTAATATTAGGAACAACTTTTACTTTTCGGAGATGCACCATGATCTACGGGTACGGAGCGTGTCGAGGAAAGAAGAGTTGTTTATCTAGTACTTTTTGGAGACGCACCGTGATCTACGGGTACGGACTGTGCCGAGGAAAGATAGATATTTTTTTTAAGATTAATCGTATCTATTTAATTAAAAAAAAAGAGATACAACTCTACTAGTGCAAAATTAATTCAAAACTCTCGAGCTCTTTATTTTCTAATTACATTAATTTTAAGATAATTTATTTTTTAAATCAAAACAATGCTTCTTTCTTTTATTTTGCAATCTCAACTTAGCCCAAGGTCCCTGAGGATACGATCTCGACTCATCCTACCTACATAGTGAGTAGAGTTATTTTTGATGCTATTAATGACTACGCATCAAATTTTGGCACCATTGCCGGGGATCTTGGCATGGTTGAATTAAAAAAAAAAAATACTGACATTTCATAACACTTAACTAAAATAGCGTAACCTCAAATATAAAAATTTCTAACTTGATTGGACACCTTATTTCTTTGCATTGCATCTCCATATTTAACTTTAAGGGTGTAACCCAGTAACTAAGATAAGGTGGGGATTTGATCACCCTTCCTTGGCCCATAAATCACTCCCTTGCATTTGCATAACCTAGACCTTAATCTAAAATTAATTAGATGTTGACCTCTAAGGATTTCGAGCTCATTAGGACAAGTGACCTTGAGAGTTGAACCAGGTTAGACTTGGTCAGCTAGCTGGTGTCTAGGCAAGTGGTTTGCGGGACGACTGGGCTCGAAGGAAGGTGGTTTTTAATTGGTTCCATTCGCTAACCTGGCCAATTTAATTGGTGTCTAAGGAAAGCAATGGGGGGACTCCTACCAACCTTACACTTATCTGACTAGTTGGTTGGTCAAGTTCCGACTTGGAGGGCTTGAAGGCTAACTACAGTTAGGAGCTGTCTAGAACTAGGGTAACTTTAGGATAGAGAGTCCACTACGTGCTAACTTGATTGTAATTAAAATCTAACCACAACTAATTATTCTATTAGTTTTAGGACTTCTTAGGATCTCTTCTTTAGAACTCTTTTCTCTCTTCTCTTCACCTCTTAATTAAAAATATATATATATAATCCTTAACAAACTAGGATAGTCCTATATAGACCTTTTAGTTGCATGTTAGGTTGACGATCACTAAAACCCGACTTGCAATATTAGACTAAGAATTAGAAAAGACTCTTAGGACTATCCGAGTTAGAAACATGGCTGCACCTGGTAAGGCTAATCCTCCACACTCATTGAGAGAATATTTCACTCCATCCTCGTATACCTACTCTCCATGCATTCAAGCACCTCCAGTAGAAGCTACCCAATATGAGATTAAGTCTAGCATTATTCAAATATTACCATCATTCTATGGACTTAGTAACGAGGACCCATACAAACACTTGGATGAATTTCTTAAAATATGTTCCACAGTAAAAATCCAAAACTTCTCCGATGATGCCCTTAGGTTGAAACTGTTTCCTTTCTCACTTAAGGACAAAGCCAAGCATTGGTTAAACTCCTTAGACTCTATAACCATTTCAACTTGGGATCATCTTCAGAGAGAATTTCTCAAGAAATACTTTTCAATTGAAAAAATAAATCAAATTAGAAAAGCTATCACTAGTTTTTCCCAATTGGAGGGTGAACTTTTTCATGAGACATGGGAAAGGTTAAGGGACCTCATTCGTAAATGTTCACACCATGCTGTCCCTAAATGGCAACTTTGTCAATATTTTTATGATGGTCTATCGGAGAAACACCGACAAATGGTTGATGCATCATATAGTGGGACGTTCATGCTAAAGAGTGAGGATGAAGCCTGGCAGCTCTTTGAAACACTTAGTGAGAATTTCCTACATCATATGTCTGCCACCTCTAGAGAACAACCCATGCTTCAACAAAAAAAAAGTGGAATTTATCAGATTAGAAATGTCATAGATATCCACAGTAAGGTAGATGAACTGTCCCAAAAATTAGACCGTCTTCTAAATACTAGATAATCCCCAATTCCACCTAACCCAAGCTAAGAAGTTTGTGCATTATGTGCAAGTCCGAACCATTTTGTTAGTGAATGTCCAGCCGCACCTCAATTTCCTGAGTTTGTGCACAAGCAGGTTCAGCAAGCTCAAGTCCAACAAGCTTGCATACCAGGAAATGATCCATATTCGAACACTTATAACCCCGGCTGGAGAAACCATCCAAATTTTTCTTGGAGACCACAACCAGTGGTTGGCCCTGCTACACCTCGACCTCAATATCAGGACCCAATATATAGGCATGGACCATACCATCAATTTCAAAATACTCCTCAACCGTCTACTACTGGTCATAGCTCAGCTTTTGAGGAAAAAGTTCTGAAAGCACTAGAACGATTAGAAGTCAACACTCAGACCCTTAACTCCCACACACAATCCATTGCTAAGCTAGAGACCCAAATAGGTCAACTAGCGACTGCATTCAGTAGGAGGAAAGGAGGAAAATTACCTAGCCAACCCGAGAGCAACCCAAGAGGATAATTTGTGATTGAGAGCTCTAATACCCCAGAAGCTTTTTCTGAACATGCCAAATCAATCATGACTCTGAGAAGTGGGAAGGTTATTGAACATACTAGTAAAACCAATGAGACCGACTCTAAATCTCTAACTGAAGCCAAATCACCCAAGAACAAGGAGAACCTTAAAATAGAGAATGAACCAACTACACCAGAACCATCTTACTTGCCTAAAGCCCCATTTTCGGATGCCCTAAAAGCCCCTATTCCTGCAAATAAGAAGGGAGGAAGACTCGACGAGATGTTGGAATTATTTAAGCAAGTCCAAATTAATCTTTCCCTTCTAGACACAATCAAACAAGTCCCTGCTTATGCCAAATTTTTGAAGAATTTGTGCACCCAAAAACATAAATCTAGATCACAAATCCCAAAGAAAGTATGCCTCACTGAACAGGCTAGTTCTGTCTTCCAGCATGCCACTCCTCCAAAGCTTAAGGACCTAGGAGCCCCCATCATTTTCTGTGTTATAGGAGATTATCACATTGAAAAAGCTCTTCTGGACTTAGGGGCAAGTGTGAATCTTTTATCTAGTTCGGTGTATGAACTTTTTGGATTCGAAGAACTGAAATCCACATCAGTCACACTGCAATTAGCCAACAGATCAATTAAGGAACCACATGGAATGCTTGAGGATGTCTTGGTCAAGGTAGATGAGTTTTACTTTTCAGTTGATTTTTTGGTTCTCGACATGGAACTAAGTGGCAACCCAAGATAAATTCCCATTATCTTAGGATGACCCTTCCTAGCTACGTGAAATGTATGCATTAATTGTAGGACAGGAGTCATGGACATATCATTTGGGAATAAGAAACTGAGACTGAATGTGTTTGGTTCTTCTCAAGGACCATCAATGGATAGTTGCTTCGAAGTAGATACACTAGAAGACATTATAGAAGATGCAACACCCATAATTCTAGCACCAGACCCCTTAGATACTTGCTTGGCTCACTTTGGAGTGTATGACTTTGAGGGATATATGAAAGAAGTTAACACCTTGTTGGATACACCACACGATAAAACCACTCCTCTATGGATAATCAAGTATGAGCCATTGCCCACATTAGCCAGTACACCAATAGTCTCATCTTTAGAATCACCACCTATGTTAGAATTGAAACCCCTTCCTGCTATGCTCAAGTATGTATTTCTAGGACCCAATGACACCCTCCCGGCAATCATTGCATCAGACTTGACCCCTAATCAAGAAGCACAATTGGTTGGTATTCTGAAGGAACACAAAGAGGCTATCGGTTGGTCCATTGTTGATTTAAAAAGAATTGACCCCTCCATTTGCATGCACCATATTCATTTTGAGGTAAATGCCAAACCCCATCGAGATATGCAGAGGAGATTGAACCCAAACATGTGTGAAGTAGTAAAGCAAGAGGTGGTAAAGTGGTTAGATGCTGGAATCATCTATCCCATATCCGATAGTAAATGGGTCAGTCCCACTCAAGTAGTACCTAAGAAATCAGGTATTACTGTGGTTGAGAACGAAGAAGGTGAACTGCTTCCCACTCGCATATCATCTGGATGGCGAGTATACATAGATTATAGAAAACTAAATACCGTTACTAGGAAGGACCATTTTCCATTGCCCTTCATCGACCAAATCTTAGAACGGTTAGCAGGACAAAGTTTCTTCTATTTTCTTGATGGTTATTCAGGGTACAATCAAGTACCTGTATTTTCAGATGACCAAGAAAAGACTACCTTCACCTGCCCCTATGGCACCTTCGCTTTTCGGCATATGCCATTCGGGCTCTGCAATGCACCCGCTACATTTCAACGGTGCATACTGGCCATTTTTTCGGATATGGTGGACAAATGTCTTGAAGTTTTTATGGATGATTTTTTTGTGTTTGGAACCACCTTTGAGGATTGTCTCCATAATCTTTTCAAAGTTCTTAAACGGTGTATGGAGATAAATCTCATCCTAAGTTGGAAAAATAGCCATTTCATGGTACGAAAAAGAATTGTATTAGGACATATTATTTCTGAAAGAGGGATCGAGGTAGATAAAGCCAAAGTTGAGGTCATTTCAAAACTACCACCCCCTACTTCGGTCTGACAAATACGATCCTTCTTAGGTCATGCCAGATTTTATAGACGCTTCATCAAAGACTTTAGCAAGATTTCAAGACCCCTGTGCAATCTGTTGGCCAAGGACACACCATTTGTCTTTGACGAAGACTGTTTGAAAGCATTCAACACATTACAAACAGCCCTGACAATAGCACCCATAATAAAACCCCCTGACTGGTCCATTCCATTTGAGATTATGTGTGATGCCTCTGACTTTGCAATAGGTGCCGTCTTAGGCCAAAAAATCAATAAGAAGCCACATGTGATCTATTATGCTAGCAAGACTCTTTTCGATGCCCAATTAAACTACACCACAATAGAAAAAGAGCTACTAGCAGTAGTGTTCACCTTTGAAAAATTTTGCTCATATCTGTTAGGGTCTAAGGTTCTAGTTTAGTTTGATCATGCGGCTCTGAAACATCTCCTCTCAAAGAAAGATACTAAACCATATTTGATCAGATGGATCCTTCTTTTACAAGAATTTGATCTGGAAATCCGAGATAAGAAGGATTTGAGAATGTGATAGTTGATCACATCTCCAGGATCTTAGTTGAACACACGATAGGCATAGATGAGGTCAAAGAAAAATTTTCTGACGAACAACTTTTCGCAATCTCCTCTAGCCATCCTCCATGGTTTGCCCATATTATCAATTACTTGTCAACAGGATAAGTACCTTCTCATTGGACAAAATAAGAAAAAGATCAATTTTTCTCACAAATTAAACATTATTTCTAGGAGGAACCTGAACTATTCAAATACTGTCCTGACCAAGTTATTCGTCGTTGTGTCCCCGAGAGTGAATTCCAAAGCATTCTCACTTTTTGCCGTTCTTCGACATGTAGGGGACATTTTAGTAGAAGAAAAACTGCAGCAAAAGTGCTGCAGAGTGGGTTTTATTGGCCAACGCTTTTCAAGGATGCACATGAATTTGGCCGAAGTTGTCTACAATGTCAGCAAACAGAAAATTTATCCAAGAAGGATATGATGCCGCTGACATCCATTTTAGTAGTAGAAATCTTCGATATTTGGGGGATTGATTTCATGGGACCTTTTCCAGCCTCGTTTCGATTCGAATATATTCTGGTGGCAGTTGATTATGTGTCAAAATGGGTGGAGGCAATAGCTACACGGACTAATGATAATAAAGTTGTAACAAGTTTTATCCAACGAAACATCATTAGTCGATTTGGCTTCCCAAGGGTGATCATTAGTGATGGGGGGACTCATTCTATGAATAAATATTTTGAAGTACTTATGAAAAAATATAATATTACACATAAAGTGGCCACACCATATCACCCCCAAACTAATGATCAGGTAGAGGTGTCAAATAGGGAGATTAAACATATCCTAGAAAAGATGGTTAGGCCCGATAGAAAGGATTGGTCTCTTCGCTTAGATGATGCATTATGGGCTTACCGTACAGCTTTTAAAACCCCTATCGGTATATCACCCTACCGATTAGTTTATGGCAAAGCTTGTCATCTGTCGGTTGAATTAGAACATCATGCACTCTGGGCCATACGAATGTTTAATTTTAATATGAAGAATGCAGGTTCTAATCGAAGGTTGCAAATCAATGAACTGGAAGAACTTCGCAATGATGCATACGAGAGTTCATGAATTTACAAGGCTCGAACCAAAGTATTTCATGACAAATATATCTCTAGAAAATCATTTGAGCTAAATCAAAAGGTATGGCTTTTCAATTCCAGGTTACATCTTTTTCTCGATAAACTTCGATCCCGATGGGATGGACCTTTCATTGTCACACAAATATTTCCATATGGAGCAATTGAAATTCATGACCCCTGGAATGGCAATATATTTAAGGTAAATGGCCAACGTCTGAAGCCATATGTAGATGAAATTGCACATAAAGAACGAATCGACACCATCTACCTGTATGATCCACTTTATAATGAATAATAAACTTGACGTCTGGCTGAAGACATAAAACTTAGCGCTTGTTGGGAGGCAACCCAACGATTTCATATTTTTTTTACTTTACTGCAGCTGTAAAAATTTAGAACAAAAGCCTATTAATCAATGAAGCTATCTTCAACTTCTGAAGCAAAATTATCCCAGGTGCACTCTCTCTTTTTATTTTCTTTGCTTTCCTACTCCATTGAGGATAATGTAGATTAAGTTGGGGGGGGAAGGAAATTAATCAAATCCTTGAGTATAGTCAGAAATAATTAGTTTTGTGTATCTAAATTTTATTATGATTAAGAGTCAATTAGACATCCTAATCAATGAATGATTAACGGTGAAGATAATTTTAGAGATACTGAAGAATAAATTATTAAGAAAACCCAATGAATGGTAGGGTTTAGACTAGACCAAATTTTAAGAGTGATTCTACAACCCTCTTCTTACTGATCTCAATAAAGAATCTGCTTCATGAGAGATTGGGTGAAAAGGTCGAGGTATGCAAAAATTTCTTTAAAATTTACTTTAAAAAAAAATATTGGTTTTCTACTGAGTAACCAGGCCCCTTCGCCTAAGTAAGCATTGTGGTTCACGTAAAAAGGTGGGCAATATTAAATAAAAAAATAAAAAAATAAAAAAAATAGTGAATAATAAGGGGACTAAATTGCAAGAAGATAATAAACCTCTCTCACATTAAGTTAGAGAATTTAAAGAGTAAAGTGGAGAGTTGGTGAAAGAAAAGCTCTTAAAATTTTTTAGTTAATACTCATCCACTAATTGGGTCAAATTGATAATCCAATGAAGTATCTCTTTAATGGTCTGACCAGGTATCATCTATCTTTTGGGATGTCTAACCTAACTTTTTATTCAAGATCGAGTCGATACACAATGCTGATATATCTATTTTACTCGAGGACGAGCAAAATTCAAGTTGGAGGATGTGATAAACACTTAATTTAAGTCATTTAAAGCAGAAAATTATATTTAATTTATTTTATTTATTAAAAATTTGATGCTTCTTTTATTTTATAGGAAAGGAATCGTCGATACAAAGAGTTGGATTCGCAGATCAAAAAGACTCAAGTTTGAAGAAAATTGGACTTAAAATAAAATTAAAATAAAAGAAGGATGCATATGGTATTATAGAAAATGAAGATACTATGCAAGGAACCCAAAAAGGATATAGGTGTCATTTAAAAGAAACAAAAGTTTCTTTTTGTAATCAAAAAGCCTAACAGAGTGAGCACGCGGCAGAGCGAGCGAGCAGCATGGCAGGTTCGCGGGGAGTTGTGCTGGCAGACACAGTGGCGAACAGACGTTCATTAAAGAAAAAATATAATACTTGAAAATACTTCAAGAGGAAGAATTTGTATTTTCTTTATCTGCTTGTGATCTTTCCATCTCATCCATCCATCTTTTAGTCTTTAGTATTTTCTTTAGTCTCACATCTGAATATCATGTAAAACTCATCCCTCCTAACACTTATAAAAAGGCTCTTGTACTCCCATTTGAGGATCATCCCAGAAATCCTTCTAGACCCTTGCATAGAGGAAGAGAAAGGGACTACTCCATGAGCAGCTAGGCTAGCAGTCTCGGGAGTGGAGAAAAATTTTGTAACGACACAGAGTGGGTTTATTGTTTTAAACTTTCTTGTATTTTTTTATATGCAATAAAGATTATGCTTTTTATTTAAATCGTCATGAGTTCTTTATTTGCTTTCTTTTATATGCTTTTATTTATGCTTTCCTGTTAGATTAATATTAGAAACAACTTTTACTTTCCGGAGACACACCGTGATCTACAGGTATGGGGCGTGCCAAGAAAAGAAGAGTTGTTTATCTAGTACTTTCTGAAGACGCATCATGATCTACGGTATGGAGTGTGCCGAGGAAAGATAGGTATTTTTCTTAAGATTAATCGCATCTATTTAATTAAAAAAAAAGAGATACAACTCTACTAGTGCAAAATTAATTCAAAACTCCCGAGCTCTTTATTTTCTAATTACATCAATTTTAAGATAATTTATTTTCTAAATCAAAACAATGCTTCTTTCTTTTATTTTGCAATCTCAACTTAGCCCAAGGTCCCTGAGGATACAATCTCGACTCATCCTACCTATGTAGTGAGTAGAGTTATTTTTGGTGCTATCAATGACTACGCATCCTAACACTTGGTGAATTAATTTTTTGTAACTTTTGCATAAGGTTAACCATCAATCAAATTGACGATTAAGCCCATGAATAATTCTCAATCATTGATCAGCCACATGATCATCAGAAACTTCTTTTGAGTGTGACCCCATAGGTTCGAACCTAAGCCGGTAGCACAGGGACACCTTCCTGAACAATTGATGTAACTATCTTGCAATGATAACCCGACGTCCGGATAGGTTGAATGAAGACGAAGCAACATTCAAGAATCTATTGACGTATGGTTACCGTATAATTCATCCCTTTGATCCTAATGCTTGAGGATGATCTAGGATTTAATTATCAATCTTAGATAAATCATTCATATTATATTTTAATCTTTTTCAAATCTATCATATGGATTATCCGGCTCAGATTTTGCTAAATTGAAATACACTGATGCATATCTCCTACTAATTCGGAGGGGTTAATTCATCTTGACTCACACATCGATTTGACAAGTACTTGACTGTATCCAAAAATCTTCCATCATTAAATTAAAAACTCAGTTAGTTTGGCACTAAAGTACAATAAATTGCTTGTAAGTCACCGTGGTGATCTCAAGTCGGAGAAGCACTTTTATCCATACCTTTCGTGAGCTACCCTTGATAGCAGAGTGCTCCGTAGTTGGTCACATTTAGTGATGATGTACTCCTACATCTCATCTGCATGTCATACTAGTATCTCCATACCATTTGGTTTGAGGACAACCAATGCATATGACACACAAGATCTACACTTGATATTGCTATCATCTTAGTAATAGCGTATTGTTTGGTCGCGAACTAATTTAAGGACTACATGATAAATTTTCTTTATCGATCAAAGTAGTCCTAAAGACTTCATCATAATATTGAAGTTTGTTAAAAGATATATCTTTGTGATGAAAAAATCAAATAACTTTTATTATTTATCAATTCATATATATTTATAATTAGCACAATCATCAAACGATTGACTTTAGGACACAATTCCCAACATCCATTCTGTCTGGTAGTCAGATATATTATGATTTTCATCATAATATTATTAAAACTTCTTTCGATGGATTGGAATAATTTTATCTCTATCCTTCAAGTATCATCGATCATTAAGATGATGCCTGATGAGTCCCATAATCCACTAGTGACACCTAACAGTATGTAGTGACAATCTAGTAGAATGAAAGAATAAATCCTTAAGTGCAGTTATCATATGATTCAGTCCTTCTATCATGAATCTCGATTTGATGGAGGTCATAGAGAACTTGTCAAATCCCATCGTCAGTCATATGCAAGATTGGCTCGACTCGAGTTCACTTGTGAATCCTTTAGAAGCTTTTTTTTAGTATTTATACTTGCTTTGGTCAAAGACTTTCTAAACTCAGTCTCACAAATCGCATAGGACTTTTCTTTTTTAACTAAGATCGATAGATTCTATTTAGGTGCATCCTATTCTTAAAAGCAATTTGAACCTACTGAAACCAACATACACAGTAAAGATCCGAATGGCTAGAGACTAAGGAAAGGTACAGTCAAACTCAGTAGTCTCACTATAAATAGTCGATGATACTTCAGGTCAAAGAATCACTCACACTACTGCAGCATCGAGACAATCATTGACGAGTGAGTGGACATCTAAGTGGCTTTTCATGTTGGTCACACTCAGTGCAAGTTGTTCTCTAACAACTACTAATACTTTCATCTCAGTGTTTCTACACTGCAGACTCGAGACTCATCTACCAGAAGGGAGGTGATCCATACATCGATCTTAAATAGATTGATCACTATCTTCTGTGACGATCCTATGATTGGAAGTATTTAGAAACTAACCACTAATAATTCATGTCTCAAATTTTCAACACCTGAAAGAAGAGATGTACATGATACAACCTGAAAGGTTTACTTCCACAGACGAATCTAAGGTATGCAAACTAAATAGGTCTATCTATGGACTGAAGCAGGCATCTAAAAATGAAAACATGCATTTTGATAAGGTGATCAAAATATATGACTTCGTTAGGAATGGAGAAGAGCCTTGCATCTACAAATGGACTAATGATTCTATAGTCATCTTCTTTGTACATATGTGGATGACATATTGTTAATAGAAAATAACATTCCAACTTTATAAAGTGTGATGCTATGGTTATCATCATAATTCTCCATGAAGAATTTGGGAGAAGCATCCTACATCCTAGGATAAAGATCCATAGGGATAGATCTAGAAGGTTGCTTAGATTATCTAACCCACATACATCGATACCATATTGAAATGGTTCAATATGAAGAATTTCAAGAAAGACTATCTTCCGATAGACCATAAAATTTTTCTCCAAGAAGAATTATCTGACAACCCCTCAGGAGAGAGAGCGTATGAGTAGGATCCCATATGCTTCAGTAGTAGGGTCTACATGTATGCCATGACGTGTACGAGATCGAATGTGGCATATTCACTAGAGATAGTGAGTAGGTATTAATCTGATCCAGATAAAAATTATTGGAAGGTTGTAAAGATAATTCTTAAGTATTTAAGAAATATTGAGGACCAATGGCTAATTTATGGGACGCTGATTTGAAACTTGTGGGATATACTGATTTTAATTTTTAGTCAGATCATGATGATAGCAGAAGTATGTCGGACTACGTATTTACCTTGAATGAAGGAGCAGTATGCTGAAGAGTTTCAAGAAACATACTGTGATCGATTCTATATGCGAAGTAGAATACATTGCTGCATTCGATATTGCAAAGAAAGCAGTGTGGTTACGAAAGTTTATCACCGAGCTTGGAATTACATCCTCTGTTGATGGCTCTATTCTGTTATATTATGACAACATGCAATCATAGCTCAAGCAAAAGAAACAAAGTCACACCAGTGTATGAAGCATATTTTGCATCGCTATCATCTTATATGAGAGATCGTGGATTGAGATGATATCGAGCTTTAGAAGATCGATGGAAAGAAAAACATAGCCGACCCCTTCACTAAAGCTCTTGAGATCAAAGAGTTTGATGATCATAAGTGGAAGATGAGTATAAGATACAGCCCGATTGGCTTTAATTCAAGTGAGAGTTGCTAGGAAATATATTCTAAAGCCAATCGTTTGGATGATTGTGCTCATTTTGTCATATGTATATAAATTATTAATCAATAAATAAAAGTTATTTTGACATTATTCATCACAAAGTTACATCTTCCTTGCTAGAACTCTTATGTTATGATGAAGTTCTTAAAACTATAAAATAATTGATAAAAGAGGATTTATTATATAGTTCTTAAATATGTTCACAACCAAATAATACATCATTAAAGAATGATGATGTTTATCGAGTGAAGGTCGTTGTGTGCTATATAGATTGATTATCTCTTAACCAAGGAGTGTAGAGACACTGGTATGTAATGCAAATGAGATATCAGAGTACATCGTCACTGATTAAGTGACTCACCTGCTAAGTGCTCTACTGTCAAGAGTAGCTCGTGAAGTGTATGGGTATCAGTATCCCTCAGACTTGAGATCATCAAAGTAACTTACAAGCAACTTACTGTGCTTTGGTACTGAACTATCTGTATTTCTAATATAGTGATGGAAGGCTATCAGATACAGTCAAGTACTTACGAAGTCTGTGTGTGGATTAAGATGGAATTGATCCCTCTAGATTATAGAAGCTGATTGATAAATAGTATATTTTTACATTTATTATAGATATTTTTGATAATTGATGATGTTAACATCTTCTTAAAAACCTAATTTCATGAATAAATTAGATTTTTTATAAAAATATAAATTTTTAAAAAATATAAAATTAGAGCATATTTATAAAAATAGATGTTAATTTAATTGAGTAATTTAAGTATCAAAATAATAAAAAAAATTAAAAATTTAATGCATATTTTTTTTTATTTTTCAGACAAAAATCAGAGAGAAAATGGAGCCAAAATATCCTAAAAAATAATTTTTATAGTCTCCAGTGCATGGTGGATCGGTCGGTCGGTCCACAGAAATAGGATGCGGTCCACAGAAAACTTCATTGTCCATAGGTATAGCTCACAGGGAGAAGGATTCTGGGCGCGATCCAATGGCTAACATTCATCTTGACCCAGATCCGACAGTCAGCATCCATTACTGATTTATAAGAGAGATTTTTGCACGATCCGATGGCCCAGAAATGATCTATCATGCGATCGGATGGCTGAGGATGTTCCCGACTTTGAATAGGAGACCTTCTGCATGATCCGACGGTCCAAAACTTCATCAGAACTCAGATCGGATGGCTGACATTCGATCCGACCTTGATTCGGATTAAAACAAGGATTTTTTGGGCAGATCTAGGCGGTCCAAGCTCATCCAACAGCCAGAATATTCCTAAGGAGATTAATATGATTTCTAAGGGTTTTAGGACTCTTTTTCCTACCAAAAAATTATAAAAAATTCATCTATAAATAGAAGATCTGGGAATAAGTTTTGGGAGGAGAAAAAATCAATAGAAAGACTAAAAAAATTAGAAAAAAATAAAATAACTTTAGGGACTCAAGAAAAAGAAGGAGAGAAGCCAGTTCGCTCTATGGAGTATGACGGAAGAAGGAGAAGTCATCAACCATCTTTCCGACGAGGTGGGCTGATCAACTTTGGATCCTTGTTATAGTTTATTTTTATTTTATTTTATTGTTCTTTATAAATTCTTTGTACTTGAATTTATTTTATGCACTTTAAATTTTATTATTTATTTTTATTGTAAGTAGATGCTAGGATCTAAATAGTAAATCTTAGTACCAAATTTATTTTTCATACTTTTAAATTTTATTTTTGACTTAAATTATTTTTTTTCAAAATTTTATTTTTTTAAAAAATTAAAGATTTCAAATCAAAATTCTATTTTTCTATGGATTCGACCTGACTCACTACTTTCTACATATTTTTAATTTTTATTGAAGTCGAAATTAGATTGATAATCATGGTGTCCTAACGACAGCATTTTGACCCTATCAATTTTTAGTACCGTTGTTGGAGAAGGCAACAATTTTAATATTTGATTTTTTTGATTTTTTTATGAATATAGCTTACTAACTTTTTTATTTTTTTTATCTTTGTATAAAAAAAATCAAAAAAAAAGAGATAGAAAGCTTCCAAATTTGCTTGGTGAGATCAATCCTAACCCTAATCCTAACTATTTTTTCTTTTAGTATTAATTACTATTTTTTTTAATTAATCTAAAATTCATCCACATAAACCTAATAAAAATTATATGACAAGAGTAGAAACTTAATTGTTAGAAGCATTCATCATCTTAGATTTTCTTTTGGTGATCGCTGGAGACAAGGTAAGCTTTCAAGTTTCATTAGTTTCATGCATCTAATTTAGTTGCATAGAATCTCTTGTTTGAAATTGGTTGTGTAATTTATCTCAAATCAATTTAAGGCAACACCCATAACAAGATAAGGTGGAAATCTCATCACCCTTCCTTAGCCCAAAAACAACCAACCAGTATCCCGTATTAACCCAAACCTAACTAAAATCAAGTAGACATGGGCTCCTAAGATCAATTGAGTTCAGTTTGAGTATTATGGTCAAGTCAAGTACAAAATAAGTTTGGACTCATCTCTGAAACTAGTGTCTAAAGCTAGAGGTTATAAAGGCTCTGCCTAAGTGGACTCATGGTTATTTAATTGGTTCCGTTAGCTTTCCTGGCCAATTCAATTGATGTCTAAAGCAAGCAACGGGAGGACCCCCACAATGTCACCTCTTACCTGGCTAGTTGAAGGAAGTGAAAATAAACCTAATTTGTATCTAGACTAAGCTACTCTACATCGAACTGTTAGGTCTAAGAAATCCGTAGGTGTCTAGGTTTAACTGTTTGTTAACTTGATTACAATTAACACTTAACCACAACTAATTCTTCTCATCTTATGTCTTTAGGTCTAAGACTTTTCTTAAGGATCTCACCTTTAGAACTTTTCTCTTTCTTTCTTTTCTCTTCTTTTTCTCCTCCTTCTTAAAAAAAAAAAAAATCTTAACAACACATATTAGGGTTTGCACTAATACATGCACGGTATAATTTTTTCTGACCTAGTTAAACTTAATCCTGAAATTGAATGACTGATCTATGCTAAACATGATAATCAAATGGCTAGAAATTCTAAGAACCACCTATATAATCCCATCCAATGTTTCATCATTCTATGGGATCAAATATTTAACTCTAGTCCTGAGGTTGATTTGAACCTGCTAGCCCAAAAATTAGATAAAGTCGACCTTCTTATAGATAAATACCTAGCCTTAGATCTACAATCTTCTATGCAATACACACAACCTTCTAATTATCAGAAGATTTATTCTATCTGTGCTAGCCCAGCCTATCATGTGAGTGAATGTCCCACGGCTGCACAGTTTCTACCTTTCATCCAAGAACAAGTTCAAGCTACTCAAGGTTACTCCAATCCTGTCAATGACCCATTCTTAAATATATATAACCAAGATTGGAAGAACCATCCCAATTTTTCTTGGAGACCCCAACAGACTCAGGTCTAGACCCAAATTTTTTCTGTGCAAAATTTTCAAAATAGACCCCAATACCAAAACTATGCCTATAATAGTGGTCAGCCTAGTCAGCCTACTCAATCATCCTATTACAATCAGTCGTTATACCCACCTCCTCAACAGATCAATCTAGCCAACAATAGATTTAGCCAACTTCAACAAATGATCATGACCCAACAGCAATTCCTCATCAAGTTAGAAGTACAAACAGATCAATTAACTGAATCTACCATGAGGAGAAAACTAGGTTAATCATCAAATGAATCAATACCAAATTTTGAAAATAACCTAACCATCCACCAACCACTTGGATCTGGTCAACAATCCAATGTCCCACTTAAGAATCCTCAATTTGAAAATGATAAAGTAATCTTTAAGCTTAAAAGTGATAGAATTCTTAAGGACCCATACCAAGTCCAGGTAAAAGAGGCTAGTACTGATGCTCGCCATAAAGAGAATTTAGAAGAGGAGATTAGTACTGAGACTAACCCATAGAAAAATCTGAGTCCAAAATTATTATTGATTTGAGTGAAAAAGATAAAGAAGAGAAAAGAATGGATGAGTTATCCGAGATATATTCATCAAAAGTTCCATTCCCTTCAGCTCCAGAAGTCGATTCTTCGACTTTAGAATCACCGTCTCCTTCAAAACTGAAATTGCCCTTGGTCACATCTGAGTATATATATTTTGAATCAAGTAACACCCTTTTAGCACCTATTGCATCGAACTCAACTTTTAACCCAAAAATTTAATTCATGAGCATTTTATAAGAACAAATAGGAGAAATTCTCGACAAATAAGGGTTTGTGAATGGATTTGTAAATTATCTTTCTAAAATTAAGAAGAAAGATATAAAATACTTTCTGAAGATTGGCAACAAAATACTAAAATTTATTATAAGCCATCTTCCTAAGATTGACAATCCAAAATCATTAGAATTTATCAATCCAATATTTGACACAGGATAGGTAAGAATTGGCATGGTCTGGCTGAAGACGGTAAACTTAGCACTTCTTGAGAGGCAATTCAGTTTTTAATTTTAAGTTTTGTACTTTTTGCTATCTTTTATATTTTGTTTAGGTTAATCAAGTCTTACTTAGTATTTTTTGTAGGGATCTGAAGATAATCTTGACCAAGTTGGGGGGGAGAATCAATTTTGAAAAAAAAAATTTGGATCAAGTGACATCTCTCCTTTTCTTTCTTTTTGCATGCATCCTTCATTTTTTCTACTCCATTGAGAATAATGTCGATTTAGTTTGTGGGGAGAGAATAATAAAATTTTTTAAATTTTTAAAGTCCTCAAGTAAGTTAGTATTTAGTATTTAAGTACCTGATTATACTTAAGAATCAAGTTAAACCAAACATTTTTAAAAGAAAATTGATGTACAGAATAGAGAGTTTGTGAGATATTGAGGGATCAAATATTAAGAAAATTCAATAAAAAGTTAAGTTTAGAACTTAAACAGTTTTCTCTGAATATTTCTAAATTTATCTACCAGCATCAAAGAAGAGTTTACTTCTTATAGACTTGTGTAAGATAACTATACGTTTCTTCATATATTCAAAAAAAAAATTTCAAGTACTTCATACTAAGTAATCGGACCTCTTTGCCTAAGCAAGTATTGAGTTTTACATCAAAAAGTATGAAGGGCAAAGAAGCTTTGTTGTAAAACTAGTTTTAATTCATAGCCTATTTGATTCAAGCAAGTAGGTCTGAGGGGTATTTTATACCCAGTGTCCTAAAGCCATCTGGTTTGAGAGTCATTGACTGAAAACTCGCTATATGGGTCAAACAGAAAGCTTAAGGGATTAAGACACTCAATAGCAGTACAATGTTAAAAAAAAAAATTAATAAATGAAGGATGGAAGTAACAATATACTTGTCCATATAAAAGTGAATGATTTGGAGATAAAGGTAGGAATAATTTAGAAAACTTCAAAAAAAGTTTAGTGTTCTTAGTTTAACTTCCACATTGATTAGTATTAATACTCCAATGACATACCTCACTCATACTCTGCTGAATATCAATAGTTTTTTTTAAAATTATTTGGTAAAATTTAAAATTATAAGTTAAATGGTACTTAATTTTAAATTCTTTCTTTACTTGAGGATGAACAAAGTTCAAGTTGGGGGATGTGATAAATGATATACTTTTATATTTATTGTAGATATTTTTAATAATTTATGATGCTAATATCTTCTTAAAAACTTAATTTTATGAATAAATTAGATTTTCTTATAAAAATAAATAATTTTAAAAAAAATAAAATTAGAGCATATTTATAGAAAATAGATGTTGATTTAATTGAGCAATTGATGCACCAAAATAATAAAAAAATTAAAAAATTTAGTACATATTTTTTTTATTTTTCATGTAAAAATTGAAGAGAAAATGGAGCCAAAATATCCTAAAAAATAATTTTTATAGCCTTCAGTGCATGGTGGACCGGTCGGTCGGTCCACAGAAATAGGGCGCGATCCATAAGAAACTTCATGCGGTCCACAAGCGTGGCTCACAACGAGAGAAGGATTCTAGATATGATCCAATGGCTGACATTCATCCCGACCCAGATCCAATGGTCAACATTTATTGTCAGTTTATAAGAGAGATTTTTGCACGATCTGACGGTCCAAAAGCGATCTATCATACGATTGGACGGTTGAGGATGTTTCTGACTTTGAATAAGAGATCTTCTGTATGATCCGATGGTCCAAAACTTCATCAGAACTCAGATCAGATGGCAGACATTCGATCCAACTTTGATTCAGATTAAAATAAGGATTTTCAGGGCAAATCTGGGCAGTCCAAGCCTCATCCGACGGCTAGGAATATCGCTAAGGAGATTAATATGATTTCTAAGAGTTTTAGGACTCCTTTTCTATAAAAAAATTATAAAAAATTTATTTATAAATAGGGGGTCTGAGGATAAATTTAAAAGGAGAAAAAATCAATAGAAAGACTAGAAAAAATTTAAAAAAAATTAGATAAGTTTAGGGACCCAAGGAGAAGGAGAGAAGCTAATTCGCTCTACGGAGTACGATGGAAGAATGAGAGGTCATCAACCATCTTTCCGACGAGACTGAGCTAATCAAATTTAGATTCTTATTATAATTTTATTTTTATTTTATTTTATTATTTTTTTAATTTTTTGTACTTAAATTTTAATTTCAATTAATATAAAATTTATTTTCTTGTACTTTAAATTTTTATTTTTTATTTTTGTAAGTGGATACTAGGATCTAGTTAGTAGATCTTAGTACCAATTTATTTTATATACTTTAAATTTTTATTATTTATTTTTATTGCAAGTAGATGCTAGAATCTAAATAGTAGATCTTAGTATCGGATTTATTTTTCATATTTTTAATTTTTATTTTCTGACTTAACTTACTTTTCTTCAAAATTTTATTTTTTAAAAAAAAATTAAAGATTTCAAATCAAAATCCTACCTTCTCTATAGATTCGACCCAACTCACTACTTTCTATGTATTTTTAATTTTTATTGAAGTCAGAATTAGATTGATAATCACGATGTCCTAACGACAGCATCTTGACCCAATCACTGATGCATCACTATATTTTAATTTAATAAAATTTTGGCTAAAATAATCTATATGATGGATTTGAAAAGTTGAAATACAATGAGAAAGATCCTTCAGGATTGACAGTTTAACCCTGGACCATCCTAGAGCATTCAGGATCAAAGGAATGAATTATGCAATAACCATATGCATAGGTTCTTGAATATTATCTTACAATTATTCGACCTATCTGGACATCAAAAATTATTACTAGATGATAACTTTGATTAGTATAAAAAATAGTTCATATACTACTGGCTTAGTATTTGAACCTATAGAGTCATGCATAAAGTCAAGCAACATAGGAAAGAATTGACCTAAGTTTATATGTTCAATTTAGAAATACATGATTTGATTGAACAAATAGATTAATTTGATTGAGAATTAAGTTATGGGTAATATAAAATTATATTAGATTTTGACCATACAGTGAAAAATAATTTTTAAAAAATTTAAAATAAGCAAATCAATAACCTTATCAAAAAACTATCGAGTCGAACCCAAAACCCAAGAATCACTTTATCGATCACGATCAAAGCAAATTCAAGCATGCAAAGAGATAAAAAATTATACTTTAACCAATATAAAAAAATAACACATTGGTGTTTTCCACAAGACCCCAAGGTAGATGTCCTCCAATGGTGATCCACATGAAAGTTGGCCAAAGTTCTTCCCAACTGATGCACTATCGCAGCCTTGTCTTCTCAAGAATATTGTCGGCTTCGAACTTGCATCACGATTGCACCAAAGCTCAGTTATTTTTGATCTCACCATCAGAATGACACCAAGAAAATACGCTTCAGATGTCATACAATCTAAGATTTAATTTTTGACTCCAACATATAGAAAAATCAAATCCTAAGACACTTAAGCAACACTTGCTGAAAATCTCACCATCCTAGTAGCAAGTTTTGCCACTCAAAATTCTCTTTTTTTTTTCAATTTTTTTTTGATTTTTTTTTTGTTTACCATGTTCCCTCTCTTAGTCTCAGACAAAAATCACCATAAGAAACCATCTGATGCATCCCCTATAAATAGGGGACCAAAGGATGTCACATGAGACCATGGGGTTTCAACCTTTGGCGCTCCAACTTCCCATGCACCAAATAAATTCACCAAGTAGTGATTCAAATAGTTAGAGTAGAAGGACTCTTAGTCTTCTATGTGTCATAAAAATCTAAATTAAATTTGGTATCAAATTATAGGAGAACTGTTCGGCAATTTAAGGTAATGCATAATAGTTAAGAGCCTTCATTAAGAATGACTCTCCACTTCATTTATTTTTTACTGTGACTTCTGGTGGATGTGGAGGACTCTTTCTCCACTTAAAAATCTTTCAAGTTGGATAACGATCCAATCAAAATTGATCCAATCCCATTTGGTCAAAGCCAACTGGTCTAGGTTAGCTCAAACAATTTGATCTAAACTAATTGAGAACTTGGATTAATACAATATGCTAGCATATCAAATTAATCCATAAAATTTATATTAAACTCTAATTATATCAAACTAAGATCAAATCTTAAAGTGTGTGATCCATTGGGTTTCAAATCTAGCCAGCAGTGGACCCAAACTTTCGACGTAATCCTAATCCGATAAGATTAGGTCACCCGAAGAGTCCCAATCAACTTGGACTCTTCCAAATTGACATCAGAATTAAACTCTTTAAATTTTGATGAATCTATAAGTTAAGATTGACATCTAGCAATATGTCATGACTACCCGAAAGATTTAAAATTTTGATAAAAAAATATCAAAATATCCTTAAGTGGCAAGTTTTCGTGTAATTCAATCTTTCAGTCAAACAACATCCCAGATAAGTTGTGAGCATGGAAATATGTCAAACCTAATCACATATCATTATGTATCTCGATCAAAAGATGATGATCAGTTGATGATATATTAAAAAGTTTTTTCTAATTATCATCCTACTTTGGTCAAAGACTTCCAGAATCATCGTCCTATGAGATCACATAGGATGTTCGCTCTCTTATTAGGAGTAACTGATCTCTTAATAATCACTCATAATTTCCATGCATACTTCACCATATCTAGAACACCCCACACAAGGATCAAAGAATCAAGCTAGGTACTGAACCAAAACATGGATCCATGTACATAAAGTACCATGGTGACCTCAGGTCTAAAGATCACTTACACAACTCTCACTAAAGAATCATCAGGTGACATATAAATAAGACTCCATCTGATATTCTCTCATAGGTCAATTCAGTGAACTCATTCTCTAATGAGCACCCATATCCTTGTATTAGTATCACTACACAAGTGGTTGTAAGATCAACCATCTTCATTTCTAAGCATACATAGGACATGCCAGTTGTTGGGTATAAAATACCCTCGGTCGAAGTTCTTGGCAGGATTGACCCTCGCAAGTCTCTTCCGACTTTCGACTGCTGTTGGTGAACTCCCATCGCTCCGCCCGAACTCCTACGGGAGCCGACTTCGCCCGCAACTTCAACTGCAAGTAGACTCCGCCCGGACTCCTACGGGAGCCGGGCTCCGTCCTCGACATTCAACTGCTGGTGAGCTTCATCCGGACTCCTATGGGAGCCGAACTTCGCCCGCAACTTCAACTGCAAGAAAACTCCGCCCGAACTCCTACGGGAGTCGGGCTCCGTCCTCGACATTCAACTGCTGGTGGACTTCGTTCGGACTCCTACGGGAGCCAGACTTCGCCCGCAACTTCAACTGCAAGAAAACTCCGCCCGAACTCCTATGGGAGCCGGGCTCCGTCCTTGACATTCAACTGCTGGTGAGCTTCGTCCGGACTCCTACGGGAGCCAGACTTCACCCCTGACTTTAACTGCAGGAAGACTCCGCCGGATTCCTATGGGAGCCGGGCTCCATCCTCGACACCAACAGCTGCAGACAGACTTTGCCCGGACTCCTACGGGAGTCGGGCTCCGTCCCCAACTTCAACTGCTGGTGAGCTTCGTCTAGACTCCTACGGGAGCCGGACTTCACCCCTGACTTTAACTGCAGGAAGACTCTGCCTGGATTCCTACGGGAGCCGGCTTCATACTCGATACCAACAGCTGCAGACAGACTTCACCCGGACTCCTACGGGAGCCGGGCTCCTTCCCCAACTTCAACTGCTGGTGAGCTTCGTCCGGACTCCTACGGGAGCCAGACTTCGCCCCTGACTTTAACTGCAGGAAGACTCCACCGGGATTCCTACGGGAGCCATGCTCCGTCCTCGACACCAACAGCTGCAGACAGACTTCGCCCGGACTCCTACGGGAGTCGGGCTTTGTCCCCAACTTCAACTGCTGGTGAGCTTCGTCCGGACTCCTACGGGAGTCGGACTTCGCCCCTGACTTTAACTGCAGGAAGACTCCGTCCGGATTCCTACGGAGGCCGGGCTCCGTCCCTGACACCAACAGCTGCAGACGGACTTCGTCCGGACTCCTATGGGAGCCGGACTCTACCCACGACTCCAACTGCAAGTAGACTCGCCCGGACTCCTACGGGAGCCGGCCCCAACTTCAACTGCTGGTGAGCTTTGTTCGGACTCCTATAGGAGCCGGACTTTGCCCGCAACTTCAACTGCAAGAAGACTCCGCCCGGACTCCTATGGGAGCCGGGCTCCATCCCCAACTTCAACTGCTGGTGAGCTTCGTCCGGACTCCTATGGGAGCCGGACTTCACCCCTGACTTTAACTGCAGGAAGACTCCGCCCGGATTCCAACGGGAGCGGGCTCCATCCTCGACACCAACAACTGCAGACAGACTTCGCCCGACTCCTACGGGAGCCGAGCTCCATCCCCAACTTCAACTGCTTGTAAGCTTCGTCCGGACTCCTACGGGAGCCAGACTTCACCCCTGACTTTAACTGCAGGAAGACTCCGCCGGATTCCTACGGGAGCCGAGCTCCATCCTCGACACCAACAGCTACAGACAGACTTCGCCCGGACTCCTACGGAAGCCGGGCTCCGTCCCCAACTTCAACTGCTGGTAAGCTTCGTCTGGACTCTATGGGAGCTGGACTTCGCCCCTGACTTTAATGGCAGGAAGACTCTGCCCGGATTCATACGGGAGCCGGGCTCCATCCTCGACTCCAACAACAAGGAAACTCGCCCAGACCCCTAGGGGGCGGACTCCACCCCCGCTGTGACTGAAGGAAGACTCCATCCGAACTCCTGCGAAAGCCGGATTTTGAGCTCCTCTCAGATGGATGGCTAACTACCTCTCTCCGCCAGACACTCCAGCGGACTTCAGTCGGCAGACCTTCACCCCCTGGCGCGCCGCAGTAACGGCCGCGATCCTGCTCCACTCCCTGCGGCAGATTCCACGCAGCTCCATCACTCCACGACCCTACTCCACCTCCTGCGACGGATCCCATGCGGCTCCATCACTCCCTGGCAGGCCGTAATAATGGCCACGGTCCTGCTCCACTTCCTGCGATGGATACCACACGATTCTTCTATCCTATGGCAAGTCACGACAACGGACGTCGCTCCGCTCCTCGTGGCAGACTCCACGTGGCACCCCCGGTAATAGCCACGGGTCCACCCCACTACTCTTCGCAACAAACTCCTCCTGACTATGGGCGGCCCACTGCCAGACGGTTACAGGCATCGCTATCAGTTTGTTGCCCCCTCTGCCTATAAAAGGGGGAACCCCAGATACGTTATTCTATAAGCTCTCGTTTTTACCAAAAACTCTGCTAAAATTTTGTTCGAGCACTCCATTTTCGTTGAGGCAGAGAACTGACTTGAGCATCGGAGGGTCTTGCCGGAGCAACCCCACCTCCGGTTTAGACTTCTTTTGCAGGTCCCGATGGCGACCGTGACTCCAGCTTCTCCGATGTGAGGGATTTTTGCACCAACAGATTGGCGCTAGAGAAGGGTCTGAACCTTCCAGTACCCTTGTTCTTAAAGGGGTGCTCAACGGGACCGCCCCCGGGTATTTTTTTCAGCATCCTCTCCTCCCTCCTCACTTGTTTTTGCCCGATGCCTCCTCGCAAGGCATCCACACGACGATCCACGGCCTCCCGGCCAGATCCAAGCTCCGACCTCACCTCCAGTTTCCCAGCCTCCTCCTCCTCCTCCTCCGGCGACGGCGGTCGGTGGGACAATTTGATCTGCTGACGCAGCAGGTCAGAGGCCTCATTGAGGTCGTGAAGCCATGCAGCAGCAGCAACAGCCGCAGGCATCAGGGCGCCTTGAAGGGGTGTCACCGGAACGCCAGAATCTGACAGTGGGGGGGCCACTTGGGCCAACCTCCCATCTTTCCTGGGAAGACGAACCCGAGGGTGGAGAGCCCTCAATCGGATCATGACTCCACCCCTGGAAGATCCCTGCCCCCATTCTGCCAGAGGACCCTCGAGACCCGAAGTCGAGAGGATTTCCTGGACCGGAGGCTCCAGAAAATGAACCGGCGAATCGAAGAACTCCGCCACGCTCCCCCACTTATGGTGAGGATATTTGCACTGACCCCCCTTCTCTCAAATGATCATGCAGAAACTGATCCCGCCAAACTTCAAACTCCCCCAGTTCGAAAGCTACGACGGGACTTCGACCCGGTCGATCATCTAGAAGCCTTCCGATGATGATGCTGCCTCATGGGCACCCGACGCCATCTTGTGCCGGGCCTTCCCATCCACCTTGAAGGGAGCGGTGAGAAACTGGTACTCGATGCTGAAGTCGGGTACCATCTTTTCCTTCGATCAGATGAGCCACCAATTCGTGGCCCATTTTGTCAGCAGCCAGTGCCCCCAGAAGGGCTCGGAGTCCCTCATGAATATCAGGCAGAGGGAGGGGGAGTCCATTCGGGCCTACATCAACCGCTTCAATGTCGCAGCGCTGGAGGTCCAAATTTGAACCAATCGGTAGCAATGGCCGCTCTGAAGGGCGGCCTTCAGAAGAATGACCTTTTGTTCTCCCTGGAGAAGAAGTACCCCAGGGATTTTGCTGATCTGTTGGCTCGGGCTGAAGGGTACGCTCGAGCGGAAGAAGCCTTCAAAATGAAGGATGAGGAGACCGCGAGAGAGCGGCAGGCGGGAGACTCGAGTAAGCCCACAGTCGAAAAAAGGTCGAGAGAAGCTCGGCCGCACTCTCGATCCCCTCCTGGGCACAAGCATGCCCATACTCCTCCTCGGGTACATAGGCAGAGAAGTTCAGATCGTGGGTTCGCGGGGTTCTCCATCGGGAAGATTCCACAACTACGCCCCCCTCAATGCCTCGAAGACCCAGGTACTGATGGAGGTCAAGGAGCAGCTCCTAGGCCAGAGAGGATGTGCACACACCCGGGAAGTGCAATCCCAACAAGTTCTGCCTCTACCATCGCGACCACGGCCACGACATGGAGGAATGCATCCAGCTCCGAGACGAGATCGAGGAGCTCATCCGGCGAGGCCGACTCGATAGGTTCATTCGGCCCGGCCTGAGGGTAGGGAAGATCGGCCAAGGGCCTGCCGCAGCCTGAGCCACCGAGGAGAGAAGAGCAACCTGGAGACCGGCCTCCAGTCGGGATCATCAACTCCATCACCGGAGGACCTCAAGGGGGAGCAGACCTTCCACGACCACGGGACTCGAAGGGCCTGTGAATGTATTACTGACCACTTTGCTTCGAATTAAAATTTCTATTAACTTGGCATGGGCTTGTCACGGCTGGGGATAATCCTTCAAACAATTAAAACAAGGTCATGTTAGGAACAGGAGGAGAACCTCATCCTAACATGATTAAAATGAAAGTCGATTATTTTAAGATCGGATTGGGGGAGAGGCCCATATAACGGCCCTTAGGTGCCCCCATGACTGCATTAGGAACAGGAGGAGAACCTCATCCTAACATGATTAAAATGAAAGTCTGATTATTTTAAGATCGGATTGGGGGAGAGGCCCTTATAACGGCCCTTAGGTGCCCCCATGACTACGTTAGGAACAGGAGGAGAACCTCTCCTAACATGATTAAAATGAAAGTCCGATTATTTTAAGATCGGATGGGGGGAGAGGCCTTACAACACCCTAATGTGCCCCCACAACCATGTTAGGAAAGGAGGAGAACCTCATCCTAACATGAGCAAAGTCAAAGGCCCGGTTCTTTTAGACCGGATGGGGGGAGAGGCCTTACAATGCCCTAATGTGCCCCCACAGCATGTTAGGAACAGGAGGAGAACCTCGTCCTAACATGAGCAAAGTCAAAGGCCCGGCTCTTTTAGACCGGATGGGGGGAGAGGCTTACAACACCCTAATGTGCCCCCACAGCCATGTTAGGAACAGGAGGAGAACCTCATCCTAACATGAGCAAAGTCGAAGGCCCGGTTCCCTTTAGACCGATGGGGGGAGAGGCCCTGCAACGCCCATATGCGCCCCCATAGCCCTGTTAGGGACAGGAGGAGAACCTCGCCTAACTTGAGCAAAGTTGAAGGCCCGGTTCCCTTTAGACCGGATGGGGGGAGAGGCCCTGCAACGCCCATATGCACCCCCACAGCCCTGTTAGGACAGGAGGAGAACCTCGCCCTAACTTGAGCAAAGTCGAAGGTCCGGTTTCCGTTAGATCGGATGGGGGGGAGAGGCCCTACAACGCCATATGCTCCCCACAGCCCTATTAGGGACAGGAGGAGAACCTCGCCCTAACTCGAGCAAAGTCGAAGGCCCGGCTCTCTTTAGGCCGAAAGGTGGGAAGAGACTCAGCAACGCCCATATGTATGCCCACGGCGCGTTAGAGATAAGAGGAGGACCTCATCCTAACCAGAGTAAAACCTGTTACGACAGGAATGGGGAAAGAACCTCATCCCGGCACCAATTAAAGTCCGGTCGTTCAAAGACCAGAAGAGAAAAAGGGGGGGACCTTCCCCAACGGCCCCTTCGCAATAAAATTTTGTCCGGACTCCTACGGGAGCCGGACTTCATCCCTGACCTTGATTGCAGGTAGACTCCGCCCAGACTCCTATGGGAGCCGAGCTCCCCCGTGACTTCACTTACAGGCTTCGTCCGGACCCCCACAGGGGCGGGCTCCGCCTCCTGCCCCAACTGCAGGAAGACTCGCCCGAACTCCCACGGAGCGGACTTACCCCGACTTCACCTACGGAAGCCGAACTCCCGTAGCCTCATCGAGAGCGGAGGAAAAATTCTAAGCGAAAGAGAAAAAGGAAGGCGATGGACCACGTCAGCGATGAATGGAAAACAAACAGCATCCAAGATACAGAGAACCCTGTCTCAGCAAGGATTGGGGCTCTCATCAGGAACCCCAGCTTTCAAGGAAGCTTTCAACACAAGCCCAAGGTAAGACAACTTCCTCAGGGTGACAGAAACTCAGACCTCCGGGCTCAAGCCCTGATGGGGGCTCCAAACCCGAGTGGCCCCAGACGACTCTGCGCCATGGATGAAAAAGATGGGTCGATACGATAGCAACCGGATACCTTCGAACGACACAAAGGCCGAAAAGAAGCTCGACAAACGATAATTCAACACATGAGTAAAAGAGGTAGTGAAAAATTACCTTCTCGTATGCATTATAGAGCAATTAAGGTTGAAGGAAAAGATAACTAAAAGGCGAGCCAGCGTGGCAACCACCGGTAACCTAAGGACGACATCAAAAAAAAAAAAAAAAAAAGTGAAGAAAAAGAAAAGAAGAGAAAAGGAAAGAAGGGAATAAAACAACGACAATGGCAAAAAAAAGAAGTTCGGCAGACAACAATTCGATGCAAAGTGCGGACGAGGTAACAAAATCTCCTTCTCATTTTTCAATCAACAAGATGTACGTTACAAGACCCGGAGGGCCAGAAAAGAATACACTATTACAAGGCTCGATACACAACTCGGAAGAGATACACCGGAGGCCACTTTAGGCTGTAAACTTCTCTTCCCGATTCTGTCCAACCGATTTCTCAGTGCGTGTGATAAACATGCTTGGCTTTCTCCCGCTCCATCTCCGAATCCCAACCCTAGGGGGAAAAGAATGGGATAGAGTTCAGGAGGCAACAGAGGCAACGGCAGCGGCGACGACGACCTGTTTCAAGAAGAATCGGGGTTACCCCGGGGCAGCAATGGCGTCGGAGATATGCGCCATCACCGAATGCCCCATGACAACTGCCATCCTAGGCTTTCTGCAAGATCGGCATGCGCTACTTCCATCGTCCCCGCAGCAAGTCTTATGCCCCACCGTCGGCACCGACCGCTTCTGGTCCCTCGCTCCGACGACATCAAGGATCCCGCCACGGCTTGTGACGACAACTCTGCCCCCTTGACCGGTGTCGCCCCGATCAACTACTCCAAAATTCCAGGCGGAACACCTTCACCGGTTATCCCCGTTATTAAACCCCTGTTGTTGAAAGGATTCTCCCTCGAGCCCCCTTCAAAGCGACGGGAACCCACGACGGCACGACGGAGAACTCGCAGACTGTGTTCTCCTCCTTGCACCCTTCCAAGATCGTGGCATCCTCTTGAGATTGGCCTCCAGGGGGAGGTCCTGGTGGGGTAACCCCTTAAAGAGAATCGGGGGACTGGAAATGGCGGAGAGCCGATGGAGGTGGCAAAAATCGGTGCAAAGGACTTCAGAGTCAGAAGGGGCACCGATGGAGTGGCTGAGTGGCTAAGCTCTCAGATGAAAGGAAGATGTCATCCCTCAGGCGAAGTGAAGCCCCCCGAGGAAGGATGGGGGGTTTAAATAGGCAACGGAGCCTAGCGCAATTATGGTGGCGGGTGTCCCTAGGCCAATCGGTGCCCACCACGTGTCCCGCGTGTCCCGTTCGCCGCTACCTGGGGTTGACTGTTCGCAAACTTTCATGGCACGACGCTTGGGATCACATCCCGGTGGGAGTTTCGAAAAGACTCTTCGGGTCACCCTAATCGAAAAAAGGGTTCCAGCATGCGTGTATTAAATGCCAACATATCTGAAGACGATTGCGTGCGGGTGTCAGGGGGAGAACTTCGGCTGCGACGACCTCTCGATACTTCCTTCGTTCGAAATTCAAACTCGAAAGTAGGGGGACTGGTGTTGGGTATAAAATACCTCAGTCAAAGTTCTTGGCAGGATTGACCCTCGCAAGTCTCTTCCGACTTTCGACTGCTGTTGGTGAACTCCCATCGCTCCGCCCGGACTCCTATGGGAGCCGGACTTCGCCCGCAACTTCAACTGCAAGTGGACTCCACCCGGACTCCTACGGGAGCCGGGCTCGTCCCCAACTTCAACTACTGGTAAGCTTCGTCCGGACTCCTACGGGAGCTGGACTTCGCTCCCCCTGACTTTAATGGCAGGAAGACTCCCCCGGATTCATACGGGAGCTGGGCTCCATCCTCGACTCCAACAGCAAGAAACTCCGCCCAGACCCCTACGAGGGCGGACTCCACCCCTGGCTGTGACTGAAGGAAGACTCCATCCGAACTCCTGCGAAAGCCAATTTCGAGCTTCTCTCAGACGGATGGCTAACTACCTCTCTCCGCCAGACACTCCAACCGAACTTCAACCGGCAGACCTTCACCCCCTGGTGTACCGCAGTAACGGCCGCGATCCTGCTCCACTCCCTGCGGCAGATTCCACACAGCTCTATCACTCCACGACCCTGCTCCACCTCCTGTAATGGATCCCACGTGGCTCCATCACTCCCTGGCAGGTCGTAATAATGGCCACGGTCTGCTCCACTTCTGCAATGGATACCACGATTCTTCTATCCTCTGGCAAGTCGCGACAACGGACGCCGCTCCACTCCTCATGGCAGACTCCACATGGCACACCCCGGTAATAGCCTGGGTCTACCCCACTACTCTCCGCAACAAACTCCTCCTGACTATGGGCGGCCCACTGCCAGACGGTTACAGGCATCGCTATCAGTTTGTTGCCCCCTCTGCCTATAAAATGGGGAACCCCAGATACGTTATTCTATAAGCTCTCATTTTTACCTAAAAACTCTGCTAAAATTCTCATTCGAGCACTCCATTCTTGTTGAGGCAGAGAACTGACTTGAGTGTCGGAGGGTCTTGCCGGAGCAACCCCACCTCCGGTTTAGACTTCTTTTGCAGGTCCCGACGCGACCGCGACTCCAGCTTCTCCGCATGAGCGGATTTTTGCACCAACACCAGTCTTATCAGTATTATTAATCTCTGACTCAATATACCAATGACTAAAATATTTTAGATTAGAACTATCGAAGAATTAGGTCTCACTGATGTGATCTCATCACAGCCCTAAAACCATTGTCCAGACCTATGGGGTTCATTATAATCTTAAAATTAATAAGATGCAGCATATAATGAATCAAAAATTTTTATTGTATTAATAATATAAATATCAATTTATATGAGTTTAAAAAAAAAATTACAAAAATATTCTATCGCATCCCATTTGCGATTGACTTGTAGGACATTATTCTTTCAATCTCTCACTTACACTTAAAGCCGATCGTCTCTATACTTGATGCCCATGCTATCAAGATGGTGGTCAAATTGTGCATTGATAAAGCCTTAGTGAATGGATCCACTATATTATTCTTGGTGTCAACTCGCTCCACGATCACATCGCGTCTTTCGACAATCTCTCGAACGAGGTGGAACCATCTTAGGATGTAATTGGATTTATGGTGAGATTTTGGTTCTTTGGCTTGAGCAACTGCCCAGTATTATCACAATAAAGAGATACTGGTTGTTCAATCTCTTAAACCACATCTAATTCTGTAATAAATTTCTTCATCCAGATGGCCTTCTTAGCAGTCTCACTTGCAACAATATACTCAGCCTCAGTGACTGAGTCAGCAACCATTTGCTGTATTAAACTTTTTCAACTTACTGCACCACCATACAAGGTGAACACATATCCAAATATAGATTTGCTATCATCTGGATTAGATTGAAAATTAGAATCAATATAACCTTTCAGTTTTAAATCAGATCCACCATATATCAGAAAAATATCTCTAGTCCTTCTCAAGTACTTGAGTATATTTTTCACAGCCTTCCAATGATCCTCCTTGGGATCAGTCTGAAATCTTCTTACAATGCCCAAGGTATAAGCAACATTAGGCCTGGTACATAACATAGCATACGTTATTGATTCTACAGCCGAAGTATAAGGAATAGAACTCATTCTATTTCTCTCTTCAAGTATCTTAGGAGACATTTTCTTAGAGAGTTGTATGCCATGACCTATGGGAAAGTAACCTCTTTTACTTCTCTCTATGTTAAACCTCTTCAACACAAGGTCAATGTACCTAGACTGGGATAAGTCTAGCATCCTATTCGATCTATCCCTATAGATCTTAATACCAAGTATATAGGATACCTCACCCAAATCTTTCATGAAAAATTTTGTGATAGCCAAGTTTTGATCGATTACAACATCAAAATATCATTCCGAATAAGCAATATATCATCCACATACAAGACTAGAAAGACAATAGCACTCTCACTAGTCTTCTTATCACACAAGGTTCATCCATATTTTTGATAAAGTCAAACGATTTGATTGTCTCATCAAAATGGATGTTCCAGCTCCTCGATGCTTACTTCAATCTATAAATGGATCTATTCAGCTTGCATATCTAATTTGCTCTCTTACTAGAGACAAATTTCTCTGATTGAGTCATATAGACTTCTTCCTCAAGGTTTTCACTAAGAAAGACAGTCTTGACATCCATCTACTAGATCTCATAGTCATGGTATGCTGCAATAGCAAGTATTATCCAAATAGACTTGAGAATGGCTACCGATGAAAAAGTTTCTTCACAATCAACACCTTATTTTTGTTTGAAACCTTTTGCCACAAGCCTAGCCTTATAGATCTCTACCTGGCTATTTGCTCTAATCTTCTTTTTGAAGATCCATTTGTAGCCTATTGGGGTCATACTCTCAGGTGCATCAACCAAAGTCCATACTTGGTTGGCATACATGGAGTCCATTTCGGATTTCATGGCATTGAGCCACTTGTCAGAGTCACTACTCATGACAGCTTTCGAATAGGTCGTGGGATCATCATTCTCAATAATGTGGATTGTGTTGTCATTCTCAATGATAAATCATACTTGGTGGTACACTACGCACTCTACTTGACCTTCAGAGAGGAGGTGTGTGTAGTGGCTGTGCCTTAATAATGGGCACAACTGGTTGAGAACTATTTGGTAAATTTTGGATGGATTGTAGGTTTTGAACTTTCTCAAGTTCAATAGACCTCCCACTGCCTCTTCTTAGATAAACTCTTTCTCCCGAAAAATGGTATGCCTATCAACAAACATCTTTTGTTGAGTAGGGTTATAGAAGTAGTATCCTATACTCTCCTTGGGATAACCTACAAACCTGCATTTTTCTGATCTAGCATCCAGTTTATGTTCATCAATATTTTTCACATAAGCCAGACAACCCCAAATCTTAAGATGCTAAAGAATGGGTCTTTTTTCTTTCTATATTTCATATGGAGTGCTAGAAATAGATTTTTAAAGTATTTTATTTAAAATATATGCTGCAGCCTCGAGGGTATATCTTAAAAAGATATTGGAAGATCTGTGAAACACATCATGGATCGCACCATATCTAATAAGGTGCGATTCTTTCTTTCTACAATTTCATTTAATTATGGAGTATAAAGAGGTGTCCATTGAGAGAGTATTTATTTTGTTTCAAATAATTGAGAAACTCACTAGATAAGTATTCTCCTTCTTGATCTGATCGAAGAGTTTTAATATTTTTATCAATTTATTTTTGGACCATTCTTTGATACTCTTTAAATTTGTCAAAGACTTCAGATTTATATTTCATTAAATACACATATCTAAATCTTGACCTATCATCAGTAAACATGATGAAGTAAGAGTATCCACCTCTGGCTTAAGTCGACATTGGACCACATCATCAGTATGTACAAGGTCAAAAATGACACTCGTCCGATCTCCATATCCAGTAAATGAGTCTTGATCATTTTTTTCATAAGACAAGATTCACATGTTCCATATGATTCATAATCATAAAGATCAAAGAAATTATCTTTGTATAACTTGTTAATCCTTGACTCATTTATATTGCCAAATCGACAGTGCTAGAGGTATGTGACATTCACATCCTCTTTTTTTTTCTTTATATTATCAACATGAAGCATATTATCATTAAGTGAAAGAAATATAAGATCATTATTAATAAAAGCACTTTCATAATATTCATTAAAAAATAAATAGAACAACCATTGTTCTTTATAATTATTTCAAAATCTTGTTTCAATAATAATGGTATAAAATAATATTTCTAATAATATCAAAATATAATAACAGGTCTTTAGTTTTAAAATTTTGTCTGAAGGCAACTTCAAAATCCTAGTTCCTATAGCTTCGATCTGAATAGACTCTCCACTAGTGCCAAATAGCCCAAGTCACCTTTATTTAGATTTTTATTTCCTGTAGTTCCTATAATAATTTATAAAGGTGTGAACCACAAACGGTATCTAAAACCCAAGAATCTAAAAATAAAGTACTTAATGATAAATTAGTTTGTATCATATACAAACCTTTACAATGCTTGTCGATTTCATAGTTGCAAGGTACTCCTTGCAATTTCTCTTCCAATGGCCTTCTTTGCCACAGTGATAAAAGTACCTTTAGTGAAGACCTTCTTCGTCTTCTTCTTGGAGATGCCACCATAAGGTTCAACTTTTTTTGAAATCCTTCTTTGCCTTCTTCTTACTGATCTTATCAACATGAAGAACCTGAGCCTTTTCACCCTTGAAATGACTCTCTGCTATTTTCAATATGTTCAGCAGTTCTGACAAGCTGATGTTCAGTTTGTTCATATGATAATTAATGACAAACTGAGAAAAAGAGTCAGGGAGAGACTGCAGGATCAAATCCTGGCTCAGTTCACCATCCATGGCAAAACTCAGTTGTCCCAGATGAGTGATCAAATCAATCATCTTTAGGACATGTTTTGTATGGAAGAATCTTCAGTCATATGGGCATGGAACAACTACTTCGATATCTCATATCGAGCAGTCCGACTTTGTTCCCCATATATCTCCTTAAGATTAAGAAGAATAGAGGGAACGTCCATATCCTCATGCTGCCTCTAGAGCTCATTGCTTATTGAGGCAAGCATGATACATTTGATAGTCACACTATCATCTTTCCACACTTGTATGCGGTCCTATCCTCCTCGAAAGCATCTTTCTCAAGAGAATTTGGAGCACGTGTATCCAAAATGTAGGAGACTTTCTCTTGAGTAAGAAAATTCTTATATTCCTTAACCAGTTGACATAGTTAGGTCCAGTCGACATAGTTAGGTCCAGTCAACTCATAAGCGGACAACAACAAGATACCTCTAAGTGGTAGTTAATCTAGGATACCTCTAAGTGAAGGTGAGGATGCCATGTGGTAGTTAATCTACAACAACAAGACCATAATATAAGCGGACAACTCATGATGACATGCACAACTAGATTAGGACTTTTATCTAATTGTGTCTCCCATTATTTTATCGAACTTCATAGCCCTCAAGTATGAAAATTAAAAAATATTTTAATGTTTTTAGGGGAGTTGAGATCCCTATTCCTCACAAATATCTTGTGGATAGCACAACAAGAATTCATGAGTTCAAGAGTAGGTAACTCTTTACCAATTATACCTTTACAATTCTCAACATCATTCACTCTGGCCTCTAGATCAAATATAGTCTTGGGGATAGCATAATAAACTATAGTATTCTAGTTAAGTTGATGCTTCAATCCTATATGGTCATACTTAGATAGTACTGTCCTTATGGATAGCACAACAAAACAACATAATTCAAATATGCCATAAGCATCAATATGCACTTGATCAACATCATGTCAATTTTTATAGTAAGCCTTGTGGATAGCATAACAAGCTCACTAAGATCTTGACATACTTTATCTATCAAGTTTGAAGGAAGATCCTTGTAATGTCTACATCACTAATCAATCTAAGTCTGAAAATCAACAAGACCAAATTGGCTAGGTAAGTAGGTGGGAGGCTCCCCGTAGCTTTTCTAGAACCAACAGAGTTGGCCAGGCCAGCATACAGACCTAATTAAAAAATCACCTTTGACACTTTTCTCAACACCAATTGATCTTAAGAGTTTGACTTTTGATTAATAAAATAAATTCTGACATTATAACTTAATATAATTTTTTATGAGGCACTTTAAATGGTCTCAGCACATCCTAACTACAACCACATAAAATATAAACTACAAATTATGTAATTTGATATGCTTCTACTATTCTAAATAGCAATCATATGACATACTAAAATCATATAAAGGTGTAATAGAAATTAAAATATACATCAAGCATATCAAAGAAAAATAGCAAATCCTAATCATATTAGGCATGCTTTGCACCCTAAACAATGCATCAATTTGAGCATCATACAACCATGATAATATAAATTTTAAAATTATCATAAATTAATAATTTAATAATTAAAATTATATATCATGGCATATATAAAGTCAAAAATAATTTTTGAGTTTAAAAGATTGATGCTATAAATCAATATAAAATTTTTTGGCAAGATATGCACAAGAACAATTCTATGCACAATAATTGTACTTGTTTGATCGAATCAGATAAAGGTGACTCTGATACTACTATTAGATTCTAACCATGCAGTGAAAAGTAATTTTTAAAAAATTAAAATAAGCAAATCAATAGCCTTATCAAATAAAACTATCAAGCCGAACCCAAAATCCAAGAATCACTTTGTCGATCACGATCAAAATAAATTCAAGCATGCAAAGAGATAGAAAATTATACTTTAACTAATATGAAATATTGATATATTGGTGTTCTCCACAAGATCCCAAGGTAGATGTCCTCCAACGATGATCCACTCAGAAATTGGCCAAAGTCCATCCCAACCGGTGCGCTGCTGTAGCTTTATCTTCTCAAAAACACTGCCGACTTCGAACTTGTGTCACGATCGCACCAAAGCTCAGTTGCTTTCGATCTCACCACCAAAATGACACCAAGAAGATACTCTTCGGATATCATACAACTTAGAAAACTCACCACCCTAGTAAACTCAAGCAATACTTGCTGAAAATCTCACCACCCTAGTAGCAACTTTTGCCACTCAAAATTCTCTTTTTTTTTTAGAATTTTTTTATATTTTTTCTATATTTAACACATCCCTCCTCTTAGTCTCAACCAAAAATCACCATAAAAAACCATCTGGGGCATCCTCTATAAATAGGGGACCAAGGGATGTCATATGAGACCATGGGGCGCTAACCTTTGGCGCTCCAACTTCTCACATGCCAAATAAATTCATCGAGTAAATTTTTGGTGATTCAAATACTTAAAGTAGAAGGACTCTTAGTCTTCTACATGCCATAAAAATCTAAATTAAATTTGACATCAAGTCATAGGATAATTGATCGGGGATTTAAGGTAACGCATAATAGTTAAGAGCCTTCATTAAGAAGGACTCTCCACTTCTCATGCCAATTTAAGGTGGGTGGCATTTATTTTTTGCCATGACTTCTAATGGATGTGGAGGATTTCTTCTCTACTTAAAACTCTTTCATATTGGATAAGGATCCAATCTACATTGACCCAAACCCATTAGGTCAAAGCCAACTGGTCTAGTTTAGCTCAAATAATTTGATCTAAACCAATTTAGAAACTTGGGTTAATACAATATACTAGCATATCAAATTAACCTATAAAATTTATATTAAACTCTAATTAGATCAGATCAAGGTTAAATCTCAAAGTGTGTACCCATTGGATTTCAAATCTAACCAGCAGTAGATCCAGATTTTGACATAACCCTAATCCGATAAGATTAGGTCATCCGAAGAGTCCCAATCAATTTGGACTCTTCCAAATTGACTCCAGAATTAAACTTTTTAAATTTGATAAATCTACAAGTCAAGATTGATGTCTAACAATATGTCATGACTATCCAAAAGATTTAAAATTTTGATAAAAAATTTCAAAATATCCTTCAATGGCAAGTTCCCGTGTAATTCAATCTTTCAATCAAACAACATTCCAAATGAGCTGTGGATATGAAAATATGTCAAATCCAATCACTTATCATTATGTATCTCAATCAGAAGATGATGATTCAGTTGATGATATATTAAAAACTCTTTTCTAATTATCATCCTACTTTGGCCAAAGACTTCCAGAATCATCATCCTATGAGATCACATAGGATGTTCGCTCCCCTTATTAGGAGTGATTGATCCCTTATTGATCACTCACAATCTCCATGCATACTTCACTATATCTAGAACACCCCACACAAGGATCAAAGAATCAAGCTAGGTAGTGAACCAAAACATGAATCCATGTACACAAGGTACCATGGTGATCTCAGATCTCAAGATCACTTACATAACTCTCACTAGAGAATCATCAATTGACATGTAAATAAGACTCCAACTGATATTCTCTCATAGGTTAATTCAGTGACTCATTATCTAATGAGCATCCATATCCTTGTATTAGTATCACCACATAAATGATTGTGAGATCAACCATCCTCATTTCTGAGCATACATAGGACATGCCAGTCTTACCGGTATCATTGATCCCCAACTCAATGTACTAACAACTAAAAATATTTTAGATCAGGGCTATCGAGGAATTAGATCTCACTGGCATGATCTTATCATGGCCCTAAAACCATTGCCCAGACCTATGGGGTTCATTATAATTTTAAAATTAATAAGATGTAGCATATAATGAATCAAAAATATCTATTTTATTAATAATATAAATATCAATTTACATGAATTTGAAAGATAAATTATAAAAACATCCTATCGCATCCCATTTGCGATTGGCTTGTAGGGTATTATTCTTTCAGATTAAGCAAATGACTATGTCTAGCTAGCACTAGACATGAGGTTCAGGTTTAATTCTAGGATTGAATAAGATTTAATCATTGATCCAAAGAGTCTATGATAGATTAGATTTAAATGCTGTTGGTGCAGAATTCCGTCGAAGCTGGAGTTGCTGGAGTCGAGATGACTGTGGTCGCCATCGAACCTACAAGGAAGTCTAAACCGAGTTGGGATGCTCCGACAAGACCCTCCGATGCTCAAGTCAGTACTCTGCTTCAACAGAAATGGAGTGCTTGAGTGAAAATTTTGTAGAGTTTTGAGATAGAGTTTTTGAGCTTAAAGAAGAATGATCTGGGGTCTCTTTTTATAGATGGAGTGCGTAACTAATTGACAGTGACGTCTGTAATCGTCTGGTAGTGGGCTGTTCAGAGCCGCCCGAAGTTTGTTACGGAGAGTAGTGGCGTCAGGGGTCGTTCAGGCCACATGGAGTTTGTTAGGAGAGTAGAGTGGTGTCTGTTGTCGTGACTTGCCAGAGAGTAGTGGAGCCACGCGGAATCCGTTGCAGAGAGTGGAGCAGGGTAGTGGCCATTGTCGTGACTTGTCAGAGAGTTCAGATCTGTCGGCTGGAGCTCGGCTGGGACATCTGATGGAGCGGAATGGCTCTCTATCCCATCAATCTGGAGAAGCTCGGATGTCTCCGAAGCTGCTGATGAGTCTACTGTTGTCGGATACCTTAGGCCTGATACTACAGGTGGGAGTCATCTGCTATAGAAGCTCGGATGGAGACTTTTCGTTGGTGAAGCCTGGTAGGAGTCCGATTGCTAGAGAAGTCCGTCTGGGATTCGCCTGATGTGGAAGCTCATCTGAAGATGATCCGTCGGAGAAGTTCAATTTCATGAAGGATCTGGCGAAGGGTCGACCGGCGATGGACTTCGGATGGCACTTGGGAGGTTCGGCAGACGTCGGAGGCGATCAGTTGTTGTAAGAATCCAGCTGTCGGAGTCCGTCCGTCGTAGAAGCTCATCCAATATCCATCCGCTATGGAAGTTCGATCGAGGTCTGGATCTTACAGAAGGCTGAAAGGGGACCACTTATTGTAGAAGCTCGATCGAAGATCGGTTGTCGTGGGAGCTCGAAGTAGCGATCTGGCCAGTGGGTCCTGTCCGCTGTAGAAGCTCATCTGGAATCCGGCTGCGAAGAAGCTTGGCTGACGTCTACCTATAATGGAAGTTCGGAAGAGACGTGTTTACAATAGGGGCTCGAATGGAATTTGCTTACAGTAGAGATCCGGAGTAGACCGCCTGCTGTAGGAGTTCGGAGTAGATCGCTCGTAGTAGAAGTTCGGAGCAAACCGCTCGCCGTAGGAGTTCGGAGTAGACCGCTCGTAGTAGAAGTTTGGAGCAGATAGCTCGCTGTAGGAGTTCGGAGTAGACCTGCTCATAGTAGAAGTTCGGCTCTCACAGGAGCCCGATTAGAATCCTGAAGGCGATCGACCACCATAGAAACTCGGATAGAGTCTGATTATTGTAGAAACCTCATTGTCGAAGAAGCTTGGATATTGATGAAGTTCGGAGAATAGTTGATCACCGTAGAAGGTCGGCTGATAGTGAGGCCTAGAGAGCCTTTGGAGCAGCACGGTAGATGGATGGAGAAGCTCATTGTCGGAGAAGTCCGAAAGCTTGGATAGTGGGGGGTTTTAGAGAGACGCCACACAAGGTCGGAAGTCGGAGAAGCCCTGGAAGGGTCGGTCTTTTACAAACTTCGGCCGGGGGGTATTTTATACCCAACACCAATCTCCCTACTTTCGAGTTCGGGTTTCGAATGAAGGAAGTACAGAAAAATTCTCACGATCGAAGTTGCTTTCCTCGATTTTCGCACTCAGTGGTTGTCAGATATTTTGACGTTCGGCATGCTGGTATTAGAAGCTTTTCGAAAAAGATTTCTTCTTTTTAAAATTTTCGCCGAAGCATGGCTCTAGGTACGGTGTAATAATGACTTTGTCAGCTGCCAGCCATTTCTAACAGTCTGTCAAGGTGAGTGGGACACGCAGCGAGTGCAGGCCGGCCAGAGGAGATCCGCAATCATTATTGCGCTAGATCTCGGGGTCTATTTAAACACGTTCTCCTCCTTCAGGGGTCTCACTTTGCCAGAGAGAATCCCTCGGTTCCCCTCCTCTTTCCCGAGAGCTCCAGCATCCTCTAACATCCTTCTCGGCCTTAGGCATCCTCCAGGTCAACTTCCATCATCCTTGCCGTCTTCCTGCACTCTTGGGGCCGATCTAGGTTAGTTTCAGAACTTCTTGTCATTTTCCTATCCTTTCTTCTTCGTATTCTATTCGTTTAGCTTCCTCGAAGGCCTGTTTGCTATTTTTCTTAATTTTTTCGGGATTTTGTGGCTTTCATTTGATCCAAAATATCTTCTGATATCTCCTCTTCTAGTAGTTCTAGGAGTTCGTCAGTCCCAGTTCCCCAAAGTCCTTGTACCGTAGACGAACCCGTAGCTAGGACCGAACCTTGTCTGGCCTTTGCGTCGGACACCATCCCCGGCTCCTTGACTCCGGATGAACTCTCACTGATAAGGATTCAGTATGGAGTTCCTCCAAAGTACGAGCTGGAGCTTCCTGGGCTAATTGACCGGGCTAGCACCCCTCCTCCCGACCGCTTCTGTCTGTACCAGGAGGCCTTTCGTGCCGGACTTCGACTTTCCCTACCATCCTTTATCGTCGCTCTCTTTCATTTTCTGAATATTTCTCTGGTTTCCATCGTGCCGAACTCCTTTAGGTTTTTAATAGGGTTTCTTTCTCTTTGTAGTTTAGCTGAAGTTCAGCCGATGCTTTCTTTGTTTAAGAATTTTTACACCTTCAAGCATCATCCCTCGGCAAAAGACTGGTGGTACTTCTCCCCTCAGTTCGATAGAAAGAGATTACTGAAAGGCGCCCCTTCTTCTATCCATAACTGGAAGGAGAGGTTCATCTATGTCCGATGCCCGACCTTGGAGCTAGGATTACCCCTTGGGGCTCTCTGAGGGATTCCGTCTGTCGGGCTTCTAGCCTGAAAAGGGACGACCTCAAAGCCTTGAAGGAAAAACCGTATTTTTCCTGTGTAGGTTCTTCCAGATTTCATCAAATCTAGGGTAGAATAAATTAAAAATTTTTATCCTATGCTATTTCAGATCTAATATCTATTAGATATAATTTTATTATTTGATATTTAAAAATTTAAAATTAAATCTAAAAGTATGAGAAATATAGACATATCTCAAGGGTAATCTAATTACCCTGTAGATGATCGCAGCACTGCCTGAGGTTCTGATATAGCCACGCAAGCGTCTGACCTCTACCAGTATCCACTTAGGTAGGATCTAGAACACCTTCTCCTCATGATTCTACACTCCAAAAATCAGATCAATATCTAATTTGGAAGTACTTCAGAACTCCTTCTGAAGTTGGAGCAGCAGCCTGTCGAAGATATCCTGCAGCCTTCTGTTCCAGGCATCACCACGCCTTGTACCTTTGCCAGATGAACGTCCAACATCTTGAACATGAAGAGGGGAGAAAGGAGAGCAGGGAGGATGTGGAGAAGAGGGGAGGGGTGGCAGCTAGTGGGTTTTTTGCATAAAACAAGTTCTATCTCAAAATTCTAGGTGCAGCAGGGTTTATATAGATCCTGTATGCTGCGCAGTGCCACATCATTCGACCAATCAAAAAATTCCAATAAATTTTGAAAAAATTTTGATTGGTAGAGTGATATCATCTGATCACATCAGATAAGAATCTCCATGCTCTCTCCTATATTGGTGCCAACATTGGATAAGCACAAATAAGGTGGCGCCAAAGAGTCCAAGTTTATCAGGACTCTTTGGTTCTTATCCATTTGGGGTGCCCACTTAAATCCAATTAAGCTCATGCCATAATCTGATTATAGTGCCTAATTTAAAGTGGTTTGAATATGTGGATACTCTATAAAAATCCTCCAATGAATTCTCTTTAGTTTAAGACCCATATGTCAACTTTTGACAGATGTCCTAAAATGAAATTGGCAGGTGCTAGAAATTAGCAGGTGTTATCTTAAATTCATCTCATGAATTAAGACAAGTCTTTTCTGAGCTGGACAAGCTTCAATTAGACTGAGAAAAACCTTTCCAAGGTTCTCTGGATGAGCCAGAACATATTTGGCTCAGTAGAGACAGAAAAGATTACACGAGGAGAAAGTTAGGCTCAATCGAGTGCTAGCACGATTTCCTTGAACCTAATTGGATCTTATCCAAATCAATTGGGGTAGCCCAATTGATGACATCCAGACCCTAACCCTTGTTTGTGTGACCCAGTTAGGTTCAATTCTGTATGATAATGAGACATGTCATGATCTCATCATCGACATCAATCGAAACTCCTTTCGATGGACCAAAACTCTTCTGATTCAGACAATTAGAATGATCGATCATCAAAATCATTCTAATTGCTCTCAAAATCCATCAGTGATACCTAGCAGTATATGGTGGCAACCCATCAGAACTGAAGATGAATCTCTTGGTGCAGCTACCTGTGTGATTGAGTTCCTCTATCATGAGTCCCGACTGAATTAGGGTTAAGGTGAACTCGTCAAACCCAACATCAGTCATATGAATCAATCGATTGATCCGAGTTCGATGTGAAACCCAATGGAAAACTTTTTTCCATTATTTCACTCTAGCATGGCCATAGGCTTAAGGACTCAATCTTTCGATCATCATAGGACTACTCCTCTCATCTACCGAGGTTGATAGATCCCATCTTGGTGCGATCTGATTCCTACATTGGATATGCTACAGCCAACATACACCTCAGGTTTCGAATGGCTAGGAGACCGAGTTATGGTGTAGTCAAACTATAACACACTCAAGGTGAACCAATGATGCACCTCAGGTCAAAGAACTAGACACACAACTGCAGCATCGAGCTAGTTATCGACGAGAAGGTAGACTTTCTTATGACTGCTCGAGGTGGTCACGCTCAGTACTCTCATTCTCAATGAATATATGTACTCTCGCTCTGATTTCTCCATACCGTAGACTCAAGACTCATCTACCGTAAGGAAGCGATCATACACCAACCTTCCAGATCGATCACCATCCTCGTGATGATCCTATGGTCAGAAGAAATTTATTAGTTATGTAAATTCATGCCTTAAATTTTCAACTCTTGAAAATATGAATTTACATTCTCACTAACTTAAAGGATGTATCACAGACACAATGTACACAATGTGATAGAAGAATAATTTTTTATTCATTTATAGTCAAAATTATAAATTTGCCCTTAGTTCTGTACAGAAATGTGTCAGCCGATCTGGCATCTAGGGCACACATTAACAAACTCCCACTTGACCTAATGCCAATTGGCTACATATCTAAGTCCCATCTTTCAAGGTGGGCTTCGATCTTCTGTTGGCCCAATGGCTTAGTTAGTGGGTCTGCCACATTGTCGATGGAGTCGACTCTCTTGACCTCGACATAGCCTTTTTCGAGGTAATCACGGATCAGATGGAATCGCCACTCGATGTGCTTGGACTTCTGATGAGACCTTGGCTCCTTAGCTAGGGCTATGGCACCATTATTGTCGCAGTAAAGAGGGATGGCATCCGATGACATCACTCCAAGCTCTGTGGCAAACTTCTTGTACCAGAATGCCTCCTTTGCAGCTTTCGATGCAGCAATATACTCTGCCTCCATGGTGGAATCTGCAATTACCGTTTGCTTGGAACTCTTCCAGCTAACTGTACCACCATTGTAAATGAACAGACTCCCAGATGTCGACTTTCGATCATCTATATCAGACATAAAGTCTGAGTCTGTAAATCTCTGAATCTAGAGTTCTCCATTCCCAAAGACTAGAAACATATCCTTAGTCCTTCTCAAGTACTTAAGGATACATTTCACAGAAGTTTAGTGCTCTTCGCCTGGATTTGACTGATATCTGCTTGTGACACTCACAGCATGAGCTATATCAGGTCATGTACATAGCATGGCATACATGAGGCTCCCTATTGCCAAAGCATAAGGGATCTTGCTCATGCGTTCAATCTCCTCAGGTGTGCTCAGGCACATCTTCTTGGAGAGATGAATGCCATATCTAAAAAGCAATAAACATCTTTTGGAGTTATCCATGCTAAACCTTTTTAGCACCTCCTCTATGTACATCTTCTGTGAAAGTCCCAGCATCCTATTTGGTCTATCTCTATAGACCTTAATACCCAGTATAAAGGATGCCTCTCCTAGATCTTTCATAGAGAACTCCTTAGACAACCATACTTTGACTGAGGTCAACATGGGAATGTCATTCCTAATTAGGAGGATGTCATCCACGTACAATACGAGGAAGATAACTGCACTCCCACTGACCTTTTTGAACACACATGATTCCTCCTCGTTCTTGATGAAACCAAACATTTTGATCACATCATTGAAACGAGTATTCCAACTTCGAGATGCTTGCTTAAGTCCATAAATGGACCTTTGCAGTTTGCAGACCTTGTAATCATCATCACTGGATGTGAAACCAAGCGGCTGTTCCATATAGATATCTTTCTCAAGATATCCATTTAAGAACATCATTTTCACATCCATCTGTCATATTTCATAATCGAAATAGGCTGCAACAGCAAGCAATGTGCGGATGGATTTTAGCATGGCTACAGGCGAGAAGGTATCCTGATAGTCAATGCCTTCGCGTTGACTATAACCTTTCGCTACGAGCCTAGCCTTGAATGTCTCCACATTCCATCTGCACCTATCTTTCTCTTGAAGATCCATTTACACCCAATAGGTACAATACCTTCAGATGGATCTACCAAGATCCAGACTTGGTTTGAGTGCATCGAGTCAATTTCTGATCTCATTGCCTCTAACCATTTCTCGAAGTCGATATCTGATATCGCCTTGTCATAGGTCTTGGGATCATCACCATGAACCCCATTTCCCGTGAGGAACATTTCTCTACATCCTCTTGTATGGTACCTAAGTATCTTTCAGGAGGACGAGAAATCCTAGTCGATCTACGAGGTGGAAGAGGTTGTATTAGGACTGGTTCTGATTGATTAGGTTCCTCAGGTTCTTTAGCTCGTTGCTCTTGGGAGACATTCTCCTTGAGCTTAATTATTCTTCCGATGCCACCATCTTGAATAAACTATTTTTCAAGAAAAATAGTATTTCGACTCACAATCACATTGTGATCTTTCAAAATAAAAAAATAATATCCTAATGACTCTTTAGGATATCCTATGAACCGAGCTCTAAAAGATCTGAACTCTAACTTGTCCGTCTGCTGTCTTTTGACATGAGCCGGACAACCCCAAATTCTGAGATATTTCAGACTGGCTTCTTACCATGCCATATCTCATACGGTGTGGTAGGAACGGTTTTAGAGGAAACCCTATTCAATACATAAATTGCTGTCATGAGACAATGTCCTCAAAAAAATTTGGGAGGTCTGTGAAGCTCATCATGGAACGGACCATATCTAATAGGGTCCGGTTTCTCCGTTCTGAAACCCCATTGAGTTGAGGCATTCTAGGTGGAGTCCATTGAGAGACTATACCATTGTCCTTAAGATAGTCTAAGAATTTTGACTAAGGTATTCACCTCCTCGATCTGATCGAAGAACTTTAATAGGCTTTCCTGTTTGTTTTTCTACCTCATGTCTGAATTCTTTGAACCTTTCAAAAGCTTCAGACTTGTGTTTCATTAGAAATACATATCCGTACCTAGACATATCATCGGTAAAGGTAATGAAGTAGACAAAGTTGCCTCTAGCCGGACATCAAATGGGCCGCACACATCCGTATGTACTAGGGCAAGTAGGTCTGTGGCCTTTCCCCATGTCCCACAAAAGGGAGCTTGGTCATTTTACCTTGAAAGCATGATTCACAAACTGGATATGACTCAAAGTCAACGGACTCAGTAGCCCGAATTTCTCCAATTTGTTAATCCTGTCTTTCGCTATATGACCTAGCCTTAGGTGCCACAGATACTTATCATTTGACTATCTCTAGGCCTTTTAATTCCTATGGCATTCACATTTTGCTCAATATTAAAAACAAATACATCAACATATAACTGATAGAGATCATTAATAACAAAATCATTTATAATTTTATTATTTTCATAAAATATATTACAATGGTCCTTATGAAAGCTAATCACATAGCCTTCTTGTGCTAAACATAAAACAGAAATTAAATTTCTGCTTGCTGCAGGCACATAATAATAGTCTCTTAAAACTAAATCTAATCCTAACGGTAATCGCAGAGGGTAGGTTCCTACGGCCACAGCAGCAACTCTTGCTCCATTCCCGACATGTAGGATCATCTCCCCATCCCTCAGCCTCCTGCTCTCCTCAAGACCCTGCATAGAAGTGCACAAATGAGCACTAGAACCAGAGTCAAGCACCCAACTGGATGCAGAAGAAACTGTAAGATTAGATTCGATAATGAGCATACCTCCAGAAGGACCATCCTTCTTGTTCTTCAGGATGGCCAGGTACTGAGGACAGTTTCGCTTCCAATGGCCTTCTGACTGACAGTGAAAACACTTTCCCTTTTCAGAAGCCTTCTTCTTTGATCCTGTCTTCTTGTTCTTGCCATCCACCTTCTGCTTCTTCATGGACTTCTTTTTCTTTCCAAAAGACTTTCTCTTGGAAGAAGTCCGCTCCACAGTAAGAACTGAGCCTTTTGAACCTTTCATTGAAAGCTCAGCCATAACCAGCATATTCATTAACTCAGCCAAGGTATATTGCATCTTATGCATATGAAAGTTCATGATGAACTGACCATATGCATCGGACAAGGACTGAAGGATCACATCAATCTGAAAATCTTTGTCTAAGATGATACTGAGCTTCTCAAGCTCCTCAAGATCCTTGATCATTGTCAAACAATGATCTTGGACTGATTGCCCATCATGCATCTTGGCCTTAAAAAGTCTTTGACAGACTTGATACTTGGCCGCGTGACTCTGTTCACCAAACAACTCTTGTAGGTGAGCCAACATTTGGCGGGTAGTCAAAATATTTTCATGTTGGTACTGCAAATCATCAGATATTGCACCCAACATGTAGTACCTGACTTTGTTATTATCATCCATCCACTTTTCAGAGATGCTCTCTATTCAGCAGTGGACGTGTGGCATGGTAGGTGGGGATCCAAGATATGAGTCAATTTTTTGAAACCTAGAATAATTCTGTAGTTCCTCAACCAATCCTTAAAATTTGGTCCAGTCAGTCTATGAGTGCCTAGAATTTTGGTCAGGGGGTTTGAGGCAGGCATGTTTCCTGTAGAGAGTCAAAAGTTTCTAGTTAGATTTTGTAATCAGACTCAACCAATTTGTTTAGGATTTTCATTTTTAAACAAATTAAGCTCTCACTATTTTCTCAGATCCCTACACTCCCTTGGTAGAGATGTGAAAATCTCCATGATTAGTGATTTCTAGTGGGTGGTGCAGTCTCACCGACTGGCTCATCACCTCACCTAACAGTTATTGGTGATGGGTCAACCGATGAGTGGACAACTCTTGTCCAATAATTCTCTAATCATGGTGCACCCAAAACTTGGTCTCTAATTCATGAAGCTCACCGTATCCGGGATATTGCTCCAATCCTTAGTTAAGCCAAACCCACCATTTGCACGAACTAGATTTCTGATTGGATCCCTCACCGTATCTGAATATTGAGCCCAACCCATCCTCTAATCCATAGCATCCAATGCCTAATGGACATGGTTGCATCTTTCCGGTGCAACTGAGCCACTGTAACTAGCCGAGAACAATCAACCCTGGGAAGGGCCCGCACATCCACAATGGTGGAAGACCTAGACTTAATATTTTCTTAGGAGATTTGATTTAGGTCTCTTTAAACTTGACTTGACATAGTCATAACAATTATGACTAACCTAGTGGCATGGGTTAGCTCGAATTGTTAGCCACCTCAAATCAGAACTGGGTCGACACATATGGCCAGGTAAGTGAGACCGGTGGGAGGGATATGCCATTAACTCGACAAGAACGCATTCGAGTCGAGTAGCTCCCAATTAAAAACCAGTCGGTCGTATCTGCCCAACTTACCTTAGACACCAAATTGTCAAACCAGAACAATTGAGTTAGTCTACAATCCAGGCTCTAACCACTGAGCCAAATTAGGTCTTAACTTGATTGAGTCACATCTAAATGTGATTCGACCTTAACCCAGACTTAATTTATTAGGCTGGTCAATTATTAGCTTTCATGATCCCACCTAACTAACTCTTGATTCGATTTGATCAACCGCTAGACCTAATTGAGCTATCCAAGCCCGAACCCAATCTTATGAAAATGTCTTAGATCTGAAATTCTCAATTTTAGACCTAACTTAATTTCATAAGCTCAATACATTAATTAAGTTTGGGTTCATAAACAAAGCATGTAAAATAAATCCTAGGATTTCAGGATCTTAGATTTTGCAAAAAGTAAGTTTTGATTTTTGATTAAGGATGAACGCGCGGCACCCCTACACGTCATATGAACACCCCATTGAATGGAAAGAGAGGATCTTAAAATCCTACTTTGTTCTTATGATCAGACGGCCATGAGGAACACCTTAATCAGAAATATAAATTTAACTACAAAACTAGTTAGATCTAAATTAACATATCACATATACAATTTAAGATCTAACTAATACATGCTTTGCATACATCTCATGTATCAAAAATCAATCTAATTAACATACTTTTAGATCTGATATATCATATGTAATATCTGAAAAATAAAATTTAAATTGAACTATTCAAAATAAAAACTATTCTAGATAAGTTACTAGAACAATTCTACAACTAGTCTAGGCATGCAACAGATCAATTTTATGAAATAACTAAAATTTTATTTTTTATTTTTGATCTGATTATAATAATTATAACATCAAAAAAAATAAAAATAAATTATATTTAATTCATATTTTAATCTCATTAAAATATAAAACTTAAGACTATTCATGGATTCAATTAATCCTAGTCTAGTTATGCATCTCATGCATGTTTGATCTTCTTAGATTTAATTTTAAATATTTTGATTTCAGATCCTATCATATCTGATATGAAATCTGAAATATTTAATATCAGATAAATTAAAATTAAAATTAGATCTAAAATAGATCTAAAATAGAGCCAACAACCTGACTCTGATACCACTTGAAGGAAAAACTGCTTTTTCCTGTGTAGGATCTTCCAGATTTCATCAAATCTGGGATGGAATAAATTAAAAATTTTTATCCTATACTATTTTAGATCTAATTTATATTAGATCTAATTTTATTATCTAATATTTAAAAATCTAAAATTAAATCTAAAAGTATGAGAAATATAGACATACCTCAAGGGTAATCTAATTACCCTGTAGATGATCGCAGCACTGCCTGAGGTTCTGATGTAGCCACGCAAGTGCCTGGCCTCTACTAGTATCCACTCAGGTAGGATCTAGAAATCTTCTCCTTGCATTCTACACTCCAAAAATCAGATCAATATCTGATTTGGAAGTACTTCAGAACTCCTTCTGAAGTTGGAGCAGCAGCCTGTCGAAGATGTCCTGCAGCCTTCTGTTCCAGGCATCACCACGCCTTGTACCTTTGCCAGATGAATGTCCAACATCTTGGACGTGAAGAGGGGAGAAAGGAGAGCAGGGAGGATGTAGAAAGGGGGAGGGGGTGGCAGCTAATGGTTTTTTGCATAAAATAAGTTCTATCTCGAAACCCTAGGTGCAGCAGGGTTTATATAGATCCTGTATGCTGCGCAGTGCCACATCATTCGACCAATCAAAAAATTCCAATAAATTTTGAAAAAATTTTGATTGATAGAGTGATGTCATTTGATCACATCAAATAAGAATCCCCATGCTCTCTCCTATGTTGGCACCAACATTGGATAAGCACAAATAAGGTGGCGCCAAAGAGTCCAAGTTTATCAGGACTCTTTGGTTCTTATCCATTTGGGGTGCCCACATAAATCCAATTGAGCTACACCATAATCTGATTATGGTGCCCAATTTGAAGTGGTTTGGACATGTGGACACTTCACAAAAATCCTTCAATGAATCTCTTCAGTTTAAGACCCATATGTCAACTTTTGACAGATGTCCTAAAATGAAATTGGCAGGTGCTAGAAATTAGCAGGTGTTGTCTTAAATTCATCTCATGAATTAAGACAAACCTTTTTTGAGCTGGACAAGCTTCAATTAGACTGAGAAAAACTTTTTCAAGGTTCTCTGGATGAGCCAGATCACATTTGGCTCAGTAGAGACAGAAAAATTACACGAGGAGAAAGTTAGGCTCAATCGAGTACTAGCACGATTTCCTTGAACCTAATTGGATCTTATCCAAATCAATTGGGGTAGCCCAATTGATGACATCCAGACCCTAACCCTTGTTTGTGTGACCCAGTTAGGTTCAATTCTGTATGGTAATGAGACATGTCGTGATCTCATCATCGACATCATCGAAACTCCTTTCGATGGACCAGAACTCTTCTGATTCAGACAATTAAAATGATCGATCATCAAAATCATTCTAATTGCTCCCAAAATCTATCAATGACACCTAGCAGTATATGGTGGCAACCCATCAGAACTAAAGACGAACCTCTTGGTACAGCTACCTGTGTGATTGAGTTCCTCTATCATGAGTCCCGACTGAATCAGGGTTAAGGTGAACTCGTCAAACCCAACATCAGTCATATGAATCAATCGATTGATCCGAGTTCGATGTGAAACCCAATGAAAAACTTTTTTCCATTATTTCACTCTGCCATGGCAATGGGCTTAAGGACTCGATCTTTCGATCATCATAGGACTACTCCTCTCATCTACCGAGGTTGATAGATCCCATCTTGGTGCGATCTGGTTCCTACAATGGATATGCTACAGCCAACATACACCTCAGGGTTTCGAATGGCTAGGAGATCAAGTTATGCTGTAGTCAAACTATAACACACTCAAGGTAAACCGACGATGCACCTCAGGTCAAAGAACTAGACACACAACTACAGCATCGAGCTAGTTATCGATGAGAAGGTAGACTTCCTTATGACTGCTCGAGGTGGTCACGCTCAGTACTCTCGTTCTCAATGAATACCTGTACTCTCGCTCTGGTGTCTCCACACCATAGACTCAAGACTCATCTATCGTAAGAAAGCGATCGTACACCAACCTTCCGGATCAATTACCATCCTCGTGATGATCCTATGGTCAGGAGAAATTTATGAGTTAGTTATGTAAATTCATGCCTTAAATTTTTAACTCTTGAAAATATGAATTTACATTTCACTAACTCAAAGGATGTATCACAGACACAATGTACACAATGTGATAGAAGAATAACCCTTTTATTCATTTATAGTCAAAATTATAAATTTGCCCTTAGTTCTGTACAGGAATGTGTCAGTCGATCTGGCATCTAGGGCACACATCTAACAGAAGCCTCCAGAAAGCTCGAGGCCTATCGAGCCCCCTCCTCCCCGAACTTCTGAAGGAACAACTTTTGTTCAACATCGGTCTGAGTCCTCTTAACCCTGTCGGTACCATTATTATATATATATATATATATTCTTTTCTCTTATTCCATCTCTAAGCCATGTTGATTTTCTTTTATCGCAGACATGGACACAAGCATGGCTCGGAGGTTAGCCCAGGGTCTCAAGACCGACAAGAGAAAAGATGCCTCGATTTTGGGGTCAGTGAAGAAAGCCAGGACAGAAGGGACAAGCTCGATCGTGCCTGCTCTGGTGGCCGTCACCGTCAAAGTCCCTTCCGACGTCGAACCCGAAGTCTCCCAAGCCCTTTCAAGGAGCCCCCCGACCAAGGATCCCACTCCAGAGGCTCATCCCGAGGGGGCACCCGGGGCCAAAGGGAGGAGGAGAAAGAAGATCCTGGCCCGGAGGAGCCGCAGTCGCAAGGTTGCCGTCGAGGGGGCCGGCAGCTCCGAGGAAGACCTGGGAGAAAATCCCTTCAACAATAGGGACTTAATAAAGAGGCTGGTCGAAGGGTGCATTCTGTCCAAGGTCGTCGAGAGGATCGTCCTAGCCGATCACGAGCTGTGGGTCTGGGACTCTCTGGGATCTTTCCTCGAAGTAGGTTAACTCATCTTTTTCCTCCTTCCTACATCTTAATTTATTCTTCAGCCTTTATATTGACTCCCCGACCTTTCTTACAGATTGGGCACCAGCTTGTCGCCAACGTTGAGGTGGTGAAGATTGCCAAGAGGGAGGCAGCTCGTGCAGAGGAAGGTCACCTGGTTGGGGCCGCCTGCCTCGAGGAGAAGATCGTCGAGGTCCTAAGTCTCTGGGAGGCACTGGAAAAAGAGGGACAAACCTCATCCGATCTGAGGACCATCTTGGAGGAGGAGAGAGGGAAGGCTGAGGTCGAGGTCTTCGCATTACAGGTGTAGGTTTTCGAGTTGAAGGCTTAGGTTTTCGAGCTGAAAGTGCGGATCCCATCCCTGGTCTCGGAAGCAAGGGCTCGAGCAGTGGAGGAGTTCAAAGCCTCCTCCGAGATGGAGGATCTAAAGGTCCAATTCGGCCAGGATGCCTTCATCAAGGGTTTCGAACTCTACCAAGAGAAGGTGGCTGGGAAGTTTTTTGAATTGGATCTCAGCTTCCTGAATGAGGCATCCGATGATGAAGTCGGACCATCCGAAGTCGCTGTCGGTCCTCCCCCAGTCGGGACCTCATCGACCGCCACGGCTGTCGCTGACGATCTTTCGAGGATGCCGAGCCCCTCTACTTCTGCCCCAGAGGTCCGAAACCTCTAGCTTTGTATTTTTTCTTGGTGATGATTTTCTTCATTCTCTTGTACTTGAAAATTATTTAATCAATGAAATCGAATTCTTCTTTACAGAGAGCCCCCTCTCTTTTTTTTCTTCTATATTCTTTTCTTTTCTTTTATCTTCTTGTACTAATCTGAGTCGTGGCGCTCTTGTCTCCCAATGACAGTGTCCTGCCGAAGCTCTTCCCCTACCACAGGGATTCCTCTGAAGTCGATGATCCGAGACCTCTGACGGAAAGTTCGTTAGTTGATGAAGAAATCCAAGAAGCTGGAAGATGAACTTCACCGACTGAGGAAGAGCCATTCAAAAGTCACTGCAGAGGCTGTTCATCTTCAGGACCTCCACAAAAAGCGACTTATGGAATTCACCCGGAAGAAGGCCGACTTTGTTACGGAGCTTGAGGAACTCCAGAAATGTGCCAGTGATCGATCTTGGGCTCAGGCTTCCAAGATTAGCTCCCTTGAAGTCGAGCTGGCAGCCGTACGGGAGAAGATTGATCAGTTGGAAGGGAGCTCATCCTGGCTCACAGTCCAAGCCGACCGCGATCGAGACTGATCGCAGAAGCTCTCTGACCTTCAAAAGAAGCTACAGAATGCTGAGGCGAACTACAACGCCTACCGAGTCGGCTGGAACGGGCAAGTAGAGGACTACCGAAGGAAGCTCCAGACGGTGACCGATGAAGTTGCCCACCTTCAGAGGCAGTTATCTGAGAGAGCCCAGCTCACCTCTGCACAAGGCTCCGACAAGCTCCGCTCTTGAGGGGGACCATGGGAGAATTGTCCGTGGCCCTTGGGCGGGAGGAGGCCGAACTGCAGTGGCTGAAGATTCAGCTGATCCACGAGCAGCAGGTGGTCAAAGATGCCGAGGCAGAGTCTGAGGTCCTGAGGAAGAGGCTTCGAGAGTCAGAGGGTGAGAGCTGACGGTTTCACCAGATGTACTGGGATATGCTGCTGAGAAAGATGGAACTAGAGGAAGAAGTTGAAAACTTACGGCAATCCCTAATAAGGACTGAGACTGAGAGCTCGAAGTCGGAAGAAGCCAAGCTTCCTTAGAGCTCCTTTCTTCTCTTTTTTTTTTATGTATTCTTTTTTTTTTCTGGTCGTTTCTCTTTTTATTTTTGGCCTTCAGGCTTTGTAATATGTACTTCACCAATGAAATAAAATAAAGTTATCTATTATCTTGTCTATTTTGGTGTTGAGTTGTCGTTTATCGAACTTCTTTTGTCTTTCATCCTATTCGACGTCGACATTGTTTGAAGATTCCTGATCGTCGCTGTGCTGATTCGCCCTTTGGGATCGAAGATTTTCGATAAGGGTCTTCTTCCTCGTTGAGGTGAGGTCCCCTGAGTCTCGGCCTTCAAAGGCTTCATAATGCATGCTTTACTAATGAAATGAAATGGAATTTTTCTCATTACCTCGTCTATTCTTACTTTGAGTCGTTGTTTACTGAGCTTCTTTTGTCTTTCATCTTGTTGGATGTCGACATTGTTTGAAGATTCTTGGTTGTCGCTGTATTGATTCGCCCTTAGGGACTGGAGAGTTTCGATAAGGGTTTTCTTCCTCGTTGAGAAGAGGTCCCTTGTGCCTTTGATGCAGTTCATTTTTCACTTATCGCTGGCGTAGTTTGTCATTTTCTCTTTTCATCTCTCCTTTTCTTCTATGTTCGAGTGAGGGTCTTCCCTCTGCTCTTGATGGGGTCGTGAGAGTGTAGAGGGGCCATTGAGGAGGCTTTCCTCCTTGTCCGATCTTGATCGATCAAGCCTTTATTTGTGTCAGGACGAGGTTCTCCTTTTGTTCCCGACAGTCAGTTTCAGCTCATGTTAGGATGAGATTCTCCTTCTGTTCCTAACAGGTTGTGGGGGCACGCAAGGTACTGCAAAGCCTCTCTCCCCATCCGATCTTTAAGAAACGGGCCTTCGACTTTGCTCATGTTAGGATGAGATTTTCTCCTGTTTCTAACAAGGCTGTGGGGGCACATAAGGGCCGTTGCAAGGGCCTCTCCCCCGTCCGTCTTTAAGAAACTGGGCTTCGTCTTTGCTCATGTTAGGATGAGGTTCTCTTCCTGTTCCTAACAAGACTGTGAGGGCACGTAAGGGCTATTGCAAGGGCCTCTCCTTCCGTCTGATCTTTAAAAAACTGGGCCTTCGACTTTGCTCATGGTAGGATGAGGTTCCCCTCCTGTTCCTAACAAGGCTGTGGGGGCACATAAGGACCGTTGCAAGGGCCTCTCCCCCCATTCGGTCTTTAAGAAATCGGGCCTTTGTCTTTGCTTATGTTAGGATGAGGTTCTCCTCCTATTCTAACAAGGCTGTGGGGGCACATAAGGGCCGTTGCAAGGGCCTCTCCTCCCATCCGATCTTTAAGAAATCGGACCTTCATCTTTACTCATGTTAGGATGAGGTTCTCCTCCTGTTCCCAACATGCTTAATTTTGTTTGTATGGGGGAGTTACTTCCTGTCGTTATAAGCTTATGCCAAAAGAAAAAATATGCGAATATGAAAAAATTTTTATTTAGGATAAATTGTTGGTAATACATTGTAGGTTTTTCGAACCCTATAGCCGCGGAAGGTCTGCTCCCCATTGGGGTCCTCTTGAGATGGAGTTGATAATCCCAATCGAAGGTCGATCTTCAGGTTGCTCCTCCCTCCTTGGCGGCTCTGACTACGGCAGGGCCCTAGGTCGGTCTTCCCTACCTTCAGGTTGGCGTCGAATGAATCTGTCGAGCCGACCTTGCCTGATGAGCTCTCAATTTCATCTTAGAGCTGAATGCATTCTTCCGTGTCATGGCCGTGATCACGGTGATAGAGGCAGAATTTGTTCGGGTTGTACTTTTCGGGGTGCGAGCGCATCCTTTCTGACCTTGGCAGCTACTCCCTAACCTCCATCGGCACTTGAATTTTTGATGCATTGAGAGGGGCATAACTGTGGAATCTTCCAGGGGGAGAGCTTCGTCGAACTCTGTGGTCCGGGCTTCTCTGCTTATGAGCTCAGGGAGGAGTCCGAACACGCCTGTGTCCAGGAGGAGTTCGAGAATGCGGCTGAGCTTCACTCGGCCCTTTTTCAACTGCAGGCTTACTTGAGTCTCCCCCTGCCGCTCCTTCGTGGTCTCCTCATCCTTCATCTTGAAGGCTTCTTCTGCTCGGGTATATCCTTCACCCGAGCCAGCAAATCAGCAAAGTCCTTGGGATACTTTTTTTTTAGGGAAAAAAAAGATCGTTCTTCTGAAGATCGCCCTTCAGGGCGGCCATCGCGATCGATTAGTCCAAGTTTCGGACCTCTAACGTGGCGACGTTGAAATGGTTGACGTAAGCTTGGATGGATTCCCCCTTCCTTTGCTTGATGTTGATGAGGGACTCCGAGCCTCTCCGAGGATGCCGGTTGCTAATAAAATGAGCCGCAAACTGGTGGCTCATCTGGTCAAAAGAGAAGATGGTACCTGGCTTCAACACTGAGTACTAGTTCCTTGCTGCTCCCTTCAGAGTGGATGGGAAAGCTCGGCATAGGATGACGTCTGGCATGCCATGGAGCAGTATCATTATCCGGAAGGCCTCTAGGTGGTCAATCGGATCCGAGGTCCCGTCGTAGCTTTCGAATTGGGGGAGCTTGAAGTTTGGCAGGATCGGTTCCTGCATGATCATTTGAGAGAAAAGGGGTCAGTGTAGATGTCCTCACCATAAGTAAGGGGAGCGTGGCGGAGCTCTTTGATCCATCGGTTCATCTCCTAGAGCCTTCGATCCAGGAGGTCCTCTGACTGTAAGTCTCAGGATCTTCTAGTAGAGTGGAGGTAGGGATCCTCCGAGAGTGGAATCATGATCAGACCGGGGGCTCTCCACCCTCGGATTCCCCTTGCCAGGGAAGACAGGATGACTGGCCCAAGTGGCCCGCCCTACTACCGGATCTTGGAGCTCCAATGATGCTCTTTCCAACCACACTAATACCTGCGGCTGTTGCTGCTGCTGCTGCATGGCCTGCACTGCTTCAATGAGGCCTCTGACCTGCTGAACCAGCAGGTCAAACTGCTCCATACCGACCGCCATTGTCGGAGGAGGAGGAGGAGCTTGGGAAACTGGAGGCGAGGTCGGAGCCTGAGATCTGCTGCAGAGGTCGTGGATCGTCTGGTGGATGCCTTTCAGGGAGGCATCAGGTGGAGATCTAATAGGAGAAGGAGAGGAGGACGTCAGAGGAGATGACTGGAGGCAGTCCCGTTGAGCACTCCTTCAAGAATAAGGGTACTGCGAAGACACAGGCCCTTCCTCTAGCGTCAATTCTGTTGGTGCAGAATTTTGCCGAAGTCGGAGTTGCTGGAGTCGAGATGACCGCTGCTGCTGTTGGGACCTGCAAGGAAAGTCTAAACCAAGTTGGAGGTGCTCCGGAAAGACCCTCCGATGCTCAAGTCAGTACTCTACTTCAACAGAAATGGAGTGCTCGAGTAAAATTTTAGTAGAGTTTTGAGATAGAGTTTTTGAGCTTAGAGAAGAACATATCTGGGGGTCCCTTTTTATAGACGGAGGCGTAACTAATTGACAGCGACGTCTGTAACTGTCTGGTAGTGGGCTATTCAGAGCCGCCCGGAGTTTGTTACAGAGAGTAGTGGCATCAGGGGTCGTTCAGGGCCACGTGGAGTTTGTTACAGAGAGTAAAGTGGTGTCCGTTGTCGTGACTTGCCAGAGAGTAGTGGAGCCATGCAGAATCCATTGCAGAGAGTGGAGCAGGGTAGTGGTCATTGTCGTGACTTGCCAGAGAGTTCAGATCTGTTAGCTGGAGCTCGACTGGAACATCTGATGGAGCAGAATGGCTCTCTATCCCATCGATCTGGAGAAGCTTGAATGTCTCTGAAGCTACTGACGAGTCTACTATTATCGGATACCTTAGGCGCTGATACTACAGGTGGGAGTCATCTGCTGTAGAAGCTCAGATGGAGACTTTCTGTTGGTGAAGCCCGGTAGGAGTTCGATTGCTAGAGAAGTCTGTCTGGGATTCACCTGATGTGGAAGCTCGTCTGAAGATGATCTACTGGAGAAGTTGGTTTCATGAAGGATCTGGCAGAGGGTCAACCGGCGATGGACTTCGGATGGCACTGGGGAGGTTCGGCAGACGTCAGAGGCAATCGATCATTGTAAGAATCCAGCTGCCGAAGTCTGTCCATCGTAGAAGCTCGTCCGATATCCATCCGCTATGGAAGTTCGATCGAGGTCTGGTTCTTGCAGAAGGCTGAAAGGGGACCACTTATTGTAGAAGCTCGATTGAAGATCGGTTGTCGTGAGAGCTCGAAGTAGCGATCTGGCCAGTGGGTCCTGTCCCGCTGTAGAAGCTCGTCTGGGATCCGCTGTGAAGAAGCTCGGCTGAAGTCTACCTGTAATGGAAGTTTGAAAGAGACGTGTTTACAGTAGGGGCTCGAATGAAATTTGCTTACAGTAGAGATCTGGAGTAGACCACCCACTGTAGGAGTTCGGAGTAGACCGCTCGTAGTATAAGTTCAGAGTAGACCGCTTGCCGTAGGAGTTCGGAGTAGACCGCTCGTAGTAAAAGTTTGGAGCAGACCGCTCGCTGTAGGAGTTCGGAGTAGACCTGCTCGTAGTAGAAGTTTGTCTCTCACAGGAGTCCGATTAGAATCCTGAAGGCGGTCGACCACCGTAGAAACTCGAATGGAGTCCGATAACTGTAGAAACCTTGTTGTCGAAGAAGCTCGGATATTGATGAAGTCCGGAAGGAGTTCGGAGAATAGTTGATCACCATAGAAGGTCGGCTGACAGTGAGGCCTAGAGAGCCTTTGGAGTAGCATGGTAGATGGATGGAGAAGCTCATTGTCGGAGAAGTCTAAAAGCTCGGACGGTCGGGGGGGGGTTCAGAGAGACGCCACACAAGGTCGGAAGCCGGAGAAGCCCTGGAAGGGTCGGTCTTTTACAAACTTCGATCGGGGGGTATTTTATATCCAACAAATGCTAATTAATTTTAGATTAGATCTGATTTAGTTAGACTTAATTGGATTCATACATTCAAGTTAGACTTGGTCCTAAATCCTAAACAGTTTGGGATTGACAGTCTATTCGAAATTGATTTGAATTAGGTCTGAATTGGATTCAAATTGATCCATATTTGGATTAAATCTTTAGAGTCCACTTTTATTAAGACTCTCTCTCCTCATGATCGATCAAGAGGTGGTGGGGTGCTGTATAGTGCCACCCCACACTTGGGTATAGGCATGGGTGCATGAGGGCATCTAGTTAGGCACCAATCCTTTCTCCTTTAGGACTCTTTTGATAAGTTATGGATTAATTCAAAGCCTATTTGAATTAAGAATTCTAGTCTTTTGGGTCATGGAGAATCATCTATAAATAGGAAGGATCTCTAACTAACATGGCATAATAATTAGATTATGTGCTAAGGTGAGAAAGAGAGAGAGAGGAGGTATGAAGGAGGAGTAGGCGTCCCCCTTGCTCTTGGCATGTTCCCTCTTTGGGCATCCCTCTTCTCCAAGGCATAAAGGCTCTTTGGGCATCCCCTCTTGTTGGTGTGAGACATCACATCAAAGGTTCTCTCTCCTCTCTTGTTGCCTTGTGAAGGTGCATCAATCTAAGGCTTCATCCACTTTCTTGTGAAGTATGGCACACGCACGAAGTAGAAGATTTGTGGATTCAAACCTACGTGAGGCTTTGGATTCAGAATCTTTAAGGATTTAATCTCTATTATGCTATGAATCAGATAAAGATCTAATCTTTATTAAGTTATTATAAAAAATTTTAGATGCTCCTTGACAATCCCTCCTCAGAAACGAATTTCTTTCCTTTCATAATCAGCATGAATTGTCACTTGGATTTTTACCTTCTCGTCAGTGACATACTTGATGCTACAGTAGCGTGAATAGTTCTCCAACCTGTAGTGCCTTGGCTATTCATAATGGGGTTGCTGTAGTTTGACTGTATCATAACTCAACCTCTAGCCATATGAGCTTGAGATGTATGTTGGCTGCAGTAAATTTATTATAGGAATTGGATGTGTACCTAGATGGGATCTATTGATCTTGATAGAAAAGAAAAAGTCCTATGTGGATCATGAAATTGAGTTCAAAAGTCTATGGCCATGGCAAGTGTGAATGATGAAAAAAATTTCCATAATATTTCACTAGAAACTCAGGTTGATTGAATCATACATCGACAAGATTAGGTTGATGAGTTATCCATAACCTTTATTTTATCGAGACTCACGATACAAGAACTAGATCACACGATAACTGTACTTAGAGATTTATTTATTTATTTTCTACTGAATTGCCACTACATATTGCTAGGTATCACTAATGAATTATGAAATCAATGAGAATTATTTTGATGATCAATAATTCTCAATTTACTGACTTGAAAGTATTCCAATCCATTAAAAGGAGTTTCAATAATATTGTTGATGGAGATCATAATATATCTCACTACTAGATAGAATTGAACATATAGGATCACACACAAAAAAATTAGTCTAGGATTGTACAATTGGGCTTATGTAATTCTTATTGGGTTAGGATTTATGAAATCCTATTGGATTTAGGAATACTATGCTAGCACTTGGTTAAACCCAAATCTTCTTGAGACTTGAAATCCCTATGAGATGGGGATTGGACCAAGTCAATTACATGCTAATGGGTTGATAGGGCACATGCCCCACTTGGTCTTATGCGACAAGAAGGAGCGGGGCTTGATAGGGCACATGCCCCATCTGATTTTGATGCCAAAAAGAGCAAGGAGAGGCACCCCAAAGTCCTTAAGGGAGTTGGTTTAGATTTGGTCAAAATTTCTATGAGATAAGGATTTGATTTGATCGAATTTCTAAACCAAGTAGGACTTTTTTAGGTCTATAAAAGACCTTGAGATGTGATCTCAAGAAAAACAAAACCTAGAGAACCAAAAGGTGCCGCCCCCTCTCTAGCCTCATATCCCTCTCCTTTCTCTCTCTTCTTCATGCCCTCATGCCCAAGGAGTTGGGCATCCTCCATCTCCATGCCCAAGGTGTTGGGAGTTCCACCTCCAAGTCCAGAGAGAAGTGTTCTCTCTTATTCTTTCTTCTTCCCTTCAAGGTGCATGCTAGTTTCTTGGAGAAGAAACAAGAGAAGAGCATCCTAGATTATTCTCGGGAATATCTGTAGATGTCGGATACTTGTGTAGCTCTTCAAAGAACCTAAAGAGATATCCACGATCATCAAATCATGGTGAATAACTCTCCGTGCTAAGGTGAAGATGAGATCTTCATGTTTATATCTTTGATAGATTTATTTTTTACTTCAGATTTTAAGGACATGATAGATATGGTCTCATGAGATGAGATCTCATAGATGCATCCGAGATTAATTTTTCTTCCACTGTATAAATTTTTTTTTGTTGATCTAGCATGCATTCCCTAGATTTTCCTTCAAAAAATTGTATGAGATATAATTG
>NC_026000.2:64465834-64487476 GCF_000442705.2 Elaeis guineensis
ACCTTTTTTTGACTACGAGCTTACTCAAGTCTCCCGCCTGCCACTCTCTCACGGTCTCCTCATCCTTCATTTTGAAGGCTTCTTTCGCTCGAGCGTACCCTTCAGCCCGAGCCAACAAATCAATAAAATTCCTGAGGTACTTCTTCTCCAGGGAGAACAAAAGGTCATTCTTCTGAAGCCACCCTTCAGAGCGGCCATTGTGACTGATTGGTCCAAATTCCGGACCTCCAGCGCTGCGACATTGAAACGGTTGATGTAGGCCCGAATGGACTCCCCCTCCCTCTGCCTGATATTAATGAGGGACTCCGAGCCCTTCGGAGGTGTCGGCTGCTGACAAAATGGGCCACAAATTGGTGGCTCATCTGATGAAGGAAAAGATGGTACCCGCTTCAGCTGAGTACCAATTTCTCGTCGTTCCCTTCAAGGTGGAAGGAAGGCTCGGCACAGGATGGCGTCAGGTGCGCCATGAAGTAGCATCATCATCCGAAGGCTTCCAGATGATCAACTGGGTCTGAAGTCCCATCGTAGCTTTCAATTGGGGGAGTTTGAAGTTTGGCGGGATCGGTTCCTGCATGATCATTTGAGAAAAGGGAGGGTCAGTGCAGATATCCTCATCGTAAGGGGGAGAGCGTGGTGGAGTTCTTCGATCCGCCAGTTCATCTCCTGGAGTCTCCGATCCAGGAAATCTTTCGACTCCGGTCTCGAGGGTCCTCTGGCAGAATGGGGGCAGGGATCTTCCAGGGGTGGAGTCATGATCCGATTGAGGGCTCTCCACCCTCGGGTTCATTTTCCCGGGAAAGACGGGGCGGCTGGCCCAAGTGGCCCGCCCCACTACCAGATTCTGGCATTCCGGTGACACCCTTTCCAGGCGCACTGATGCCTGCGGCTGCTGCTGCTGCTGTATGGCCTGTACAGCTTCAGTGAGGCCTCTGACCTGCTGCGCCAGCAGATCAAATTGCTCCCGCCGACCACCGTCGTCGTCGGAGGAGGAGGCTGGGAAACTGGAGGTGAGGTCGGAGCTGAGATCTGGCCACGGAGGCCGTGGATCGTCGCGTGGATGCCTTGCGGGGAGGCATCGAGCAAAGACCAAGTGGAGGAAGGAGGAGAGGATGCCAGAAAAGATGTCCGGGGGCGGTCCCGTTGAGCGCTCCTTTAAGAACAAGGGTACTGCAAAGGCACACCCCTTCCTCTAGCGCCAATCCTTTGGTGCAAAAATCTGCTTGCACCGGAGAAGCTGGAGTCGCGGTTACTGCCGGGACCTGCAAAAGAAGTCTAAACCGGAGGTGGGGTTGCTCCGGCAAGATCCTCTGACACTCAAGTCAGTTCTCTGCCTCAACAAGAATGGAGTGCTCGAACGGAAATTTTAGCAGAGTTTCTAGATAAAAATGAGAGCTTAGAGAATAACGTATCTGGGGTCCCCCTTTTATAGGTGGAGGGAGAACAGACTGATAGCGATGCCTGTAACCGTCTGGCAGTGGGCTGCCCAGAGTCAGGGGGAGTTTGTTACGAAGAGTAGTGGGGTGGGATCATGGCTATCACCGGGACATGCCACGTGGAGTCTGTCGCGGGGAGTGGAGCGGCGTCCGTTGTCGCGACTTGCCAGAGGATGGAAGAATCGTGCGGTATCCGTCGCAGGAAGTGGAGCAGGATCATGGGCATCATAGCGGTCTGCCAGGGAGTAGTGGAATCGTGCGAATCCATCGCAGGAAGTGGAGCAAGATCATGGCCATTACTGCGGCCCACCAGGGAGCAATGGGGCCGCGCGGAATCTGTCGCAGGAAGTGGGGCAGGATCGTGGCTGTTGCTGCGTCACGCCAGGGAGTGCAGACATGTCGGCTGAAGTTCGGCTGGAGTGTCTGGCGAAGAGGGGTGGTTATCTATCCGTTTAAGAGGAGCCCGGAGTCCGGCTCCCATAAGAGTTAGGACGAAGTCTTCCTTCAGCCGAAGTTGGGGATGAGGTCCGGCTCCCGTGAGAGTCCAGACGGAGTCTTCCCGCAGCTAGAGTCAGAGATGAGGCCCGGCTCCCATAGGGGTCCGGGCGGAGTCTTCTTGCAATTAAAGTCAGGGGCGAAGTCCGGCTCCCGTAGGAGTCCGGACGAAGCTTACCAGCAGTTGAAGTTGGTGACGGAGCCCAGCTCCCGTAGGAGTCGGGTGGAGTCTGCTTGTGGTCGGAGTTGTGGGCGGAGTGCGGCTCCCATAGGAGTCCGGACAAGGTCTGTCTGCAGCCAGAGTCGGAGACGAGGCCCGACTCCCGTCGGGGTCCGGGCAGAGTCTTCCTGCAATTAAAGTCAGGGGGCAAAGTTCGGCTCCCGTAGGAGTCTGGACGAAGCTTACCAGCAGTTGAAGTTGGTGACGGAGCCTGGCTCCCGTAGGAGTCCGGGCGGAGTCTGCTTGTGGTCGGAGTTGTGGGCAGAGTCTGTCTCTCGTAGGAGTCTAGACGAGGTCTGTCTGCAGCCAGAGTCGGGACGAGGCTCGGCTCCCGTAGGGGTCCGGGCGGAGTCTTCCTACAATTAAAGTCAGGGGCGAAGTCCGGCTCTCGTAGGAGTCCGGACGAAGCTTACCAGCAGTTGAAGTTGGTGACGGAGCCCGGCTCCCATAGGAGTCCGGGCGGAGTCTGCTTGTGGTCGGAGTTGTGGGCGGAGTCCGGCTCCCGTAGGAGTCCGGACGAGGTCTGTCTGCAGCCAGAGTCGGAGGAGACTCGCGAGGGTTAATCCCGTTGAGAACTTCGACTGAGGGTATTTTTATACCCAACATACCCATGTACCTCTCAGGAGGTTGGAAGATCTTACTAGATCTATGAGATGGTAGAGGAACATCTACTACTAGTTGATGAATAATGAGTTCCTGAGAATCTATAGCTCTTTGCTCTTCAGAGACCTTTCTTCGAGCTCAACTAACCTCCCACTGCCATCTATCTAGATAAACTATTTTTTTGAGAATATGGCATTCTAACTCACAATTATATTGTGATCTTGTGGAAAGTAGAAGTAGTATCTGATAGATTCTTTAGGATATCCTATAAAATAAGCTATAATAGATGTATGCTTTAACTTATCCACCATCTGTCTCTTGACATAGATCATACATCCTCAAGTCTTAAGATAACTTAGACTCAGCTTCTTATCGAACCATATCTCATACAGTGTGGTCGAAACAGACTTTGATGGAACTCTATTCAATAAGTGAATGACGGTTAATAAGGTATGTCCCCAAAGATATAAGGGTAGATCAGTGAAGCTCATCATGGACCTGACCATATCCAATAGGATCTTATTCCTCCTTTCGGATATCCCGTTGAGCTGAGATATTTCAAGAGGCGTCCATTGAGAGACTATACCATTGTCCTTAAGATATCTCAGAAATTTTTGACTAAGGTATTCACCTTCTTGATTAGATTGGAGAACCTTAATGGGTTTACCAGTTTATTTTTCTACCTCATGTTTGAATTACTTGAACCTTTCAAAGGCCTTAGGCTTGTGTTTCATCAGATACACATATCCGTACCTAGACAGATCATCGGTAAAGGTCATGAAGTAGGTATAACCACCCTTGGTCGCACATCAAATGGCCCACATACATCGGTGTGTACCAGGGTAAGTAACTCAGTGGCCCTTTCTCCATGTCCTACAAAGGATAACTTGGTCATTTTTTTTCGAAGACAAGATTTGCAAGCTAGATATAACTTTAGGTTAAGAGAGTCAAGGATTCCATCCTTCTCCAGTCTATTTATCCTGTCCTCTCCAATATGACCTAGTCTATGATGCTATAAGTAATTCTGATTAATATCATCTCTGGGTCTCTTTTGACCTACGGCACTCACTATTTGCTCATTTAAATTCACATTCCATCAACATGCAAATGATAAAGACTGTCAATTAAAAAATCTCGTGTAATCAATTTATTTCATAAATAAATAGAATAAAAATTTTTATTGAAACTAATTTCAAAATATTTCTGTGCTAGCATAAACATAGAAATTAAATTTTGACTAGCTATAGGAACATAATAACAATCTTTCAAATCTAATCTAAAATCTGACGGTAATCGAAGAGGATAAATGCCAATGGCCTCTGTAGCAATCTTTGCTCCATTGCTGACCCGAAGGATCATATCACCTTTCCTCAATCTTCTACTTTCTATTAGACCCTGCATTAAGGTACATATATGAGCACTAGAGCCAGAGTCCAATACCCAACTAGAAGTAGAAGAAACCATAAGGTTAGATTCAATTGGGAGCATACCTTCAGAAAGTTTATCATTCTTTTTGATCTTTAGGCTCTCCAAGTATTTTGAACAGTTCCTCCTCCAGTGACCTTCAGCATGATAGTGAAAATATTTTCTCTTTACTTTGGCCTTCTTAGAAACTTCCTTCTTTGGCCTGCTCCCTTTTTTTTGCTTCTTAGCAGATTTTGCCTTCTTCTTAATAGACTTTTTCTTGAAAGAAGTCTGCTCCATAGTGAGAACAATATCCCTTGAACTCTTCAAGGTTTCCTCCATAATGACCAATATGTTGACCAGTTCGGGTATAGTGCAATTGAGTTTGTTCATATGAAATTTACAATAAATTGACTATATAAATCTGTAAGGGATTGAAGGATCAAATCTATCTGTAATTCCTTTTGCATTTCAAGCTCGAGCTTCCCAAGCTCCTCAATATCCTTGATCACTATCATACAATGCTCAAGGACTGACTTTCTTTCACGTATTTTCAAATTGAAAAGTTTTTTAGATACTTCAAAGCATGCGGTATGGTTCTGCTCACCATACAACTCTTGTAGGTGAGTGATCATAGCCCTGATAGTGGGCATATGCTCATGCTGGTTTTGCAACATGTTTGACATAGATACCAGCATATAGCACTTGACCCGACAATCTTCATCCATCTACTTTTCATAAGCAGCCTTTGCTCAGCAGTAGGATGGTTTGGTAGCATTATGGATTCCTGATCGAGTACATGACTTATTTTTTTTGAGATCAGGACAATCTTGAGGTTTCTGAGCCAGTCTTTATAATTTGTACCAGTCAAACGATTGGTTTCATGGATGCGGGCTAGAGGTTTGAGGCTAATATTATTTAATTATGAGAGTAGATATTCAAGTTAGACTTTTGTACTTAATGTTATATTTACTTATAGAGATTTTAAGATACAAATAATGACTCCCACTATTTTTTTGGATCCCTCCACTCTCTGAGAAGAAAATAGAAACCCTAATGTGACAAAGGATTCTAGTGGGTGCTGTGGTCCCACGATGTCATGCACCTCACCTAACAGTTATTGGTAACATGCACACCGATGCATAGGCAACTCTTTACCCAGGTGCTTCTCTAAGCACGTTGCAGCAATTTGGTCTCTAAGTCATGTGGGCTCACCTAATAGTTATTGTCCACACTTCTTAGTTAAGCCCGACCCACCATTCACAAACAGGTGCAAGGCCGTCATTGGGTCCCTCACCTAACAGTTATTGGACCCAACCCTATCCTTATCCTAGAGTAACTCTTTACTAATAGAGTGGTTGCATGTTTTCGATGCAATTGAACCATTATGATCAGCCGAGAACAATCAACGTCGGTAGCATGCCCGTGCATCTACAACGGTGGAAGACCTATGGACTTAATATTTGTGGAGAGGTTTAGATTTAGGTCTGATCTAATCAATCATCATATGACCGATCCAATTGGTATGGGCTAAACCAAACAACTAAGCAACCTTATTGAAGATCCAATCTTCCAAATTGGTTAGGTAAGTGGAGATCGGTGGGGGTCCCCCCGTTGCTTTTCCTCCCGTTGCTTCTCTTAGACATCAATAAATTGACTAGGTATGCAAATGGAACCAATTAAATAACTATGTCTCAATTACTTATCTTAGATACCAATAGGTCAATTGATCCAAATAGGTTAACTCAAACGAATCAGGCTCAAACCAACAAGCCAAATTAGATCCTTAGATTAATCGATTCTACATATGGGACTCAATCAATTTGATCAACAATAATTGTATGATCATTTAACTTAATTGATCTAGCTCTAATCAATACTTGATTCGGTTTCATCATTACTTAATCGAATTAGATCCATATGAGTCAAATCAAAAATTTTAGATGTAATCTTATTACATGACCTAATTTTTGATTTTTTCATAATCATAACCCTCATGCACAAACATAAATTTTAGATTCTAAAATCAAATTTTAGATCTAAATTCTTTGTATAAAAGTAAGTTTTAAATCATAAAAATAATTTTCAGATTTAACATACTAACATATATTTTATATATGCATGTAAAATTCAGATCTTAATAAAATTCAGATCTTCAATATGATATCATATATCTCATATACTAATCATGGATCATATTAAAAGTAATTTTATGACCTAAATATACAATCACATATCTTATATATGAATTATAAATCAGATCATAAAAATTTAGGTTTATGCATGGATCTACATATCATATGAACTGAACTGGAAATAGTTCTAGATCAAAATTTAGATCTATACATGCTTTCACATATCAACTATAAATTTTAAAATTAAATTTAAAATTAAATTTTAGATTCAAAAATTTATCTATACATCTCATGTATCAAAAAAAAAATTAAATTTTTTTTTCAAAATATGTATGTCAATTTTTAGCATATAAAATCTATGGCTCTGATACCACTATTGGAATTTGAGGTTTGGACATGCATGTGTATTTTAAAATTTTATTTTATAAATATTATAGTAGAATACAAGATTAAAATATTTTAATTTGAATCATGCATACATAAAAATATAAAACCATAAAGATCTAGTTCATGTGCTGAAATTGACATATACTGAAATTTAGATTGTGATCAAATCGTATACCTGTTTTGTAATCTCTTTCTTCAAATCTGCATTTGAAGAGAAGAGATTTTTTCTAGCCATACAGTATCTGACCTCTATGGGTATCCATTTGAGATCAGTCTGGAACAACTCTCTTCAAGTTGAATTTTCTTCTCTAAGAAAATTTAGCCTGCTGAATCTGAACGAAGTCTGGATCATGATCAATACTTGATCTCTTTTCTTGATCTTCTTCTTCTCTTCTTCTCTTACTTTTCCTCTTTACTTTGCACTACTACCAAACACCAGGAACCAGCAAAGAGGGGACGCCCAACAGCTTGGGCATGGAGGAGAAGTTGGGATGCCCCAAAAGGGAGGGGTGTTGGGATGTCCAAGCGAGAAGGAGAAGGAAGAGGAAGACAGGGCGTGAGGATCTCCAAAGGTGGGCATGGGCTACTGGTTGGATGCTCTAAGGACCTTAGGGGAGGTCCCTTTAAATAGGCAAAAGGATTGAATCTTATTCAATCTCATAATACAAGTCTTACTTGCGTTAGGTTTCCTAATAACTTAAGTTATTCAACTTATATTAGGTATCCTATTAGGTGCCAACTCTTGGAGCCCTTGAATCTATTTTTTCACACCCTTTTTTGCACCCAAGGGATGCCCCATATGAGATCCATAAGCCCTCTAATTATGGGACATGCCCAACTTGATCCAATCAAGGTGGCGCCCAAGAATATCAAGGAATATTAATTAGGGACTTATACCTTTAATTTATTTGATCCATAACCTTAAACACCCAATAATTGGAGTCTAATGAATCTAATTTATATAGATTATTAGTAGATAATTAAGTTTGAATTATCATATTAAATAAAAAATCCAAACACAGAGAAAATTGGATCCAACTATGTGCTAGCAAGGTTACGTTGAACCCAATCAGATTTTTCTAAACCTAATTGATACTTCATAAGTTTAATTACTAATTTTAAACCTAATCTCTTTGTTGTGTAACTCCATAGGTTCAATTCTATCTGATAGTGAGATATACAATGATCTCTATCAAAATATCATTGAAACTCTTTTCAATGGGTCGAAACAATTCTACTCTAATTATCAAGAATTATCAATCCAGAATAACCCTAGTGAGTTCTCACAATCCATCAGTGATACCTAGCAGTATGTAGTGACAATATAGTAGAACTGAAATAAATCTCTAGGTATAGTTAACGTGTGATTCAGTCCCTCTATTGTGAGTTCCGACTAGATGGTAGGTCATGGATAAATTATCAAACCTCAATATTAGTCATATGATAGATTCGATCAGCTCAAGTTTAATTATGATTTCTATAAAAATTCTTTTCTATCAATCATACTACTGTGGCCACAGACTCTCAGACTTAGCCTCTTAAATTTTATAGGACTACTCTTCTCTATCAAGATTGATAGATTTTATCTTGATGCATACCCTACTCCTATAGTGGACCAACTACCGCCAACATCCACTACAAGAGCTCATTGAGATCTATGTTTATATGTCAGTTAAACTCCAGTAGCCTCACTATAAGTAGTAGTACTATTTTAAGTCAAAGAACCATTCACACAACTACAGCATCGAGACAATCACTGACGAATGAATAGAAATCTAAGTGATCTCTCGTATGGTCATGCTCAGTACTAGTTGTTCTCTAACAATTATCCGCACTTGTCATCCAATGTCTCTACACTGTAGACTAAAGACTCACCTATCCTTAAGGAAGCAAACTGTGCACTATCTATTCAGATCGATCACCATCCTCATGATGATTCTATGATCGAGAGTATTTAGGAATTAAATATATATCTCTAATTCTCAACATCTTGAGAATATATATCGAAAATTAATTCCATGGATGATTCAATGACATATTACACTTGAATAAAAAATAAATTTATCTTTTTATTGATCAAATCAATGTATTAAGTATAAAATTATATCCTAAATTTATTACAATGTGTCAGACATATTCGCTTCTAGGACATACATCTAACACTATGCTAGTGTGCGATAAAGAGAGAATTTATCGTATAGTTCTTAAATATATTTGTGATCAAATGATATGTCATTATAGGATGATAACATTTATGAAGTAGAGGTCATTGTGTGCCATATAGATTGGTTGTCCTCTTAACCAAGGAGTGTGGTGACACTGGTATGGTATATAGGTGAAATGTAGGAGTACATCATCACTGAATAAGTGACTCACCTGCTAAGTATTCTGCTGTCAAGAGCTGCTCGTGAAGTACATAGATATAAGTATCCTTCAGATCTGAAATCACCATAATGATTTGCAAGCAACTCACTGTGCTTTGATGCCAGACTATCTAGATTTCTAATGCAGTGACAGAAAGCTACTGGGTATAGTCAAGTACTTGCAAAATCTGTGTGTGGATTAAGATGGGATTGATCCCTCCAGATTATTGAAGTTGATGTATCCTTGTATTTGGTTTAGCAAAACCTTGGCCAGGGTAATCTATGAGATTGATTTGAAAGGTTGAAATACAATGTGGATGAAGCAATCTCGGTTGACAGTTAACCTGAGACCATCCTAGAGCATTTAAGGTCAAAAAGATGAATTACGTAGTAACTATATATATGGATTTTGAAATATTTTTTTGTAATAATTTGACATATCTGAACATCGAAAACCATTACTAGATGGTATCTCGATTAGTATAGAAATTGATTCCTGGCCGGCTTAGTGTTTGAACCTATGGAGTCATGCACACAAGTCAGACAAAGTAGGAAAGAATTGACCTATATTTTTATATTAAATTTAGAAGTACTTGACTTGATTGAACATATAAGTCAACTTGATTGAAAATTAAGTTATGGATCAAATGAGATTGAAGAGTTGACTATGTCTAGCTAGCACTACACATGAGGTTCAGGTTCGATCTCGAGGATGAACAGTTTCTGATCTATGATCCATGGAGCATATAAAAGATTGAATTTAAGTGTTAATTAATTTTAGATTAGATTTAAATTAATTAGACTTAATTAGATCTAAAATCTAAGTTAAACTTGATACAAAAGTCCTAAAAAGTTTGAGATTGATAGCCTTTTGAAATTGTTTCAAACTAGCTTTGAATTGAATTCGAATCGGATCCATTTTGGATAAGATATGAAAAATCCTTCTGGCACTAGAATTTTTCTCTCATATGGGCTGACCAATACCTAGAATGGTGCTAGTTTGGGGCATCCCATATGGGTTAGAGATTGGGTGCAAAGTGGTCATCATAAGTGATGGTAATTCTATCTCATGTAGGAATCCTTCTTTCGTGAGTATTGGACTGATTCAAATCAGATTTGAGTTAGGAGTCCTATACTTATTAGGTTATGAGATTCATCTATAAATAGAGAGGGTCTCTACTTATGGATGCATAGCAAAATAAATTAGATTAAGAGAAGAGAAAGAGAGCGAGGCATGAGAAGAGAGAGAGGTCCCTTCTTCTCATCCTTGATGTCTCTCCTTGGTGCCGCCCCTTTCTCCTTGGCGTGGGGCCCTTCTTGGGCATCCTCTTTACTGGTGTGAGGTGTCACACCAGCACCTCTCCTCTCTTATTTGATTGGATTGCGAAGATGATTCGATTGGAGTTCATCCTGCTTTTCTACAATGTCTGGCGTGCATGCGAAGTAGAGGGTCTGCACATCCAGACCTCCGTGAAGGATTGCTTCAGATTTTTAGAGATTTGATCTCTGATTTCACTACTAATCAGATAAAAATTTGATCCTTATTCATGTAGATTAATAAAAAAATTTTAGATGCAACCTGGGTCATCTGAAGAGAAACAGTTTTTCTTCCTTTCATTGAATTGATCAAGTAAGAAGCTCAACTAACCTAGTCTCAATTTGAGAGAAAGATAGAAACAAAAAAAAATTAATTAGAAGAACTCCCTTAGTTGATCAAATTTTCATCTTAGCCGACTCAAGCTTTTGGATAGCCGATCCAATCTTAGACTCAAGATAAAGACAGAACAATAAAAATTTAAGAAAATTTTTTGAGTTGATTTAGCAATCAAAATAGCTGATCAAGACTAGAGCTTAGCCAACTTACAGAAAAAGATAGCCGACTTAATCTTAGAGATAAAAGAACATAGAAAGTAGTATAAATCAATAAGTCTTCTGAGTTGATCCAGAAAATAAGTTAATTAACCAAGTCATCAAGTTAGTTGACTAACAAGATAATTAAGCCGACCTAGTCTCAGGCAGATAGAACAGATAGAAAATTTGAATTTGGTATCTGCTATTGAGTTGTCTTAGAGATTTTACTTAGCCAACTCAAAGTTGAAGATTAGCCGACTAAGAGCCTGGATGAATCGACTAACAGATTTTTGACAAAATAATTGCTAGTTTTTTTAGATTTTTTAAATATACTTAATTTATTTCTAATGACTATTTTCAAGCTTTCAATAGCTAGAGCATTAATTGTAAATATTTTTAAGGCCATAAATGAGGAGATTTCAAATAGAAACTAAGAGATGATATTTTTCAAGCAATAGAGTGGAACTCAAGAGTGCAAGTGGAAGAAATTTCAAGAGATCTTTTAATTTAATCTTTTCCATATTTATTCAACTTGAAAGAGAAGAAGAGTGCATTGATTTGAGCCCACTACTTCTGAGCAAAATCATTGAAATCTTCATCAATCCTCTTAAACATTTAAGGAAGAAGTTCAAGTGATTAAGAGCTCAACTACCTTGACTCCTTCCAAAGCTTAAAAGGGTTTTATTATTCTAGAACTCTATTTTCTTGTATATCTTAATTTGTTTTATTGTGACAAGTTTCTTGAATGAAGAAAAACTTATGGTTGGTTCAAGCTTAAAATGAGATGTTTTAAGGTTTTAATTGGTATCTTTATAAAAACTAACTAGATTAATTATGAATCTAAAAAATAATCGATTGTAAGGTTATGGTTGATGATCCCATGAAAATCGACTAGATTGGATTGTGAACCTGAGAAAATAATCAAACTATAATCTTGAGAGCTTATCGTTAGAATTTTTAAGTAGATTGATTGGGAGAGTAGACGTAGGTACTGAGATTAGCATCGAACTACTATAAAACTTTATATGTTTGTAATTGTATTGTTTTGATTATCTTTAATTTCTATTGCATATTTATTTTCTACTAAGCACTCTGCAAACACTTTTAAATCTATTTTTGGGCACAGGTTGTAAAATTTAGAAAAAATTATGGGACACCCTCTCAAGTATAGCCTAATTTTACTTATACCCCATTTACTTTAAAAAGTGTCAAACCAACCTTTTAAGTTTTCAAAATGCTCCAAATGGTCCTATTGTTCTCTTATCATTAGATGGTATTAGTCTGCTATTTCAATAGACAAAAATACCCCTTGCTTATATAGATGGTTTGAAATGGGTTTCTACTACCTTTCTTAATTTTGATGATTATTCCATTTGACTCTTGTGCTTCCATTCTTCATTTTTTGATAAATTTCTGATAGGCATCGAGCACTCACACCCTCCGCTTGAACTAAATGCGAGGGTGGGGGTGGGGTTGGGGGTAAACAACCATGCTGCAAGCTATATAATATCTAGTGAGTGAATTGAGACACTCATTTTGGATCCATTGACCATGGAGTTCTCCTTTGATCACCACCACCACTATAGCCGCTATGACAACGAGGAGGGGCATCGCTATCCTCCACCTAACCATAGCCCCTTTGACATGCCACACCCTCCACCGCCTTGCTACAATTGCCCAAGTGGTAAAGGCTATGGTTGCCTGCCTACCATCCCCTGTAGACCCACCATGTGTCCCATGAGATGGGTTATGACTACAAGTTACTGTGGCCTTACCTTGGTGCTGGTTAAGGAGAGGGAGGCTATTTTGGCCTCCATAATCACCTCCCTTACCTTCCAGTATCCCTATTCTTTGTTCATTTCCCCTACTTTCTTTTCAGAATTTAATCTAGTGTTTGAAGTTCAACTCTTTGGGTTTTTGGTTTCCTATCTATTTTTTGGTTCATCAAGTTTAATTTTTGTATTGATTTTTGCTATGTTACCAACATCTCTTTTGCAGGTTGTGCAAAATTCTATTTTTCTTACTTATTAGTTTTTGATTGCCTAATCATAACTCTAATCCATTGGGTTCTAATGCTTTTCCTTCTGATCTCTTATTCCCCTTATTTGTGGATTCTAGCACTGGATCAAAGACATGAAGTATGCCACCAAGGTGAAGATGAATATTTTCCAAGCTTTGCTCTTATTAATAAAAGTCACCAGTGAAGCTATAAAGCACTCCATTGGAGCAACCCTTTAAAAACTAAAATTGATTTTGTATATCTTGTATTTTATTATATATTTTACTATTAGTTGATCCTCTACTTACTCTGAACATTACTGTTAGTGAAGAAGTTACTGATTTGTAGCAGCTGTTGCAAATAATGTTATGTTGATGAAGTTACAGCTTGTTATATCCTTAGTGGATATACTTAAATAAGCAGAATAGAATCACAGTTGTTCAGATGATGTTGTATCATGAATACCTAAGTTGTAGTAACATAACAAGGTATGAACAAAACTTGTATATGATGAGATGCTGCAAAGACACCCAAGAAGCACAAAAATATGTAGCAGTAAAAACTTTTAGATGAGGATATATAGTAGACCATGATCAGAAATTATAGCTATGGATAGATGAATCAGGCTCGAATAATTTGCAATGTTGTAAAGTAGTCCCAAGCAAGTAAAGTAGCCAAAAACCCCATAGCAAGTATGGCAAAGCTAATACCTTGAGAAGAGCTTAGTTAAAATATGATAGGTTGATGGAGTGGATATAAGCACACATCTGAGAAATAGAGAATAACATGATGGGTTCCAGCATACAGTGAAAAATGATTTTTAAAAATTTTAAAATCAAATAAGTCAATAGCTTTAACAGTTAAAACTATCAAGCTGAAATCCAAACCCTAGAATTACCTTACCGATGTCGATCAAAACAAAACAAGCATGCAAAAGGGATAAAATTTTTACTTTCATCAAAAACATAATGTGGCACATTAGTGATCTCCATGAGACTCTAAGTAGAAATCCTTCAATGATGATCCACACGAAAGTTGGCCAAGGTCCTTCCTAACCGGTGCGCAACCGCAGCCTTGTCTTCTTAAGAACACTGCTGGCTTCGAACTTAAGGAACGATCACACCAAAGTCCAGTCACCTCCGATCTTGCCACCAGAATCACACCAAGAAGATACTCTTCAGATATCTCATAATCTAAGATTTGATTTTGAGCTCCAACACATAGAAAAACTAAACCCTAAGGCACACTAGCAACACTTGCTAATTTTCTCACCACCCTTCTTACAAGTTTTGCCACTCAATTTTTCTTTGCCTTTTTCTTAGATTTTTTCCAATTTTTTTTTTTGATTTACACACCACTTATGTCTAGTTTTCATCCAAAAATCTAGCACAAGGGCCATATGGGATGTCTCATTTAAATAAAGAACCAAGGGACATGAGAAGGACCAAGGGGCACCAACCATTGGCGCTCCACTTTCTCACATAGTGAATAAATTCACCATGTATTATTTTTGGCATAGGAGAGCCTTCACATAAAAGAACTCCTCCTCTTCTATGTCTCATGTTTAATTTCTATCTGATACCAAATTTCGATATCAAATTTCTCAAAGTTTTGTTTAATTTCTCCAATTTTTGTTTCCCAATATTTTTTTAATCTTCCAATTTTTGTTTAATTTCTCAAGTTTGGTTTAATTTCTCAAGTTTGGTTTAATTTCTCAAGTTTGGTTTAATCTTCCAATTCTTGTTTTTGTTTAATTTTTCCAGTTTGGTTTAATCTTTCAATCTTTGTTTTTCTTTAATTTCTCCCCCTTTTTCTCATAATTTAGGGTTTTATTTTTTTTAATTTCAAATTTTGTTTTTGTTTAATTTCTCCCCCTTTTTGACATCATCAAACATAGTTAACTCTTCCTTTTTCTGAAACATTCTTTAATTTCTTCCCTTTTTGAGTTTTTCACAGATGTTTGCTCCCCTTTAATATAGCAATTATCAACAGTAAATAACAACAAGGAGAAGACAATATTTCCACAAGAAGAAAATATATAACCAAAATATGATCGATATCATTACAAAGAGGTAGAAATATAGGTAAAAGATGATTCCATTAATATCATACTTATTTCAATACATAAAATTCAACCAGCTAAATATCAATACATGGCCCCAAGGTATAGATCCTAGAACAAGACACTAACTCCTAAGACCTAGTAAAGATCAAGATAAGTCAATGATCGGAGTCATCAGATATAGGGTGAGGAGATGATGGATCAGAAGTGCGTCCTCTACCCCGTCTGCCTCTGGCACGAGCAGGAGAACGAGATGAACTGGGTGGCTGAGAATGCTGAGATGCTAGGGCTGATACCATGAGTCTGATAGAATCAAGTACATTCAGTGCTCTGAAAACAGATTGAAGTAGAGCAGTGAACTGGGTGGTAGCATGCTCACTCGATCCTCGGATCTCTTTCCTCAGTAGCTCATATCCACCTTCTAGTGCTCCTCTGAGTCTGCCAGCCTCTGCAGTGAGGTCTGTGACCTCAATGGTTGACTCCTGTGGCTGGGGATGGGCCAATGCAAGGACTTGCCCCTGCAAGTCAAGAACTCTGCCAGTAAGTCTCCAGACTGTGTCCTCAAGCTGCTGTATCCTGATGGACTGATCTGATATCATCTGAAACACAGTGGAGATGTGGGGAGTAATGGTCTGATCAGAAGAAGTGGCACCAGGTGCAAAAGAAGTACTACCCCACTGGCTAGACAGCAAAGAAGCCACACACTGTGATATATGCTCGATCTGATCGTCAGCCAGTCTGAACTCTGAATGAGGTGCTCTGCTCTCTGGCTGATACACTGGTGTGGTCATCCTAGTAAACTCAGAAGGGCCAGCCTCAGTATCAGGAATGAACTGGGTATCTGGTGATGCTGCCCTGAAGTCATGTACAGGAGAAGATGGACCTTCTTCTTCTACTCTGCCTTCAGTTCTGTCTTCAGCTCTTTCCTCAGCTCTCTCCTCAGCTCTTTCTTCAGAGCCCTTGATCCAACCACCAACAGTCTTTGTAATTCCCATTCGGTGCAGGCTGTGTTGGTTGAAAGTGTCCACATGTGAGAGCTTGGTAGATGCCTCCCCTTCACAGCTAACTCCAAACCTCCTAAATACTCTAGTAAGGGCCATACCATAAGGCAAGTGTGCCTTGGATCTGTTCAAAGTTTCTCTCATGGCCTCTATCATAAGTGCAGGGAGGTTTAGGGGGGTCTGAGTGATGATATGAAACATGACACATACATCTCTGCCAGATAGTAAGTCATGTCTACCACTCCTAGGAAAGAAGAGTTTTGTTACAATCTGATGCAGGACCCTCATCTCAATGGATAATAGCTTTGCTTCCAATTTGTTTAAACTTCCTGAAAAAGCTTCTCCTAAGATAATTCTGATCCCTTCTTCTTTAATTGGGAGTTCCATATATGAGTATCCTTCACTAGGCAACTGAAGTATATCTCCCAATATCCTAGAATCCAAGCATATGTCAATCCCCTTGACTGTTGAAGTCACTAACCCGTTTCCATAATTTAGGTTCTGGTAGAACTCTCTGACTAGATCAACATAGGTGACTTCCTTAAGGGAGCAGTAGAGTTCCCATCCTTGATTTTTGATCTTACTTGCAAAAGTAAAGCCTTCTTTCTCAAAGAACCGAAAATCTATATTTTTCCCGGTTTCTACTTTTCTATCAGAAAGAGGATTTACACTGGGGCTTATGGAGGATTGAGAGAGACCTTGAGCAGGTACTGAAACTGGAGTGGGAGCAGTTGAAGACTGAGCATGCCTTTTCTTTCGGACAACTTCTTCAGGCTCACGGATTGATTTCCTTCTTTGGGGAAGCTTCATCTTTGGAGCCATATCCAATAAAGTAGCAGACAAGAAGACTTGAATTGAGAGGAGGAGGGATCACAAGAGAGTAAAGAGAAATTTTAGTGGAGAAAAGAAGTGGATTTTGGAAGTTCGGTGAAGTGCTAGGGCACGTTCCAACCGCGCCAAGCAATGCGAGAAAGCACGAGAAATCTCTTTTCCAAGGAGGCGATTTTTGGTGGAGAGTAGGAGGGAGAATTGCCTTGAGATAAATCCTTGGTTTTGGAGCAAGAAAGAGTTGGAAAGAACGGCTTTCGGAAGGAAGATGATGAGAAGATGAGTCATCTCACAAACAGGGTTCCCGTTTAAAAACAATGATCCCGTGGGAAGTTTGTGGGATTTACAAGTTTGCCATTGAGTCGACTCATGGGGGTCGACTCATGAAGTTCAAAAATTCAGCAAAAATGCAAATAAATTCTAGAAAAATTCGAAATTTTGGAAGAAGGAATTTTGCTCAATGATAAGTTTTTAGAGTAATAAATCTGAGCTTTTGGAACCAGGATAGATGTTGAAAATTAAGCTCTAATCAATTCTTTGGAAATTGAGAAATTTTAGACAAATGGATCTAGAATTCCTAGATTTCTTCTAATTTCACAGAATCTATCCTCACTAAGGGCCTTTGTAAAGATATCAGCTAATTAATTTTCAGTGCTAACATATTCAAGAATTATATTTTTGTTTTGAACATGTTCTCTTATGAAATGATGTCTTATTTCAATATGTTTGGATCTTGAGTGTTGTATTGGATTTTTAGATAGATTTATGGCACTTGTATTATCACATCTTATTGGTGTTTCATTAAGTTTGATTCCATAATCTTCGAGTTGTTGCTTAATCCACAAGATTTGAGCACAACAACTTCCGACTGCAATGTATTCGGCCTCAGCCGTAGACAGTGCCACCGAATTTTGTTTCTTGCTAAACCATGAGATTAGGTTAACTCCAAGAAATTGGCAAGTTCCACTTGTGCTTTTTCTATCTAATTTACATCCAGTAAAATCAGCATCTGAATATCCTAACAAATTAATTTGTGAGTCCTTAGAGTACCATAACCCTATAGTTTGTGTACCATTTAAGTATCTAAAGATTCTTTTAACAGCATTCAAATGAGATTCCTTAGGATTAGATTGATATCTAGCACATAAGCAAACACTAAACATGATATCAGACCTACTTGCAGTTAGATATAATAATGAGCCAATCATACCTCTATAGTATTTTAAGTCTACGCTTTTACCTTCATCATCCTTGTCAAGCTTACTTGAGGGACTCATTGGTGTGCCAATTGGTTTGCAGTTCTCCATTCCAAATCTTTTGAGTAGTTCCTTGGTGTACTTGCTTTGGGTGATGGAGATTCCCTCTTTTGATTGTTTGATTTGGAGTCCGAGGAAGAAGGTGAGTTCTCCGATCATGCTCATCTCGAACTCTCCCTGCATAAGCTTAGCAAAGTCTTGACAAAGGGATTCATTAGTAGACCCAAAAATTATGTCATCAACATAAATTTGTATAATTAGCATATCATTTTGGTTTCTTTTAATAAATAGGGTTGTATCTACATTACCTCTTGAGAAACTATTATTTAGTAGAAATTTGCTTAGCCTTTCATACCATGCTCTAGGTGCTTGTTTTAGACCATATAAAGCTTTATTTAATCTAAAGACATGATTGGGAAAAGCATGATTTTCAAATCCAGGGGGTTGTTCTACATATACTTCTTCAGAAATATATCCATTTAAAAATACACTTTTAACATCCATTTGAAATAGTTTGAATTTCATAAAGCAAGCATAAGCAAGTAGAAGTCTAATGGCTTCTAATCTAGCAACAGGTGCAAAGGTTTCATCAAAATCAATTCCTTCTTCTTGATTATATCCCTTAGCAACCAGTCTTGCTTTATTTCTAATTACATTTCCATGCTCATCTAATTTGTTTCTAAAGACCCATTTTGTGCCAATTATTGAATAATCTTTAGGTCTTTTCACTAAGGTCCAAACATTATTTCTTTCAAATTGATTAAGTTCTTCTTGCATAGCATTAATCCAGTTATGATCATTTTCAGCTTCTTCAAAAGTTTTAGGTTCAAGTTGAGATACAAAAGCACAAAGATTAAGTACATCTCTAAGTGAAGAATGTGTTTTTACCCCATGCATAGGATCACCAATTATTAACTCCTTAGGGTGGTTGTGAACATACCTCCATTCCTTGGGTAAGTCATTTGTACCTTGAGGTTGTTCTTGAATTTCTTCACCTTTCTCATTTTGTTTGTCTTCTTGATCCTTGTCTTCTGGAGTTGCTGAATTTTTCAGAGTGATCTCCTTCATACCTTCTATTAGTGGATCTGCATCATCAACACCCTCATTCTTCCTTGAAGGAAGATCGTTAGATTCATCAAAGACAACATGTATGGACTCCTCAACTATTAAAGTTCTTTTGTTGAAAACTCTAAATGCTTTACTAGTGGAGGAGTAACCTAAAAGATTGCTTCATCTGATTTTGCATCAAATTTACCAAGTTTTTCTTTTCCATTATTTAATACAAAACATCGGCAACCAAAAACATGAAAATAGGCAATATTTGATTTTCTTCCTTTCCAAAGTTCATAGGGGGTTTTCTTTAAAAATTATCTTATTAAAGCACGATTTAAAATGTAACATGCTGTGTTAATAGCTTCCGCCCAAAAATATCTTGGAAGGTTGCTTTCACAAAGCATGGTACGGGCCATTTCTTCTAAGGTTCTGTTTTTCCTTTCAACTACCCCATTTTGTTGGGGTGTCCTAGGAGCAGAGAAGTTATGGCCAATTCTATTTTCATCACAAAAATTTTCAAAGTCATGATTTTCAAATTCTGTTCCATGATCACTTCTAATATTTTGAATTGAAAACCCTTTTTCATTAGTGACTTTTCGATGAAATTTAGTGAAAATTTGAAAAGTTTCATTTTTGTGAGCTAAAAAGAAAACCCAAGTAAAACGAGAGAAATCATCTATTATTACAAATCCATATCATTTTTCTCCTAGACTAGTGGTTCTTGTTGGTCCAAATAAATCCATATGTAAGAGCTCTAAAGGTCTAGAAGTTGAAACAGTGTTTTTGGATTTAAATGATACTCTAGTTTGTTTACCTAATTGGCATGCATCACAAATTCTATCCTTTTCAAAATTCAGTTTTGGCAAATCGAGAACTAAATCCTTTTTAATTAATTTTGAAAGAGAATGCATGCTAATATGTGCAAGTCTACGATGCCACAGCCAACTAGTCTCATTTATTTTAGCATTTAAGGAAACTAGGCATTGCAAGTCTAATTTAGTTAAATCATTCAAGTCTACCATATAAACATTGCCATGCCTATGTCCTATAAATTTAATGCCATCGTTAATAGGACTCGTCACAATGCAAACAGATGATTCAAAACTTACTTTATACCCTTTATCACAGAATTGACTAATGCTAAGTAAGTTATGCTTTAAACCTTTAACTAATAAAATATTCTCAATGTATTTGGAGGGAGTGATACCAATGTTACCTATCCCGATGATCTTTCCTTTGCCATTATCTCCAAAGGTGACCATCCCTCCATCCTTAGCATCAAGCGTGATGAATTGTGATTCATCACCAGTCATGTGTCTCGAGCATCCGCTGTCAAGATACCATTTCCTGTTTCCTTCTTGGGATGCTAGACACACCTCATTTTCGTGTGCCATCAGGCACAGGTTGGCTTGTTCTGTTGAGGTTTCCTCGTCAGAGCTTGAGTCATCACTCGCACTCCAGGTCGCCATCATTGCCTTCTTTTTGAACTTCTTTGGACCTTTCTTCAATTATGGACATTCGGATCTGAAATGTCCTGGCTTCTTGCACTCGTAGCATGTAGGGGGTTGATCTTTCTCTTTTTCTTTGCTTTGTTCCCCTTTTGTGAATTTTTTTCTCATCCCCTATTTCCTTTTTCTTAGAAACTTCTTAAATTTTCGGGTGATGAGTGCCATCTCTTCATCCTGTTCTTCATCTTCAGATTCATCCGTTTCATAATCAGGCGAAGTTATGGATTTGAGGGCAATGGTTCTTTTCTTTTTGACTTCATCCTCTTGATGTTGCTTCATGATAAGTTCATGAGTCATCAAGGATCCAAGAAGCTCTTCTAGAGGTAGAGTGTTCAAGTCCTTTGCTTCTTGGATGGCAGTCACCTTGGCTTCCCAAGTTCTTGGCAGTGACCTGAGAATCTTCCTTACAAGTTCGCTGTTAGTATAAGATTTGCCAAGACTCTTTAAACCATTAATTATATCAGTAAAACGAGTAAACATAGCAGTTATGGACTCATCATGCTCTATTTGAACAATTCATATTTATGTACAAGCATGTTTATTTTAGACTCTTTTACTTGATTTATTCTCTCATGGGTTACTTCTAACCTATTCCATATTTCTTTAGCAGATGCACAAGTAGAAATGTGATTAAATTCACTTGCATCTAGTACACAATAAAGAACATTCATGGCTTTGGCATTTAATTGTGCCAATTTCTTGTCAACCTCATCCCATTCTTTCTCGGATTTGGTTGATTCCTCACCATCTATAATCTTGGTGGGTGTGTGAGGACCATTCATTATGATACTCCACATATCATAGTCGAGTGCTTGTATGAAAATCTTCATCCGAGCTTTCCAATAGGTGTAATTAGACCCATTGAAAAGTGGAGGTCGGTTTGTTGATTGCCCCTCGGCTAGAGAAATACCAACATGGGTTGCCATAGATCTTTGGCTCTTTGATTATTAGATCAAAGAAGGGCTAGAGCACCGGCTCTGATACCACTTGTTGCCCCAGCTATGCAAACCCAAGAGGGGGGGTGAATTGGGTTTCTAAAATTTA
>NC_026000.2:64487576-64555237 GCF_000442705.2 Elaeis guineensis
CTGAGATGCTAGGGCTGATACCATGAGTCTGATAGAATCAAGTACATTCAGTGCTCTGAAAACAGATTGAAGTAGAGCAGTGAACTGGGTGGTAGCATGCTCACTCGATCCTCGGATCTCTTTCCTCAGTAGCTCATATCCACCTTCTAGTGCTCCTCTGAGTCTGCCAGCCTCTGCAGTGAGGTCTGTGACCTCAATGGTTGACTCCTGTGGCTGGGGATGGGCCAATGCAAGGACTTGCCCCTGCAAGTCAAGAACTCTGCCAGTAAGTCTCCAGACTGTGTCCTCAAGCTGCTGTATCCTGATGGACTGATCTGATATCATCTGAAACACAGTGGAGATGTGGGGAGTAATGGTCTGATCAGAAGAAGTGGCACCAGGTGCAAAAGAAGTACTACCCCACTGGCTAGACAGCAAAGAAGCCACACACTGTGATATATGCTCGATCTGATCGTCAGCCAGTCTGAACTCTGAATGAGGTGCTCTGCTCTCTGGCTGATACACTGGTGTGGTCATCCTAGTAAACTCAGAAGGGCCAGCCTCAGTATCAGGAATGAACTGGGTATCTGGTGATGCTGCCCTGAAGTCATGTACAGGAGAAGATGGACCTTCTTCTTCTACTCTGCCTTCAGTTCTGTCTTCAGCTCTTTCCTCAGCTCTCTCCTCAGCTCTTTCTTCAGAGCCCTTGATCCAACCACCAACAGTCTTTGTAATTCCCATTCGGTGCAGGCTGTGTTGGTTGAAAGTGTCCACATGTGAGAGCTTGGTAGATGCCTCCCCTTCACAGCTAACTCCAAACCTCCTAAATACTCTAGTAAGGGCCATACCATAAGGCAAGTGTGCCTTGGATCTGTTCAAAGTTTCTCTCATGGCCTCTATCATAAGTGCAGGGAGGTTTAGGGGGGTCTGAGTGATGATATGAAACATGACACATACATCTCTGCCAGATAGTAAGTCATGTCTACCACTCCTAGGAAAGAAGAGTTTTGTTACAATCTGATGCAGGACCCTCATCTCAATGGATAATAGCTTTGCTTCCAATTTGTTTAAACTTCCTGAAAAAGCTTCTCCTAAGATAATTCTGATCCCTTCTTCTTTAATTGGGAGTTCCATATATGAGTATCCTTCACTAGGCAACTGAAGTATATCTCCCAATATCCTAGAATCCAAGCATATGTCAATCCCCTTGACTGTTGAAGTCACTAACCCGTTTCCATAATTTAGGTTCTGGTAGAACTCTCTGACTAGATCAACATAGGTGACTTCCTTAAGGGAGCAGTAGAGTTCCCATCCTTGATTTTTGATCTTACTTGCAAAAGTAAAGCCTTCTTTCTCAAAGAACCGAAAATCTATATTTTTCCCGGTTTCTACTTTTCTATCAGAAAGAGGATTTACACTGGGGCTTATGGAGGATTGAGAGAGACCTTGAGCAGGTACTGAAACTGGAGTGGGAGCAGTTGAAGACTGAGCATGCCTTTTCTTTCGGACAACTTCTTCAGGCTCACGGATTGATTTCCTTCTTTGGGGAAGCTTCATCTTTGGAGCCATATCCAATAAAGTAGCAGACAAGAAGACTTGAATTGAGAGGAGGAGGGATCACAAGAGAGTAAAGAGAAATTTTAGTGGAGAAAAGAAGTGGATTTTGGAAGTTCGGTGAAGTGCTAGGGCACGTTCCAACCGCGCCAAGCAATGCGAGAAAGCACGAGAAATCTCTTTTCCAAGGAGGCGATTTTTGGTGGAGAGTAGGAGGGAGAATTGCCTTGAGATAAATCCTTGGTTTTGGAGCAAGAAAGAGTTGGAAAGAACGGCTTTCGGAAGGAAGATGATGAGAAGATGAGTCATCTCACAAACAGGGTTCCCGTTTAAAAACAATGATCCCGTGGGAAGTTTGTGGGATTTACAAGTTTGCCATTGAGTCGACTCATGGGGGTCGACTCATGAAGTTCAAAAATTCAGCAAAAATGCAAATAAATTCTAGAAAAATTCGAAATTTTGGAAGAAGGAATTTTGCTCAATGATAAGTTTTTAGAGTAATAAATCTGAGCTTTTGGAACCAGGATAGATGTTGAAAATTAAGCTCTAATCAATTCTTTGGAAATTGAGAAATTTTAGACAAATGGATCTAGAATTCCTAGATTTCTTCTAATTTCACAGAATCTATCCTCACTAAGGGCCTTTGTAAAGATATCAGCTAATTAATTTTCAGTGCTAACATATTCAAGAATTATATTTTTGTTTTGAACATGTTCTCTTATGAAATGATGTCTTATTTCAATATGTTTGGATCTTGAGTGTTGTATTGGATTTTTAGATAGATTTATGGCACTTGTATTATCACATCTTATTGGTGTTTCATTAAGTTTGATTCCATAATCTTCGAGTTGTTGCTTAATCCACAAGATTTGAGCACAACAACTTCCGACTGCAATGTATTCGGCCTCAGCCGTAGACAGTGCCACCGAATTTTGTTCTTGCTAAACCATGAGATTAGGTTAACTCCAAGAAATTGGCAAGTTCCACTTGTGCTTTTTCTATCTAATTTACATCCAGTAAAATCAGCATCTGAATATCCTAACAAATTAATTTGTGAGTCCTTAGAGTACCATAACCCTATAGTTTGTGTACCATTTAAGTATCTAAAGATTCTTTTAACAGCATTCAAATGAGATTCCTTAGGATTAGATTGATATCTAGCACATAAGCAAACACTAAACATGATATCAGACCTACTTGCAGTTAGATATAATAATGAGCCAATCATACCTCTATAGTATTTTAAGTCTACGCTTTTACCTTCATCATCCTTGTCAAGCTTACTTGAGGGACTCATTGGTGTGCCAATTGGTTTGCAGTTCTCCATTCCAAATCTTTTGAGTAGTTCCTTGGTGTACTTGCTTTGGGTGATGGAGATTCCCTCTTTTGATTGTTTGATTTGGAGTCCGAGGAAGAAGGTGAGTTCTCCGATCATGCTCATCTCGAACTCTCCCTGCATAAGCTTAGCAAAGTCTTGACAAAGGGATTCATTAGTAGACCCAAAAATTATGTCATCAACATAAATTTGTATAATTAGCATATCATTTTGGTTTCTTTTAATAAATAGGGTTGTATCTACATTACCTCTTGAGAAACTATTATTTAGTAGAAATTTGCTTAGCCTTTCATACCATGCTCTAGGTGCTTGTTTTAGACCATATAAAGCTTTATTTAATCTAAAGACATGATTGGGAAAAGCATGATTTTCAAATCCAGGGGGTTGTTCTACATATACTTCTTCAGAAATATATCCATTTAAAAATACACTTTTAACATCCATTTGAAATAGTTTGAATTTCATAAAGCAAGCATAAGCAAGTAGAAGTCTAATGGCTTCTAATCTAGCAACAGGTGCAAAGGTTTCATCAAAATCAATTCCTTCTTCTTGATTATATCCCTTAGCAACCAGTCTTGCTTTATTTCTAATTACATTTCCATGCTCATCTAATTTGTTTCTAAAGACCCATTTTGTGCCAATTATTGAATAATCTTTAGGTCTTTTCACTAAGGTCCAAACATTATTTCTTTCAAATTGATTAAGTTCTTCTTGCATAGCATTAATCCAGTTATGATCATTTTCAGCTTCTTCAAAAGTTTTAGGTTCAAGTTGAGATACAAAAGCACAAAGATTAAGTACATCTCTAAGTGAAGAATGTGTTTTTACCCCATGCATAGGATCACCAATTATTAACTCCTTAGGGTGGTTGTGAACATACCTCCATTCCTTGGGTAAGTCATTTGTACCTTGAGGTTGTTCTTGAATTTCTTCACCTTTCTCATTTTGTTTGTCTTCTTGATCCTTGTCTTCTGGAGTTGCTGAATTTTTCAGAGTGATCTCCTTCATACCTTCTATTAGTGGATCTGCATCATCAACACCCTCATTCTTCCTTGAAGGAAGATCGTTAGATTCATCAAAGACAACATGTATGGACTCCTCAACTATTAAAGTTCTTTTGTTGAAAACTCTAAATGCTTTACTAGTGGAGGAGTAACCTAAAAAGATTGCTTCATCTGATTTTGCATCAAATTTACCAAGTTTTCTTTTCCATTATTTAATACAAAACATCGGCAACCAAAAACATGAAAATAGGCAATATTTGATTTTCTTCCTTTCCAAAGTTCATAGGGGTTTTCTTTAAAAATTATCTTATTAAAGCACGATTTAAAATGTAACATGCTGTGTTAATAGCTTCCGCCCAAAAATATCTTGGAAGGTTGCTTTCACAAAGCATGGTACGGGCCATTTCTTCTAAGGTTCTGTTTTTCCTTTCAACTACCCCATTTTGTTGGGGTGTCCTAGGAGCAGAGAAGTTATGGCCAATTCTATTTTCATCACAAAAATTTTCAAAGTCATGATTTTCAAATTCTGTTCCATGATCACTTCTAATATTTTGAATTGAAAACCCTTTTTCATTAGTGACTTTTCGATGAAATTTAGTGAAAATTTGAAAAGTTTCATTTTTGTGAGCTAAAAAGAAAACCCAAGTAAAACGAGAGAAATCATCTATTATTACAAATCCATATCATTTTTCTCCTAGACTAGTGGTTCTTGTTGGTCCAAATAAATCCATATGTAAGAGCTCTAAAGGTCTAGAAGTTGAAACAGTGTTTTTGGATTTAAATGATACTCTAGTTTGTTTACCTAATTGGCATGCATCACAAATTCTATCCTTTTCAAAATTCAGTTTTGGCAAATCGAGAACTAAATCCTTTTTAATTAATTTTGAAAGAGAATGCATGCTAATATGTGCAAGTCTACGATGCCACAGCCAACTAGTCTCATTTATTTTAGCATTTAAGGAAACTAGGCATTGCAAGTCTAATTTAGTTAAATCATTCAAGTCTACCATATAAACATTGCCATGCCTATGTCCTATAAATTTAATGCCATCGTTAATAGGACTCGTCACAATGCAAACAGATGATTCAAAACTTACTTTATACCCTTTATCACAGAATTGACTAATGCTAAGTAAGTTATGCTTTAAACCTTTAACTAATAAAATATTCTCAATGTATTTGGAGGGAGTGATACCAATGTTACCTATCCCGATGATCTTTCCTTTGCCATTATCTCCAAAGGTGACCATCCCTCCATCCTTAGCATCAAGCGTGATGAATTGTGATTCATCACCAGTCATGTGTCTCGAGCATCCGCTGTCAAGATACCATTTCCTGTTTCCTTCTTGGGATGCTAGACACACCTCATTTTCGTGTGCCATCAGGCACAGGTTGGCTTGTTCTGTTGAGGTTTCCTCGTCAGAGCTTGAGTCATCACTCGCACTCCAGGTCGCCATCATTGCCTTCTTTTTGAACTTCTTTGGACCTTTCTTCAATTATGGACATTCGGATCTGAAATGTCCTGGCTTCTTGCACTCGTAGCATGTAGGGGGTTGATCTTTCTCTTTTTCTTTGCTTTGTTCCCCTTTTGTGAATTTTTTTCTCATCCCCTATTTCCTTTTTCTTAGAAACTTCTTAAATTTTCGGGTGATGAGTGCCATCTCTTCATCCTGTTCTTCATCTTCAGATTCATCCGTTTCATAATCAGGCGAAGTTATGGATTTGAGGGCAATGGTTCTTTTCTTTTTGACTTCATCCTCTTGATGTTGCTTCATGATAAGTTCATGAGTCATCAAGGATCCAAGAAGCTCTTCTAGAGGTAGAGTGTTCAAGTCCTTTGCTTCTTGGATGGCAGTCACCTTGGCTTCCCAAGTTCTTGGCAGTGACCTGAGAATCTTCCTTACAAGTTCGCTGTTAGTATAAGATTTGCCAAGACTCTTTAAACCATTAATTATATCAGTAAAACGAGTAAACATAGCAGTTATGGACTCATCATGCTCTATTTTGAACAATTCATATTTATGTACAAGCATGTTTATTTTAGACTCTTTTACTTGATTTATTCTCTCATGGGTTACTTCTAACCTATTCCATATTTCTTTAGCAGATGCACAAGTAGAAATGTGATTAAATTCACTTGCATCTAGTACACAATAAAGAACATTCATGGCTTTGGCATTTAATTGTGCCAATTTCTTGTCAACCTCATCCCATTCTTTCTCGGATTTGGTTGATTCCTCACCATCTATAATCTTGGTGGGTGTGTGAGGACCATTCATTATGATACTCCACATATCATAGTCGAGTGCTTGTATGAAAATCTTCATCCGAGCTTTCCAATAGGTGTAATTAGACCCATTGAAAAGTGGAGGTCGGTTTGTTGATTGCCCCTCGGCTAGAGAAATACCAACATGGGTTGCCATAGATCTTTGGCTCTTTGATTATTAGATCAAAGAAGGGCTAGAGCACCGGCTCTGATACCACTTGTTGCCCAGCTATGCAACCCAAGAGGGGGGGTGAATTGGGTTTCTAAAAATTTTAAGCCCAACCGATTACTTAATTAATTTCTTATAATGAACAAGACAAAGATTTTAATTCAATATTAAATACCTAAAGCAGGAATGCAAGAATATAATAAAGATATAAAGTAAAGCGATAAAGCACACCACAAACACAAGGATTTATAGTGGTTCGGTGCTAACCTTGCACCTACATCCACTCCCCAAGATCCTACTTGGGAATTTCAATCCACTATCCTTTGTATTCAACCCGAATACAAAACGTCGGAAACTCCGACACTAGCTATCCCCAGCTAGATCACTTGTTTCTCGGGTACAAATAAACCCAAAATACTCCGATTTCAGGTTCGGATCAACCTTTCCTTGTTTTGGAAATCCTCCAAAAACAAGAACAAAAACTCACAAAGAGTAAGAATATTTAGAGCACGGATTAATACAATAACAGCTCCTTAAATGAGCAAATATAACAATAAAAACTTTACTCAAATGATGAACCCCTTTTTCGAATTTTCTCAAAGTGGATGAATGCTTGAATACTTGAGAAGAGGTTGATTGTTGATTGAAGATCTCTTGAAAGCTTTGAACGATCTCTAGATCAAGGTTGAAACAATAGGCGTGAAGGATTCTCTCTTTGAAAGCTCTTGCTTTTATCTTTCACAATCTCTCGTGTGGATTTTGGATCCTCTTTTCTTTTTCTCTCAAATTATCTCGTGGATCCTCTCAATGAATTTTATCTCACGTTTGATCTGCCGATTCCTCTTCAATTTCTCTCCAATTTGATCTGCTATTTAATCTGTAATTTCTTTCACCATTTAAAGTATTTTGTAGCATTAGAAGCAAGAGAAAATAATTTAGATAGATAAAGAGCCGTTAGAGCAATTTTAGGAAGCATAAATGGCAATTAAAACGGACAAAAAAATAGCCGTTGCTGATATTTTCCGTCGCAGGGGTCGACTCATGAGTCGACTCATGCATCAGGAGTCGACTCATGAGTCGACTTCTGTTGCAACAGCCAGAAAATAAGTTTCTGCAACTTTTAGCCTAAAACTGCAGGGGTCAACTCATGGGGGTCGACTCATGCCTGGGGGTCGACTCATGAGGGTCGACTCACAGGGTGTGCCAATCAGCTCATTGTGCCATGAGTTGACTCACGGGTTGACTCATGATTTTCAAACATGCATAACTTTCAAAATACAAGTCCAAAATCAATGAAATTTTCACCATTGGATCATAAATCTTTTGTTCTACCAAATGATACTATCAAATCAGGATTTTAGCAAAATTACAATTTTACCCTTGAAGAGCATAAAGCCTTTTTCAATTTAAAATATTTGTATCCCTTCAATCTGCTTTGTAATCATCAAAATCAATCTAGGAGCAACAACAACTGGTCAAGATTAGCTCAAACACTTTGATCTAAACCAATTTAAGAACTTGGGTTAATACAATATGCTAGCATATCAAATTAATCCTTAGAATTTATATTAAATTCTAATTAAATTAGATCAAGACTAAATTTTAAAGTGTGTGATCCATTGGATTTCAAATCTAGTCAGCAGTGGACTCAGATTTTCGATGTAATCCTAATTTGATCAGATTAGATCACCCGAAGAATCCCAATCAACTAGGACTCTTCCTAATTGATTCCTGAATCAAACTCTTTTAATTCTGATGAGTCTATAAATTAAGATTGATATCTAGCAATGTATCATGACTACTTGAAAGATTTAAAATTTTGATGAAAAATTATCAAATTATCTTTCAATGGCAAGTTATTGTGTAATTCAATCTTTCAGTCAAATAATATCCCAGATGAGTTGTGGGCATGAAAATATGTTAAACCCAATCACTTATCTTTATATATCTTGATCAGAAGATGATGATTCAGTTGTTGATATATTAAATATTTTTTTCTAATTATCATCCTGCTTTGACCAAAGACTTCCAGAATCATCGACTTATGAGATCACATAGGATGTTTGCTTCCCTTATTAAGAGTGACTGATCCCTTATTGATCACTCACAATCTCTATGCATACTCCACCATATCCAGAACACCCCATACAAAGATCAAAGAATCAAGTTAGAAAGTGAACCAAAATATGGATTCATGTACACAAGGTACCATGGCGATCTCAGATCAAAGGATCACTCACACAACTCCCACTAGAGAATCATCAGTTGATATGTAAATAAGACTCCATTTGATATTCTTTCGTAGGTCTATTAGTGAACTCATTCTCTAATGAGCACCCATATCCTTGTATTAGTGTCACCATACAAGTGGTTGTGAGATCAACCACCTTCATTTTTGAGCATACATAGGACATGCCAGTCTTATTAGTATCATTGATCCTCAACTCAATGAATCAATGACTGAAAATATTCTAGATCATGACTATTAAAGATTTAGGTCTCACTGGTGTGATCTCATTACAATCCTAAAATTATTGTCTGAACCTATGGGGTGCATTATAATCTTAAGAACAAAAAGATACAGCATATAATGAATCAAAAATATCTATTTTATTAATATTAATATCAATTATATGAGTTTGAAAGATAAATTACAGAAAACATCATATCGCATCTCGTATGCGATTGGCTTGTAAGGTATTATTCTTTCAATCTCTCACTTGCACTAAAGCCAATCATCCCTATACTTGATGCCCATGCTATCAAGGTCTGCATTGACAAGGCCTTAGTGAACGGATCTGCTATATTGTTTTTGATGTCAACTCGCTCTACGTTTGCATCACATCTTTCAACTATCTCCCGAATAAGGTGGAACCATCTTAGGATGTGTTTGGATTTATGATGAAACCTTGATTCTTTAACTTGAGCAACTGCCCCAGTATTATCACAATAAAGGGGTGCTAGTTGTTTAATCTTTGGTACCACATCCAATTCTGAGATGAATTTTTTTACTCAGATGACCTCCTTAGCAGCCTCACTAGCAGTAATATACTCAACCTCAGTGATCGAGTCAGCAACAGTTTGCTGTTTGAAATTTTTTCAACTTACTGCACCACCATACAGAGTGAACACATACTCAGATACATATTTGCTATCATGCAGATCAGATTGAAAACTAAAATCAGTATAATCTTCTAGTTTTAAATTAGATTTTTTATATATTTGAAAAATATCCTAGTCCTTCTCAAGTACTTGAGTATATTTTTCACAGCTTTTCAATGATCCTTCTCGAGATTTGCCTGAAATCTGCTTACAATATCCAGGGCATAAGTCACATCAAGTCTGGTATATAACATAGTATACATAATTGATCCTACAGTCGAAACATAAGGAATAGAACTCATTCTATTTTTCTCTTCAGGTGTCTTAGGAGACATCTTCTTAGAGAGTTGTATGCCATGACCTATAGGCAAGTGACCTCTTTTACTTCTCTCCATGTTGAACCTCTTCAACATAAGGTCAATGTACCTAGACTGGGACAAGCCTAGAATCCTTTTTGATCTATCCCTATAGATCTTTATACCAAGTATATAGGATGCTTCACCTAAGTCTTTCATAAAAAATTTTGTGATAGCCATGTTTTGACCGATTGCAACATCGAGACATCATTCTCAATGAGTAGTATATCATCCACGTCTAAGATCAAGAAGACTATAGCACTCCTACTATTCTTCTTGTTTGCACAAGGCACATCTATATTTTTGATAAAGCCAAACAATTTGACTGTCTCATCAAAATGAATGTTCCAGCTCATCGATATTTATTTTAATCCATAAATAGATCTATTCATCTTGCATACCTGATTTGCTCTCCTACTAGAGATAAATTTTTCTGACTGAGTTATATACATTTCTTTCTCAAGATTTTTATTGAGAAAGATAGTTTTGACATTCATCTGCTAGATCTCATAGTCATGGTATGCTGTACTAGCAAGCATTATCCGAATAGAGTTGAGCATGGTTACCGACGAAAAAAATTTTTCATAATCAACACCTTATTTTTGTCTGAAATCTTTTGCCACCAGCCTAACTTTATAGGTCTCTACCTAGCCATCTGCTCCAATCTTCTTTTTGAAGATCCATTTGTAGTTTATTGGGATCACACCCTCATGTGCCTTAACCAAAGTTCAAACTTGGTTGGTATACATGGAGTCCATTTCGAATTTTATGGTATTAAGTCATTTGTCATAGTTGCTACTCATGACAACTTCCGAATAGGTCGTGAGATCATCATTCTCAATGATGTGGAATGTATTTTCATTCTCAATGATAAACTCATATCTGAGTGGTACATTACGTACTCTACTTGATCTTCGGAGAGGAGGTGTGTGTAGTGGCTATGCCTCAACAATGGGCACATCTGGTTGAGAATCAGTTTGTGAATCCTGGATGGATTGTAGGTTTTGAACTTCTACAAGTTCAACAAACCTCCCACTGTTTCCTTCTTGGATAAACTCTTTTTTCAAGAAAACAACATGCCTACCAACAAACATCTTTTGTTGAGTAGGGTAGTAGAAGCAGTATCCTATACTCTCCTTGGGATAATCCACAAACTTATATTTTTTTGATCTAGCATTCAGTTTATGTCCATCAATATTTTTCACATAAGCTAGACAACCTCAAATCTTAAGATGCTTAAGACTGAATCTTTTTTCTTTCTATATCTCATATGGAGTGCTAGAAGGTACTTTATTTAAGACATACACTGCGGCCTCGAGAGCATATCTCCAAAAGAATATTAGAAGATCTGCGAAACACATCATAGACCGCACCATATTTAATAAGATGCAATTTTTTTTTTTGTAATTTCATTTAATTATGGAGTATAAGGAGATATCCATTGAGAGAGTATTCTATTTTATTTTAAATAATCGAGAAACTCACTAAATAAGTATTCTCCTCTTCGATCAAATCAAAGAGCTTTAATACTTTTATCAGTTTATTTCTTAATCATTCTTTGATACTCTTTAAATTTGTTAAAGGCTTTGAATTTTATTTCATTAAATACACATATCCAAACTTAGACTTATCATCAATAAATATGATGAAGTAAGAGTATCCATCTCTAGCTTGAGTTGATATTCGATCGTAAATATCAGTATGTACAAGATCCAATATGTCACTCACCTTTGCTCCATGTCCAGTAAATGGAGTCTTGATCATTTTTCTCATGATACAAGATTCACAAGTTTCATATGATTCAAAATTATAAGGATCAAAGAATTTATCTTTGTATAACTTGTTAATTCTCAACTCATTTATATGATCAAGTTAGCAGTGCCAGAGGTATGTGACATTCACATTCTCTCTCTTTCTTTTCTTCATATTATCAATATGAAGTACATTATCATTAAGTGAAAAAAATAAAAGACCATTATCAATATAAGCACTTCCATAATATTCGTTAGAAAACTATATAGAACAATCATTATTCTTTGCTTTTATTTCAAAATCTTATTCCAATAATAATGGTATTGAAATAATATTTCTAACGACATTAGGGATATAATAACAGGTCTTTAGTTCTAAAACTTTGCTTGAAGACAACTTCAAAACCCTGGTTCCTATGGTTTCGGCCTGAATGGACTCTCCACTAGCGCCAAACAGCTTGAAGTCACATTTATTCAGACTCATTATTTCCTATAGATTCTGCAACGATTTGCAAAGATGTGAACCACAGGCGATATCCAATATCCAAGAATATGAAAATAAAGTACTTAATGATAAGTTAGTTTGTATCATATACAAACTTTAGCAACATATGCCAATTTTACGATTGCTAGGTATTCCTTACAATTTTTCTTCCAGTGGCCCTCCTTGCCACAGTGATAGCAAGTACCTTTGGCGGAGACCTTCTTCATCTTTTTCTTGGAAATGCCAGCCTTAGGGTTCATCTTTTTCTTAGAACCCTTCTTGCTTTTTTTCTTGTTGATCTTATCGACAAGAAGTATTGGAGCCTTTTCATCCTTAAAATGGCTCTCTGCTATCTTCAACATATTCAGCAGCTCAGGCAGGCTAGTGTTCAGTTTGTTCATATGGTAATTTATGACAAACTGAGAAAAGAAGTCAGAGAGAGACTACAGGATCAAATCCTGATTAAGTTCACCATCCATGAAAAAACTCAGTTATCCCAGATGAGTGATCAAATCAATCATCTTCAGGACATGCATTTGCACAGAGGTGCCTTCAGTCATGTGAGCACGAAATAACTGCTTAGATATCTCATATCTAGTAGTTCTACTTTGTTCTCCATATAACTCCTTAAGATTAAGAAGTATAAAAGGAACATCCATATCCTCATGCTACCTTTAATGCTTATTGCTCATCGAGGCAAGTATGATACATTTGATAGTCACACTGTCCTCTTTCCACATCTTGTATGTGGCCCTTTCTTCCTCAGAAGCATCTTCTCTGATTGTATCAGATGCAGGTGTATCCAAAATGTAGGAGACTTTCTCCTGAGTAAGAACTATTCTCAAATTTCTTAACCAGTTGACATAATTTAGTCTGATCAATTTATTTGCATCTAGTATGCCTCTAAGTGATAGTGAGGATGCCATATGTGTAGTTAATCTATAATAACAAGAACACAATATAAGTAGACAACTCATGATGACATGCATAATTAGATTATGACTTTTATCTAATTGTGTCTTCCACTATTTTATCAACTTTATAGCCCTCAAGTACGAAAATCAGAAATATATTAATATTTTTTGGTGGGGTTGAGATCTCTATTCCTCACAAATACCTTGTGGATAGCACAATAAGTATTCATGAGTTCAAGAGTAGGTAACACTTTACCAATTGTACTTATACAATTCTCAATATTTTTTTTTCTTACCTCTACATCATATATAGTCTTGTGGATAGCACAACAAACTATAGTGTTCTAGTTAAGTTAACCCTTCAATCCCATATGGTCATACTTAAAATAATACTGTCCTTGTGGATAGCACAATAAAGCAACACTATTCAAATATGCTATAAGCATCAATATGCCTTGGTCAATATAATATCAATTTCTATAGTAAGCCTTGTGGATAGCACAACAAGCTCACTAAAATCTTGACATACTCTATTGACCAAGTTTGAAGGAAGGCCCTTGTAATGTCTACATGAAGGGAAGGAAAACAGTTTCCCTCTGAGATGCCCAGGTTGTATCTAAAATTTTTTAATGTTCTACTTGTTTAATGATAAAATTTTTATCTAAAACATAGCAGAACCAAAGATCAAATTCCAAATTATCTGACATAAACCTTCACGAAGGCCTGGATGTGCAGACCCTCTACTTCGCATGCACGTCAGACGCCCTCTCTCTCTTTTTTTTCTTCTCTCAATCTGATTTGTTTGCTATGCTATTGCTATTGCTATGCATCCATAGGTAGAGATCCTCTCTATTTATAGATGATTCTCATAATCCAATGAGATTAGGACTCCTAATTCAAATCTGATTTGAATTGATTTAATACTCATGAAAGAAGGTTCTATATGAGATATAATTGTCATCATATATGACAATCAACTTGCACCCAATCTCTCACCCACTTGGGATGCCCCAAATAAGCATCAAATCAAGTTTTGGTCATGCTTCATGAGGGGGTATTCCCAGTGCAAGTAGGAATACCCATATCTCATCCAAAATAGGTCCAATTCGAATCCGATTTGAAGCAGGTTCGAAATAATTTTGAAAAGCTGTCAATTTCTAACTCTTTAGGACTTTTATACCAAGTCTAACTTAGATTTTGGATCCATTTAAGTTCAATTAATTCAGATCTAATCTAAAATTAATTAGCACTTAAATCTAATCTTTATATGTTCCATGGATCATAGATTAGAAATTATTCATCCAGAGATCGAACCTGAACCTTATGTGTAGTGCTAGCTAGACATAGTTAACTCTTCAATCTCGTTTGACCCATAACTTAATTCTCAATCAAGTTAGCTTATATATTCAATCAAGTTAAATACTTTTAAATTGACATATAAATACAGATCAATTTCTTTCCATTTTGTCTAACTTATGTGCGTGACTCTATCGGTTCAAACACTAAGTCGGTAGCAAGGAACCAATTTCTATACTAATCGAGATACCATCTAGCAATGATTTCTGATATCCAAATAGATCAAATTATCACAAAAGAATATTTCAGAACCCATACATATGGTTATCGCGTAATTCATCCTTTTGACCCTGGATGCTCTAGGATGGTCTCAGGTTAACTGTCAACCGAGATTGCTTCATCCCATTGTATTTCAACCTTTCAAATCCATCTCATGGATTATCCTAGATAAATTTTACTAAATTAAAATACAGTGATATATCAACTCCAATAATTCGGAGGGATAAATCCATCTTGATCCACACACAGACTTCACAAGTACTTGACTGTACCCAGTAGTCTTCCATCATTGCATTAGAAATTCAGATAGTCTGATATCAAAGCATAGTGAGTTGTTTGCAAGTCACTATAGTGATCTCAGGTCTAATGGACATTTATACCCATATGTTTCACGAGCAGCTCTTGACAGCAGAATGCTCAGCAGGTGAGTCACTTGTTCAATGATGATGTACCCTTATATCTCATCTGTATGCCATACCAGTGTCACCACACTCTTTGATTAAGAGGACAACCAACCCATATGGCACACAACGATCTCCACTCGATAAACATCATTGTCCTATAATGACATATCATTTGGTCACAAATATGTTTAAGAACTATACGATAAATCTTCTCTTTATCATACACTAGCATAGTTCTAGGACTTCATCACAGTACAAGAGTTCAAAGAAGATACCATTTTGTGATAAAAAATATCAAATAACTATTATTCAATTGATCAATAATTCATATACAAGGATGAACTCAATTATCACACGATTGATTTTAGGACATAATTTCAACAACTCCCATTTGGACTAAAGCCAATCGGGACACTATCTTATACCCATCTTCCATTTGAAGTTATCAAACTCTTTGATCCTGAGAGCTTTAGTGAAGGGGTCAGCTAGATTCTCCTTTCTATCGATCTTCTGAAGCTCGATGTCACCTCGATTCACGATCTCTCACATTAGATGATAGCGGTGCAGAACATTGCAACATCCGATGCAGCAATGTATTTCACTTTGCATATGGAATCAGCCATAGTATGTTACTTGAAACTCTTTCAGCAAACAACTCCTCCATTCAAGGTAAATATGTAGCCTGACACACTTCTGCTATCATCACAATCTGATTAAAAATTGAAATTAGTATATTCCACAAGTTTCAGGTCAGAGTCTCTATAGATAAGCCATTGGTCTTTAGCATTTCTCAAATACTTAAAAATTACTTTTGCAATCTTTCAATACTTTTCATTCGAATCTGACTGGTACCTACTCACTACCCCTAGTGAATAGGCCACATCTGGCCTCGTACATGTCACAGCTTACATGATAGATCTCACTGTCGAAGCATATGTATTCTACTCATGCACTCTCTCTCCTCAGAAGTTGTCGAACAATCCTTGAAAAGAGTAATTCCATGGCCTATCAAAGATAGCCTTTCTTAGAATTATCCATGTTGAACTGCTTCAACAAGATATCAATGTACGTGGATTGGGAGAATTCAAGCAACTTTTTGGATCTATCCCTATAGATCTTCATCTCTAGGATGTAAGATGCTTCTCCCAAGTCCTTCATGGAGAACTGTGATGATAACCACAGCTTCACACTCTGCAAAGCTGGGATGTCATTTTCTAGTAACAGTATGTCATCCACATACAGCACAAGAAAAATGATCACAGAATCGAAAGTCCATTTGAGACATAAGGCTCTTCTCCATTGCTAACGAAGCCATACATTTTAATCACCTTATCAAAATGTATGTTCCAACTCCTCGATGCCTGCTTAAGTCCATAAATAGACCTTTTCAGCTTGCACACTTTTGATTCATCTGTGGATGTGAACCCTTCAGGTTGTATCATATACACCTCTTCTTTCAGTTCTCCATTAAGGAAAGCGATTTTGACATCCATCTGCAGATCTCATAATCTAAGTGTGCAGTGATAGCAAGCATAATTCGGATGGACTTGAGCATTGTCATAGAAGAGAACATCTCATCATAGTTAATACCATAATACTGACGGTAATCTTTGACAACTAGACAGGTTTTATAGGTCTCTACCTTCCCGTCCGCTCCTCTTTCTTGAAAATCTATTTACACCCTATGATTTTATCCCTTTAGGTAGATCAACTAGTGTCCATACCCTATTGATTTCCATGGACTCCATCTCGAACTTCATGGCCTCAAACCATTTTTAGGAGTCGGGCCTTTGCATGGCCTCTATATAGGTGATCGGATCCTCATTGTTCTCATCAAGTTCAATGGGATCACTATCTCGGATCAAGAAACCATAGTATCTGTCTGGTTGATGCGGTACTCTACTGGATCTTCTTAATGGTGCCTCTATCAGTTCCAGCTTCGATTCACCAATCAAATCCAATTCTGTATGTATCGGTCCTTCCACCTTATGAACTTCATCAAGTTCAATTTACAGGTATTAGCTCCTTCACCAAGGAACTCCTTTTTCAAAGAGACTGTCCGGCTGCTAACAAACACCTTTTGTTCTGTAGCGAGGTAGAAGTAGTACCCTTTAGTTTTCTTTGGGTACCCTACAAACAAGCATCTATCGGACTTCGGTCCAATCTTATCTATCTTTAAATGTTTGATATAAGCTGGACACCCTCAGATCCTAAGGTGTGAGAGCACTGGCTTACGTCTAGTCCATATCTCATATGGAGTTTTATCGACAGACTTGCTGGGCACCTTATTCAAAATGTAGCAGGCAGTCTCTAGAGCATATCCCCAAAAGAAGATTGGCAGATTGGAAAAGACCATCATAGACCGAACCATGTCTAACAAGGTTCGATTCCTCCTCTCGGACGCACCATTATATTGTGGTGTTCCAGGAAGGGTCCATTGTGAGAGAATTCCATTCTCTTTCAGATATGTCAGGAACTCACTGGTGAGGTATTCACCTACTCAGTCTGACTGAAAGATCTTAATACTCTTTCCAGTTTGTTTCTCTACTTCAGCATGGAATTGTTTGAATATTTCAAATGATTCTGACTTATGCTTCATAAGATAGACATACCCATACCTCGATAGGTCATCTGTAAATGTAATGAAGTAGTAGTATCTTTCTCTGGCACTTATGTTCATAGGCCCACATACATCAGTATGTATTAGACCTGGCACATCACTGGTTCTTTCACCTTTTTCCTTAAAAGGTGACTTAGTCATCTTACCAACTAGATAGGACTCATAGGTAGGCAATGATTCACAATCATCTATCTCAAGAACACTTCTTTGATCAACCTGTCAATCCTATTCTTGTTCACATGACCAAGCCTACAATGCCAAAGGTAGGATTCACTGACATTATCTATTTTGGGGTATTTACTAGGTGTGTACATTATACTAACAGATCGTGATATTGTATATATGCCATATTTCAATTATCCATGCATAATTATAGTATCATTCATAATGATATCACAAAAATTATCCTTTATTATAAACTTGTAACCAAATTTGGCCAAAAGGCCTACAGAGATGACATTCACCATAAAGGAGAGACAATAATGACAATCATCCAACATGACACTACTAGACTCGAAGACAAGCTACAGAGTTCCCAAGGCCAGAACTGGAACAAGACTTCCATCTTCAATGTTAAGGAACCGCTTGCCCTCTTAAAATTTTTTACTTATTTATAATCCTTGCAATGAATTGCATATATTAACAGGACTTTCGATATTTAATATCCAGATAGTAGTATTATGAATTGAAAAATTATAAGATATTATCATATAAATATCTTGTGAAGCAACCACTTGCCTCTTTCTCTTGTTCTTAGGCCTATTTGGGTCAAGGGTGGCTATATAAGTAGGATAATTCCTTTTCCAATGATCCAACTTTTTACAGAAAAAGCACTATGTCTGGCTCTTGTTAACTTTTGATGTTTTGCTCTGCTTGAGATCGGCGGTATGGAATTTCTATACTTTTTTCTTCTTTCCTCTCCTAGAGGATCGACGCCCTGTAGATGAACCTCTCACTAAATTTATTGGCTCCTTCTGGAGCTGGTGATCTTTCTTAAAAGTCTGCAGTAATCCTAGCAAACCATGATATTTTCGTAGGCTTCATCATTCTATAATAACTAAGAAAGGATAGGTACGATTTCAGTAGTAAATTGAGGATAGCATTCTTGTCTAACTGTTCAAGCAATGGAAAGCCAAGTTTGCTAAGACGTTCAATCTACTCAATCATGTACAATACATGATCAATGATTGAAGCTCCCTCTCGCATATGGACATTGAACACTATATAGGAGGTTTTATATCTCTCTGCATCCTCAGGGGTGCCAAAGAATTTATTCAACATTTGAATCATCTCCTCAGGTTGCACATCCTCAAACTTATGACTAAATTCATCATTCATAGCTGCTCTCATCATGCAATGCATAGTCGTGCGGTCATTGAGCCACTTCATGTAAGTATCTCTTACGGCACAAGGAGCATTGACTATAGGTTCTTCAGGTACCTGATCCATAAGGATGTACAAAATCTTCTCATGCTCCAACATAATCTTCAACTTTCGATACCAGCTATTGAAGTTGGGTCCGGTGAGCTTGTTGCTATCCAACAGCATGCAGAGGGATAGTGTGTTGGCAATAATTGAAAGGAGAAAATGCTAGCCTATTAGTATATGAATTTTTTTAATTCTGAAGATATAGACTTTAGTCTAAAGGTTCTCTCACTATTTTTAATGAATTGGTAGCCTCTACCTCTAACTTGAAGAATTACATTAATTTTTTAGTGGGTATTAGAATCCAAACAGACTGCATTCAGGCTCGAGTGTGGCTCGGCCAACCCTAGTACATCCATGGATAGGTTTATAATCAATTATTTCTCCAAACAACTTCTAGCAATGGTTTTGCCCTAGGTGTCCCTTCAGCAGGCATGTGGCATCTCTACTAAAAATTATGATTAGGTCCAACCATTAATATGACACATCAAGTACATCCAACAAATGGATGTCCAGATCTGAGTGTGGCTCGACCAACCTGAGCATTGATCTAAAGGTACATTATGATGGTCATATGATGAATGATAATTCCAATATGTAAAAACATCAGGTGTGTGGTGCCTCCAATGCTTATTTGGAATATTGAACTTATTATCACACACCTTAATGGGAGGCAATGATCAAGTTATCCCATAATTTTATCACTTTATGGACCTAATAATTTAAAAATTTTGATTTAATTAATCTGAGAATAAGAGAAGAAGTCGACCTGCAAACTGTAAATCCTCTCACTGACTTCATCAAGTCATATAAAAGATTAAGCATAAGCTGGTCTAAAGATACCTAAATCAGTCACACTGATTCACCTTAATGGTATGGATCTGTACGAATCGACTAGTGATCTAATCACAACATAATCTACCATGTTGGTCAAGTAAGTGAGATCAGCAGGAGGGATCTATCTTTAACTCACCGTAGATGCATCTAGGTGAATAGCTTTTAATTAAAAATCACTTGATCGAATCTACCAAATTTATCTTAGACACCAACTGATTAATTAGTTTCGATTAGATACACTAGAAGATTCAGATTCAACCACGGAGCTATGATCATGGTCTATTTATTAGGGTCAAACACATGGACTTGATCAAACTTCAACTATTGAGATTGATTTAGAGAAATACGGACCTAATCTAATTCAACACTTGAAAGATTTAATCAATTTCTCTACTTGGTTCATATGTATTTCTAATCCTAGGTCTAACCCATTAGAAGGACCTGATTCATGCTAACCCTTTGCTCATCATTTTATGTGTGTCTTAATGATCTTTAATTCTCAAATCTAGATCATTCAAACTTAATTCAAAATTAAGTGTGTGAAACGTGTATTTAATTTGTAGAATTACTCTACAAGGGTTTCAGGTGAAGGATACCATATGTTTCAATACATGAAAATAATTTTCATAATATGTTTAATAATTAAACATACATAGGTATGATCTAAACTTCATTCATACATCTCATGTATCATAACAACTTTTAGATCAATATTAATTACATCATATGCAACATGTAATTTAGATCTAAAATAATTTTTTATCTGAATTTTATCCTATTGTAATGAATCATAAATTATTTTAGATCTAATCTAAATATATTTATAATCAAAATAATATATAAAAATCTGTTTACTTTTTTTCTTCATAAAACTGGATCACAATGATACCTCTACATGTCATAAGAAAACCCATCGAATAGGCAAAAAAAAAATTAATCTCTTCAATCTCTTATGATCGGATGGTCTAGTGATCTCATCAATCCGAGTACTAGGCTATTAAGATCTGAAATCTAATTTTATATATAATTACATCAATATGTAATTATTGATAAAATTATTTTATATTATGAACATATCTTTGATCTTATCAATTATGTTCTTCATCTAATCCATTTAGATTTGATGCATCATATATATCATATCAAATCTGAAATATATCTTATATAAATTATAAAATTTTAATTTTAAATTTGATATCAAATAAAAAATTAATTAAATATAAATATGAATGCATAAAGAATTAATTTTTGATAAAATTTATTTTCGCACAGTGCTGAATTATGATAGGATTCAGATCTAAATAACCATCGAAATAGATCCAATTTAAATATGAAATAAACTTTACTTCATAAAAAAAATAATATTATTAAAATTTTATTAAAATAGATTTAAAATAAATTTTAATTCATATTATTTTTCTATAAAAAATTCAGTAACTGCAGAATTCTGTTATAATTGATTTATAAAAACCTCAATCAACCATCGATTAGGTACCTCTAATCCAATCAAAATTAGATTAAAAATTTTATATAAATAGATTAAAATGAGATTTAATATTTCATAAAAAATCTTAATTATATCTCATATAAATAATCTTAAAAAATTTATTATATATATATATATTTCAGGCCTACTCTGATACCAATTGAAGGGAAGGGAAACAGTTTTCCTCCGGGATGTCCAGGTTGCATCTAAAATTTTTTTAATGTTCTACCTATTTAATGATAAAATTTTTACCTAAAATATAGTAGAATCAGAGATCAAATTTTAAATTATCTGATATAAATCTTCACGGAGGTCTGGATGTGCAGATCCTCTACTTCGCATGCACATCAGATACCGCAGGAAAGCAGGATGAACTCCAATCCAATTGGCTTAGCAACTCAATCAATCGAAAGATGAGATGTGCTAGTGTGACACCTCACACTAGCAAGTAGGACACCCAAAGAGACCCCACACCCAAAGGAAGAGAGGCGGCAACAAGGAGAGAGGCCAAAAGGAAGATATGACCTCTCTCTCTTCTCACGTCTCTCTCTCTTTTCTCTCTTCTCTCAACCTAATTTGTTTGCTATGCTATTGCTATTACTATGCATCCATAGGTAGAGGCCCTCTCTATTTATAGATGATTCTCATAATACAATGAGATTAGAACTCCTAATTCAAATCTGATTTGAATTGATCCAATACCCATGAAAGAAGGATTCCTATTTGAGATATAATTATCATCACATATGACAATCAACTTGCATCCAATCTCTCACCCACTTGGGATACCCCAAATAAGCATCAAATCATATTTTGGTCATGCTTTATGAGGTGGTATTTTTAGTGCAAGTAGGAATACTTATATCTTATCCAAAATAGGTCCGATTCGAATCTGATTCGAAGCAGGTTCGAAATAATTTCGAAAGGCTGTCAATCTCAAACTCTTTAGGATTTTTGTACCAAGTCTAACTTGAATTTTAGACTCATTTAAGTCCAATTAATTTAGATCTAATCTAAAATTAATTAGCACTTAAATCTAATCTTTTATATGTTCCATGGATCATAGATTAGAAACTGTTCATCCTCGGGATCGAACCTGAACCTCATGTGTAGTGCTAGCTAGACATAGTCAACTCTTCAATCTCGTTTGACCCATAACTTAATTTTTAATAAAGTTATCTTATATATTCAATCAAGTCAAGTACTTTCAAATTGGACATATAAACATAGGTCAATTCTTTCCTAGTTTGTCTGACTAGTGTGTGTGACTCTATAGGTTCAAACACTAAGCCGGTAGCACAGGAATCAATTCATGCACTAATCGAGATACCATCTAGCAATGATTTCTGATGTCCAGATAGGTCAAATTATCTTAAAAAAATATTTCAAAACTCGTACACATGGTTACTGCATAATTCATCCTTGTGACCCTGAATACTCTAGGATAGTCTCAGGTTAACTGTTAATCAAGATTGCTTCATCCGCATTGTATTTCAACCTTTCAAATTCATCTTATGGATTATCCTGACCAAGATTTTATTAAATTAAAATACAGTGATACATCAACTCCAAAAATCTGAAGGGGTCAATCCTATCTTGATCCACACACAGACTTCGCAAGTACTTGACTGTACCCAATAGCCTTCCGTCACCACATTAAAAATTCAAGTAGTCCGATACCAAAGCACAGTGAGTTGCTTGCAAGTCACTATGGTGATCTCAGATCTGAAGGATACTTATATCTATATATTTTGTGAGCAATTTTTAACAGCAAAACACTCAGCAGGTGAGTCACTTGTTCAGTGATGATGTACCCCTACATCTTACTTGTATGCCATACCAATGTCACCACACTCCTTGATTAAGAGGACAACCAACCCATATGACACACAATGACCTCCACTCGATAAACATCATTATCTTGTAATGATATATCATTTGGTCGTGAATATATTTAAGAACTATACGATAAATCTTCTCTTTATCATACACTAGCATAGTTCTAGGGACTTCATCACAGTATAAGAGTTCAAGAAAGATGTCACTTTATGATGAAAAATATCATAATAATTATTATTCAATTGATCAATAATTCATATACAAGGATGAACTCAATCATCATACGATTGGTTTTAGAACATAATTCCCAACACTACATCACTAATCAATCTATGTTCGAAATTCAATAAGACCAAATTGACCAGGTCAGTAGGTAGGAGGCTCCTCATAGCTTTTCTTAGACACCAACAAAGTTGGCCAGGCCAGCATATGGATCTAATTAGAAAATTACTTTTTATACTTTTTTTGACACCAATTGATCTAATGAATTCGATATTTGAATTGAAAGTGAATCCTGACATTACACTTAATATAATTTTTAAGATGGTCTTTGAACTGGTCTCGGCACATCCTAACTATAACTACATAAAATATGCTAAACATATTATGTAATTCGACATACATCTACAAGTCATAATAGCAATCATATAATCATACCAAAAAAAATATATAAGGATGCAAAAGAAGACATAACATATGTCAAGCATATCAAAATAAAGCAAACCTTAATTATATTAGGTATGCATAACACTCTTAACCATAAATCGATTTAAGCATCAAGCTACTATGATAATATAAATTTCAAATTATTATAAATTTACAAATTTAATATTTAAAATTTAAGTTCATGGTTCTCTTATAAAGTCAAAAATAATTTTTTGAATTTAAAGATCGATGCTAAAAATCGAAACAATATTCTTGGCAATATATGAACAAGAACAAATCTATACTACTACTTTGTACTTATTTGATCGAATCTAACAAGGAGGCTCTAATACCACTATTGGGTTCTAGTTATATAGTAAAAAATAATTTTTAAATTTTTTAAAATCAAACAAGTCAATAGTTTTAACAGTTAAAAGTATCGAGCCGAAACCTAAACCCTAGAATCACCTTGTCGATGTCGATCAAAACAAAATAAGCATACAAAAGGGATAAAATTTTTACTTTCATCAAAAAGATAATGTGGCACATTGGTGATCTCTATGAGGCTCCAAAGTAGAAGCCCTCCAACAGTAATCCACACGAAAGTTGGTTAAGGTCCTTCCAACCGGTGCGCAGCCGTAGTCTTGTTTTCTTAAAAATACTACCGGCTTCAAACTCAAAGAATGATCATATCAAAGCCCAGTTCCTCTGATCTTACCATTAGAATCACACCAAGAAGATACTCTTCAGATGTCTCACAACTTAGGATTTGATTTTAGGCTCCAACATATGAAAAAACCAAATCCTAGGGCACACTAGCAACACTTGTTAATTCTCTCACCACCCTTCTTACAATATTTGCCACTCAATTTTTCCTTGTTTTTTTCTCAATTTTTTTTTAGAATTTATTTTCTAATTTACACACCACTTATCTTTAGTTTTCACCCAAAAACCCAGCATAAGGGCTATATAGGACATCCCATTTAAATAAGGAACCAAGGGATGTGAGAAGGACCAAGAGGCACCAACCTTTGGCGCTCCACTTTCTCATGCGGTGAATAAATTCATCATATATTATTTTTGGCATAGAAGAGCTTTCACATAGAAGGACTCCTCCTCTTCTATGCCTCATAAAAATCTCATTAAAAATTAATGTTAAATCATAAGAGATCTGGTTGAGTATTTAAGGCAACATGTTAAGATAAAATCCTTCATGAAGAAGGACTCTTCATCTTTACATGCTAAAAAGAGGTGGGTGGCATTAATATTTTGGCATGGCATCTAGTGGGTGCAGAGGAGTCCTTCTCCACTTAAAATTATTTCAAGTTGGATAAGAATCCAATCAACATTGATCCTCTCATTAGGTCAAAGACAACTAGTCAAGATTAGCTCAAACACTTTGATCTAAACTAATTTAGCAACTTGGGTTAATACAATGTGCTAGCATATTAAATTAATCTTTAAAATTTATATTAAATCTTAATTAAATCCGATCAAGGTCAAATTTTAAAGTGTGTGGCCCATTGGGTTCCAAATCTAGTCAGAAGTGGATCCAGATTTTTGACGTAACACTAATCCAATCAGATTAGGTCACCCAAAGAGTCCCAATCAACTAGGACTCTTCCTAATTGATTCTTAAATTAAATTCTTTTAATTTTGATGAGTTCATAAGTCAAGATTGATATCTAGCAATATGTTATGAACTCGATGTGATCTATGATGTGATCCTGTTGATCCTGGATGTGATCCTATTGAACTCGATAAGAACCATGAAGATCTGATCATCTATATTGATGCCATGCAGAGGTCCGACTCTGATTAGTGGCTTTGAGTCATAAAGTTCAAAATGAAGTGCATGAAGGTCAACAGGTATAGACACTCATTGATCCACTCGAAAAGATAAAATTCATAGGATGTAAATGGATCTTCAATAGGATTAGAGGGCACAGACGAGAAGATGGAGACCTACAAAGTTTGTCTGGTTGCTTAAGGATATCATCAATGTTATGGTATTGACCATACCAAGATATTTTTTTCTGTGGCAATGCTAAATATTTTAGAGTTAGAATGTATATTTTGATAAGTAATTAAAATGCATGGCTTCATTGAGAATGAAGTAGAATCCTGCAGATACAAATGGATTAGTAGTTCTATGAGTGTATTTTTTGTTTTGTATGTGAATAAAATTTTCTCAATCAGAAATGATATTTCTTACATTACAAAAAATAAAGGTTTTGCTATTATCACTATTCTCCATAATGGATTTGAAAAAAGCATCCTTCATCCTAGGGATGAAGATCAATAGAGATAGATCTAAGAGGCCGCTTGGGTTATCCCAGTCCACGTATATAGAGTATTTATGAGTAGAATTTATTTTATCATGTACACCATGTATGAGATCGGATATAGTATACTCACTAGGGATAGCAAGTCGATACTTGAAAGATCTAGATGAGAATCACCGATAGGTCATTCTTAAGTATTTGAGAAATACTAAGGCCCGTGGATTTGATTATGTAGAATCTGACTTAAAACTTATGAAGTTTGACTCTAATTTTAGTTGGATATAATAATAGCAAGAACGTGTCGAAATACATCTTTACTCTAAATAATGGAGCAATCTGTTGAAAAAATTCCAAGCACAACAAAAGAGTCAATTCAATTCGTGAAGCAGAATGCATTGCAGCATCCGATGCTTGCAAAAAAGCTACATAATTATAGAGGTTCATTGACAAGCTAGAAGTGGCACCCTCTAATGATGGTCCTGCTGTATTGTACAGTATTGGAGCCATTGCTCATGCCAAAGAGTCGATGTCCCACTAGCTTACCAAATATTTTGCATCGCTAACACCTTATTTGAAAAATCACGGATCGAGGTGACGTCGAACTTTAGAAGATCGACTGAAAGGAGAATCTGACCAACCTATTTACTAAAGCCTCAATATATAGGAGTTTTGAGATGATAAATCAAAGATGGATATATGATACTATATTGATTGGCTTTAGTACCAGTGAGAGTTGTTAGGAATTATATTCTAAAGTCAATCGTTTGATGATTGTGCTAATTACAAATATATATGAATTGATAAATAATAAAAATTATTTGATCATTTTTTTATCATAAGGTTACATCTTCTAATAAACTTCTGTATTGTGATGAAGTCCTTAGGACTACTTTGATCGATACGCTATTACTAGGACGATAGCGATTATTAAGTGTAGGTCATTGTGTGCCATATGCATTGATTATCCTCGTAATCAAGTAATGTGGAGACACTGATATGACATGCAAGTAAGATGTAAGAGTACATCTCATTGAATGTAACCAATTATGGAGCACTCTGCTGTCAAGAGTAGCTCACGAAGGGTATGGGTATAAGTGTCCCTTCGATCTAAGATCATCATGGTGACTTGCAAGCAACTCACTATACTTTGGTGTCAAATTATCTAAATTTTTAATTCAGTGATGAAAGATTTTTAGATATAGTTAAGTACTTATTAAGTCGGTGTGTGAGTCAAGAAGGGATTGATCCCTCCAAATAAGTAGGAGTTAATGCATTAATGTATTTCAATTTAGTAAAACCTAGGCCTAAAAAATCTATGTGATAGATTTGAAGATTGAAATATAATGTGGATGACTAATCTAGGATTGGCAGTTAAACCCTAGGTCTCTTTGAGCATTAGGGTCAAAGGGATGAATTATATAGTAACCATATGTCAGTAGGTTCTTAAATGTTGCTTCACCATCATTCGATCTATCTGAACATCGGATCTCATTGCTAGATGGTTACATCGATTACTTCAAAAAAAATTTTCTGTGCTACCAGCTTAGGTTTGAACCTATGAAATCACACTCATATAAAGTTTCTGACTGATCATATGGCTGATAATGATTTGAGAATCATTCAAAGATTTAAGCGTCAATTCGATTGATGGTTAATCTTATACAAAAATTATAATAAATTTATTCACTAAGTGTTAGTAAATTAATAAAAGATTAATTAGCAATTAGATTACTGATTAGCTTAATTTGATTGGACAAAGTAGATAAGATCAAATTTAATTAAATTAGATACAATTAGGTTTGACCCGATTAGGTTATGAGATGACCTAATCACTAAGGGAGAATTATTATTGATTTGATCAGGACTTTGGTTCAATCAAATTCTAATTAGATTCAAATTTGATAAATAATTTATGAACCTAATTACATTATGTTTCATCAATCTATTTGGGTCTAATCAAATATGATTTGGTTGGGAGTCAAATAAAGTAACCAAGAGTCCATAAAAGATTGGACTCTTCTTCCCTTGCGCCACCACTTTTGGATGCCATATTTCTTCATGCCAAAAATATTTTTGCATGAGATTTCTTCATGCTAAACTCTGATGTCACTTTCCTTTCTCAACACCAAAGATGGATAGGCTTTGATAAAAGAAATGCTTAAAATTTGATTTCAAATATATTTCTTATCTAGATGAGATTGGATTTCATCCCAAACACCTACATGCCATACCTTGGATTCCTCTTACTTTGTGTGATATTTTGAGAGGGCTTTTCACTGTGGGAAATTAGATGAGATCTGATTTAATGTGAGAAAGAAAGGTGGGAAGGGGTGTCACATTATTTGATGTGGATTTGTGAGAAGGGGCGACAACACAAGCAAGAGTTCGAACATTGTTGGACTCTTCAACCCTATCCACTTTGATGCCAAAATAAAAGGGGATTTTTCTTTTATCTATGCAAGTGAGAGATCAGAAAGAGTGCTCCATGGTGAAGGGGTTTTGGGTGTGACATCTTGGCATGAAAGAAAGAGGAGAGCCCTCTCCTCTTTAGTTGAGCGAAACCTAAAAACCCTAGGATTTGTTCCTAAGGGTTTGGAAAGAGAGAAAAAGAAGAGAGAAGAGTGTCTTTTCTCCATATTTCTTTCTCCTTTTCATCTCCTCTATGTGTTCTTCCTTAACCTCTTGAAAGGTTCAAGAAATTTGAAAAAGAATCTAGATTAGCCAACAACATAGTTTTTGTGTGAGCTAGCACTCCCTGAGAGACTGATCAGATCGAGACTTCAAGTGACCCTTCCGTAGAGGTCGGACACACTGTGCAGCTGCGAGCAACCAGCAAGGACCTCTTTACCACATCTCTTAACAGCAGCAATCATCGACTCATGCTCACATATCAAGTTCTGAACTCAGATTAGAGGTAGATTTGATCTACCGCTCACATGTATCCATACAGATTTTATTTTTTGATTTTCAGATTTTATATGCCACATATCGTATCATAGATCTTAGAGTAGATTAATTTATTGATCTAATTATATGCATGTTAGATTAATAAGATTAATCTAGTTACTTTTCACTATGATTTTTTTAAAAAATTTTTGAAATACATGCATGAAATTGCCTATGTTTTCCAACATCATGTTATAGATCCTAGAGTAGGTGATTTAGATCTGATCTAAAGTATGCATTCAGATTAAATTATTTAATCTTCTTTCATCCACTATGAAAAAAATTTTGAAATGCATGCTTGATTTGCCTACTATAAACCAACATTGAGAAAGATCTCCAACTCCATAAGGAGTCGATAAATATGGTGGGAGGGTCTTCTTTTGGGCGTCAACCCTTTAAGAAAGGAAAGAAGAACAAGAAGAATAAGAAAAGGATGCAAAGTACTATGGCGCCCAAGTCCGATCAGACCAAGAAATCTAAGTCCAATCAGAGTTATGCGGAATGCTTCTACTGCAAGAAGCAGGGGCACTGGAAGAGGAACTATCCTCAGTACATTACCTCTTTGGATCCAAACAAGTTGAGAAAGAAGTAAGATGTTGCTGGATAAGGTAATTATATAATAACACCTTGTAATTTCTTAATTTATGATTCTACTACTTAAGTATTAGATATTGAAAGTTCTTTTAACATTTGTAATTCGTCACAGGGTTTGCAGGTCAGTAGGAGATTTAAAGAAGGTGAAAGATTTTTTAATGTTGGAGATGAAAAATCAGTTTTAGTTCTAGCATTAGGGATTATTAAGCTTGTGTTCAAGTCTAATACAATTGTTCTTAGTGAATATCACTTTTGTCTTTTCTTTTTATTAAATATTATTTCTGTAGGCCTTTTGGCCATATATAGTTATGAAATTTTAATAAAAAATTTTTTAATATCATTATGAATGGTGTTAATGTGATGAATGGGTAGTTGAACAATGAAATTTATATATTATCACAATCTATTAATGTAATGTACACGTCCGACAAACACACTAAAATTGATGATGTCACCGATATTTATTTTTGGCACTGTAAGTTAGATCATGTTAACAAGAACAGAATAAACAGGTTGACTCAAGAGAGAATTTTCAAAATCAGTGATTGTAAATTGCTTCCAACCTGTGAGTCTTGTTTACTTGAAAAAATGATCAAGTCACATTTTACTGAAAAATATGAGCGAGCCAGTGAAGTTCTAAGTCTGACACATACTGATATATGTGGACCCATGAACATGAGTGTCAGAGGTGGACATTATTATTTTAATATGTTTACAGATGACCTATATGTTGGAAAATATGTCCCAAAAGTCAATCGTCAAGCTGTTGATGGTTGAGCAACTAAGCATTGTAATTGATTTGTTAATAAATAAAATATATTTGGTATTTTCATCATAAGCTTTCATCTTCTAATGAACTCCATTATTATGATGAAGTCCTTAGGATTATTCAGATTCGATAAAGAGAGGATTTATCGATTAGTCCTTAAAACTGTTCACGATCAAATGATAGGCTGTTAATAAGGACGACAGCTTCTATCGAGCATAGGTCATTGTAGGCCATATGGGTTGGTTGTTCTCTTAACCAAGGAGTGTGGAGACACTAGAATGGCATACAGGTGAGATGTAAGGGTACATCATCATTAAACGTGACCAACTCCAGAGCATTCTGCTGTCGAGAATGTCTCTGATGGGATATAGGTATAAGTGTCCCTTAGACCTGAAATCACCTCAGTGACTTGCAAGTAACTCACTGTGCTTTGGTAATAGACTAACTGATTTTCTAATTCAGTGATGGAAGGCTTCTGGGCATCGTCAAGTACTTGCGAAGTCAGAGTGTGATCGAGATGGGATTGACCACTCCAAGAGTTGGAGAAGAATGAGTCACCGTATTTCAATTTAGCAAAACCTTGGCCAGGGTAATCCATCAGATGGATTTGATATTTTGAAATACAATGTGGACAACCTGATCAGAGTTGATAGTTGAACTCTGAGGTATCCTATGATCATTTTGGTCAAGGGATGAATTATATGGAAACTATATCCGCATGGGTTCTAAGGATATTGTTCTACACATTCGACCTATCCGATCGTTGGGTACCATTGCTAGATGGTCACTTCGATTGGTATAAAAATTTATTCCTATACTACTGGCTTAGGTTCGGACCTATGAGGTCACACACATTAGAGTTCATGATCTGATCGGATGGTTGATCAACGATTCAATACGATTGATATTTAATCTAGTGCAAGTGTTGCAGGAAGATCAATTAGCAATTCAATTACTAATTGGCTTAATTTGATTAAGCCAATGGGCTGAGATTAAGTCTAATTAAATATAATTTAATTAGATTTAGTTTGAGCTTGATTGGATCAAGTCCAATTGATTTATTGGATAAGCCAAGTGCAAGAAAAAAACTAGTCCTAGTTCAATTAGGACTTGGATCAACCTAATTTCTAATTTGATTAGAAAATTAAATTAGATTTAAATCTAATTTAATCTGATTAAATTAAGTTTTTAATTGGGTTAAAATCTATTTTAATTGGGTTGATATAATTTTGGTTTGATTTGGTTTGAGAAACCAAATTAAAACAAGTCATAAGATAGAATCCTAGTAAGACTAGGATTCCACCTTGCGCCACATAAGCCCCCCCCATGCCCTCTCTCTTATTCCACACCAATCCCCTCTTATTTTGTGCGACAAAAGCCCTCTCCCAGGTCTTTCCCACATCCAAAAGGCTTCCTCTCTTCTTTCATACATGAAAAGTGGTTGTGGATCAAATCAAAGTAGGAATAAGTTTGGATTTCAAATTCTACGAGATAGAGTTTTAGAAATCCAAAACTCTTTCCTTTTTGCACCGAATTTATCCAATTTTTTTTTGAAATTTTTATGGCTTTTAGGGCACACATTGTGCACTCTTTTTTAATAGTCCATGCATAAAAATAAGGAGGAGCCCAAGAGTTGGGTGCCCCTTATCTTGCCATGTTTGGATAAGCCTTGACTAGGTATTTGACCTAGACAAGGACTCTATCATATCTCTCTCTATAAAATAAATTTATTTATAAAATTTTTGAAGAACATAGATATTTGAGAGACCTTTAGATTATCCAAAAATCATAGAGAAAGACCTTTGGGTCATGGAGATATAATAGATACAAGACAGGGTGTCTAGGAGAGAGTAAAGAGAAGAAGAAGAGGGTCTTCTTCTAGGGTTGTTAGTTTCATCTCTTCCCTTCCTCCATCTTGACTTTTCTGAGAGTATTTCAGATTTGAAACTCTTCCTCCTACTTCTCATCTTTGGAAGAGTCCAAATCAAGAAGAAGGAGGCACCTGATCAACCATCGAAGAAGGATCAGCGCAGTACTAGCATATTGTGCTGATTTCTTGGAGCAGAACTTTTGATTGAGATTCGTGAGCTCGTGTGGATAACTCCTAGAGATTGGATGTATGTGCAGTTTGTAACATCATATTCAAGTCTGAATCAGCAAGGTTAGAACATCTAACTTGCAAGGTAATAGATCTGATCTATTGTTTAATACATACATTAGATGTAGTATAGAAACATGTTGATATGATCAACATGTAGTTCATGCTCTATATATTTTAATTTTTGATTTAATGCTATGTAATAATCATATAATAGGATCTTAGATCTAAAGATTTTTTAATTTTAAAAAATAAATTTTGATTTATTTTAGTCTTCTGCTATCTGATCTTGAAAAAATTTCAAGATCTAACCCTGAAACCCTAGATCTGGTTCCTACAATTGGTATCAGAGCCCAGGTTGTTTATTACATGATTATTTATATATGCTTAGATTATCTCTTAGATTAGATCTAATTTATAATCTGATTATTAAATCTAAAATTAAAATTTTAGATCAATCACGAACTGCAAGGTTGTCCTGCTATAAGGTTTACCCCTTACAGTGCAAAGGTTGTCCTAGTTCGTGTAGATCTATCTTTAATCATAAATTTGTTAGATATGATCTAGATTAAATTTATAATTTATTAGATTTAAAAAGTATTTAAATTTGAAATAAAATCTCTTTGTTAATAATTTTTATGTAAAAAAATTGTTTAAAGTTGAAATTATTTCAATTACATGAACCTGTTTAGATTAGATCTAAAGTAGTTTCATGTTTATTTTATTTGCATCTTGATTTTGAATCAAACATGCAATATGGTTGGTAGAACCATATTGTAAAATTATTTTACAAATATAAAAATTATTTTTGAAAGATCGAACCCAACCCTCAGCCCAAAACTTAATTAAGAATTAAGAAGTTGTTTGATTAGGTTCTAGGATTGTGAATTGAAGAACCTAAGACACAAACTATAATACATTGGGTTAATGGGTTAGTGGGAATTAGGTTCATTAATTGGGTTAGACCTATGGTTAGATTAAAGGTGGACTTAATTAGAGAATTGACTAAATCTAATCAATTGTTGTCTTAGATTAGGTCAAGAATTCTCTAGATCAATTACAATAGTTATAGTTGGTCAAGTCCATATCTTTAACGAGAACCAAATAGATTTGATTCTTGCCTAAGCGGTCTAGCATGAACTGTTAGGTTGATCTAATCGAAACTAATAAACCAGTTGGTGTCTAAGGTAAACCACACCGGTGGGTTTTAATTGGGAGCCCGCTTACCTGGCCATTTTTGATGGTGTCTAAGGCAAGCTTTGGCCGACCCTCCCACTGATCGAACTTACCTGACCTCTTAGTGAAATTATATTTTGATCGGATCACTTGACTATTCGAGCTGACCCATGTCAGCTAGGTAAATCAGTGTGACTGATTTAGGTGCTCCTAGATCAGTCCTTTTAATGGTCTCCCTTAAGCTGACTTGGTGAAACCAGTGGGAGGATCATGATAAGCTGGTTCATCTGACCTCATCCTCTAAATTATTTAAATCTTCTAAAATTATTAGGTCCTTAAAATGATAAAGTTATGGAGATAACTGAGTCATAGCCTCCCATTAAGGTATTTGATAATGAGTCCATTAACTCAATAATCATTGCAAACCCAAAGGCCTGATGCTTGTTGACTAATAGAATTATCACTCATCATATGACGACTTGGAAGTGTCTCTCTAATGGTGGTTAGGTGAGCTAACCAAAGTTCGGCTTAATCATTCATTGGTTAGATGCACCAAGTATGGTCATGTTAATTGTTGGACCTAACCGGATCCTTACAGTGGAGGCCAAAGCCTACTGATTAGGTTTCTGGGGAAAAATTAAAATTACTAAAAATTATTTAGAGAAATAATTGGTTATGAACCTACCCTTAGATGTACATGGGTTGGCCAACCAAAGTTGGACTTGTGTGTAGTCTAAGTGGATTCTAGTACCCACTAAGGAATTAGGATAATTCCTCGAATTGGAGGTAGAGGCTACCAATTTGAATAAAATAATGAGAGAAACCTTTTGATTAAAGTCCAAATCTTTAGGTTTAATGAATCAATTACTAATTAGGTTATGGTTTTCCTTTGAGCAGATATGGCCACTTCCCTATCACTCCGATCATTGTTGGACAATGATAAGTTGGTGGGATCCAACTTTGGTAGGTGGTACCGAAAGCTGAAGATTATCCTAGAGCATGAACAGATCCTATATATGATAATGAATCCTGCACCTGAGGAGCCAACTGCCAATGTACGTGGAACAGTCAGAGACACTTATCAGAAGTAGCTCAGTGACTGGACCACGATGCACTGTATCATGCTGGCTGCCATGAGCGATGAGTTCAGTCACAGATTCGAGACGGCTCAGCCTAAGGACATGCTTCAAGTGTTGGAGGATGCCTTTGGCACACCCGATGACGTGGAGAAGCACAAGACTAGTTGTGCCATCTTCAACGCCAAAATACGGGATGGTGTCTCTGTCATTGATCATGTATTGTACGTGATCGAGCTGATGGAACGATTGAGCAAGCTCGACTTTTTCTTGCATGAGCAGCTTGGGAAGGATGCAATACTAAACTCGCTGTCCAAGTCTTATCTCCCATTCTTTACTCATTATAGAATGACAAAGCCTAAAGTGAACTATCACGGGTTACTGGGGTTGCTTCAAAACTTTGAGAAGGATCACCAACTCTACAAGGAGTCGGTGAACTTAGTGGGAGGTTCGTCTTCTAGTTCTTGACCCTTTAAGAAAGGAAAAAAGAACAAGAAGAAAGTGAAAAAGATGCAAGTTCAGGCTGGGGCATCAGTGCAGGACCAGACCAAAAAGATTAAGCCTGATAAGAGTCAAGCTGAATGCTTCTTTTGCAAGAAGCGGGGGCACTGGAAGAGGAACTGTCCTCAGTACATTGCCTCCCTGGATCCGAATAGGCAAAGAAAGCAGCAAGTTGTTGCTGGGCAAGGTATTTATATGATAACTCTTTGCAATTTCTCTATTTATGATATAACTGACTAGGTATTGGATACCGATAGCCCTTACCATATTTGCAATTCGTTGCAGGGGTTGCAGATCAGTAAGAGATTCAAGCAAGGTGAGAGATTCTTGAACGTTGAAGATGGAAGATCAGTTCCAGTTCTAGCATTAGGAATCTTGAAACTTGTAATCGAATCCCATATCGTTGTTCTTAATGATTGTCATTTTTGTCCCAGTTTCTTTTTAAATATCATTTCTGTAGGCCTTCTGGCCAAATATGATTATGAAATTTTAATAAAGAAATAAGTTTGTAATATCATTATGAATGGTGTTACTATTTTTTGTGGACATTTGAACAATGGTGTGTATATGTTATCACAACCTGTTAATGTAGTCTATTGAACTGGCAAGCACCCTAGATTAGATAGTATGTCAGATATCTATTTATGGCACTGTAGGCTAGGTCATATAAACAAGAACAGAATAAACAGGTTGACTCAAGAGGGAATCCTCGATGTCAGTGATTGTAAATCACTTCCAACCTGTGAGTCCTATCTTCTTGGTAAAATGACCAAGTCACCTTTTACTGGAAAAGATGAAAGAGCTACTGAGCTCTTGGGCCTAGTACATACTGATGTATGCGAGCCCATGAGCACAAGTACTAGAGGTGGATATTTTTACTTCATAACTTTCACGGATGATCTATCCAGATATGGATATGTCTATCTGATGAAACATAAGTCAGATTCATTTGAAATGTTCAGACGATTCTGAAGTAAAGTAAAAAATAAACTGGAAAGAGTATTAAAACTCTTCGATCTGATCGAGGAGAAAAATATCTTTCTAGTGAGTTTCTCACATATCTAGGAGAGAATGAGATTCTCTCCCAATGGACTCCCCCAAGAACACCATAGCATAATGGTGTGTTTGAAAGGAGAAATCGGACTCTGTTAGACATGGTCCAATCCATGATGGATTTTGCCAGCTTGTCGATATCCTTCTGGGATATGCACTCGAATCGACTTGTTATCTGTTAAATAGGGTTTCAAGTAAGTCTGTAATTAAGACTCCATATGAGATATGGACAGGGCGTAAGCCAGCACTTTCACACCTTAGGGTCTGGAGGTGCCCGACCTATGTGAAAAGATTAGTCATAGACAAACATGAACCTAGGTCTGACAAATGCACATTCATCGGGTACCCCAAAGAGACCAAAGGATATTTTTTCTACCATGCTGATGAACAAAAGGTGTTCGTCAGCCTTAAGGCAATCTTTTTAGAAAAATAGTTCCTTGGTGAAGGAACTGTTGCCTCTAACGTTGAACTTGATGGAGTTTAACAGGTAGAAGGACTGACACCAATAGTTGAACCTAAGTCAGATTTGATTAGATCAGATCCAGAGCCCAATATACCTACACCATTAAGGCGATCCGGTAGAGTACCACGTCAGCCAGATAGATACTATAGTTTCCTGGTCCAGGACGGTGATTCCATCGAACTCGATGAGAACGATGAGAATCTGATAACCTATATGGATGCAATGCAGAGACCTGATTCCGAAAAATGGCTTGAAGCCATAAAATTCAAAATGGAGTCCATGAAGGTCAATGATGTACGGACATTAGTTGACCCACTTGAAGGGGTTAAACCCATTGGGTGTAAATGGGTGTTCAAAAGGAAAAGGGGCGCAGACAGAAAGATGGAGATCTATAAAGCCCATTTGGTTGTCAAGGGGTATTGTCAACATTATGGTATTGACTATGACGAGACATTTTCTCCTATGGCAATTGCTCAAATCCATTCGGATAATGCTTGCAATAGCTACCCATCTAGATTATGAGATCTGGCAAATGGATGTAAAGACAGCTTTCCTGAATGGAGAGCTAACCGAAAAGGTGTATATGATACAACCTGAGGGGTTTACATCCACAGATGAGTCTAAGGTGTGCAAGCTTCAGAGATCCATTTATGGATTGAAGCAAGCTTCTCAGAGTTGGAACATACATTTTGATAAGGTGATCAAAACGTATGGCTTCATTAAGAATGGAGAAGAGCCCTGCATCTATAAATGGGCAAATGGTCCAGTTGTGGTATTTCTTGTCTTGTACGCGGATGACATTCTCTTAATAAAAAATGACATCCCCACACTACAGAGAATAAAAATTTGGTTGTCATCGCAGTTCTCCATGAAGGACTTGGGTGAAGCATCCTACATCCTAGGGATGAAGATCTATAGGGATATATCTAAAAAGATGCTTGGGTTATCCCAGTCCATGTATATAGACACTATGCTGAAGAGGTTCAGCATAAAGAATTCCAAGAAGAGCTATCTACCGATAGGCCATGGAATTTCTCTCTCTAAGAAGGATTGTCCGACAACTCCTGAAGAAAGAGAGCATATGAGTAGAATCCCATATGCTTCGACCATGGGATCTATCATGTACGCCATGACATGTACAGGATCAGATGTGGCATACTCACTAGGAGTAATGAGTAGATACCAATCTGATCTTGGAAAAACCACTGGAAAGTGGTTAAAGCTATCCTTAGGTATTTGAGAAATACTAAGGACCAATGGTTGGTTTATGGCGAGTCAGATTTGAAACTTGTGGGTTTCACAGACTCTAGCTTTCAATCTGACCATGATGACAGCAGAAGCGTGTCGGGTTATATCTTTACTCTAAATGGTGGAGCTATCTGCTGGAAGAGTTTCAAGCAGCATACTGTGGCAGACTCTATTTGTGAGGTGGAGTACATCGCAGCATCGGATGTCATGAAGGAAGCTATGTGACTGAAAAAATTCATCACCGAGCTCAGAGTAGCACCCTCTCTCGATGGTTCAGTCCTGCTCTACTGCGACAGCACTGGTGCCATAGCTCAGGCGAAGGAACCCAAAGCACATTTTGCATCGCTTCCACCTGGTCCGAAAAATCATGGATCGAGGTGACGTCGACCTTCAGAAGATCGATGGAAAGGAGAACCTGGCTGACCCTTTCACTAAAGCCCTGGTAATAAAGGAGTTTGACAACCACAAGTCGAAGATGGGTATTAGATACTGTGCTGAGTGGCTTTAGGACAAGTGGGAGTTGTTGAAAAATATGTCCCAAAAGCCAATCGTCAAGCTGTTGACGGTTGAGCAACCAAGCATTGTAATTGATTTGTTATAAATAAAATATATTTGGTATTTTCATCATAAGCTTTCATCTTCTAATGAATTTGTTGTTATGATGAAGTCCTTAGGACTATTCAGATTCGATAAAGAGAGGATTTATCGATTAGTCCTTAAAAACTGTTCACGACCAAATGATAGGCTGTTAATAAGGACGACAGCTTCTATCGAGCATAGGTCATTGTAGGCCATATGGGTTGGTTGTCCTCTTAACCAAGGAGTGTGGAGACACTGATATGGCATACAGGTGAGATGTAAGGGTACATCATCATTGAACATGACCAAATCCAGAGTATTCTACTGTCGAGAATGTCTCTGATGGGATATAGGTATAAGTGTCCCTTAGACCTGAGATTATCTCAGTGACTTGCAAGCAACTCACTGTGCTTTGATACTGGACTAACTGAATTTTTAATTCAGTGACGGAAGGCTTCTGGGCATAGTCAAGTACTTGCGAAGTCAGAGTGTGATCAAGATGGGATTGACCACTCCAAGAGTTGGAGAAGAATGAGTCACTGTATTTCAATTTAGCAAAACCTTGGCCAGGGTAATCCATCAGATGGATTTGATATTTTGAAATACAATGTGGACAACCTGATCAGAGTTGACAGTTGAACTCTGAGGTGTCCTATGATCATTTTGGTCAAGGAGATGAATTATATGGAAACTATATCCGCATGGGTTCTAAGGATGTTGTTCTACACATTCGACCTATCCGATCGTCGGGTACCATTGCTAGATGGTCACTTCGATTGGTACAAAAATTTATTTCTATGCTATCGACTTAGGTTTGGACCTATGAGGTCACACACATTAGAGTCCATGATCCGATCGGATGGTTGATCAACGATTAAGAATTGTTCTAGGGTTAAATGATCAATACGATTGACATTTAACCTAGTGCAAGTGTTGCAGGAGGATCGATTAGCAATTTGATTGCTAATTGACTTAATTTGATTAAGTCAATGGGCTGAGATTAAGTCTAATTAAATATGATTTAATTAGATTTGGTTTGGGCTTGATTGGATCAAGTCCAATTTGTTTATTGGATAAGCCAAGTGCAAGAAAAAACTAGTCCTAGTTCAATTAGGACTTGGGTCAACTTAATTTCTAATTTGATTAAAAAATTAAATCAGATTTAAATCTAATTTAATCTGATTAAATTATATTTTTAATTGGGTTAAGATCTATTTTAATTGGATTGATCTAATTTTGGTTTGATTTGGTTTGAGAAACCAAATTAAAACAAGTCATAAGATAGAATCCTAGTATGACTAGGATTCCACCTTGCGCCACATAAGCCCCCCATGCCCTCTCTCTTATTCCATGCCAATCCCCTCTTATTTTGTGCGACAAAAGCCCTCTCCCAGGTCTTTTCCATGTCCAAAAGGCTTCCTCTCTTCTTTCATACATGAAAAGTGGTTGTGGATCAAATCAAAGTAGGAATAAGTTTGGATTTCAAATTCTATGAGACAGAGTTTTAGAGATCCAAAACTCTTTCCTTTCTGCACCGAATTTACTCATTTTTTTTTGAAATTTTCATGGCTTTTAGGGCATACATTGTGCACCCTTTGCTAGTGGTCCATGTTGGGAATAGTGTCCCAAAGCCAATCGTCAGTATGTTGACGGTTGTGCTTATTCTTGTATTAGTATATGAATTATAAATAAATAAAGTTATTTTGATATTTTTCATTACAAATTATTTCATCTTCTAATGAACTCCTGTGTTGTGGTGAAGTCCTTAAGACTATTTAGACTCGACAAAAAGGATTTATCATTTAGTCCTTAAACCTATTCGTGACCAAATGATATGTTGTTACCAAGGACAACAATGTTTATCAAGCATAGGTCGTTGTGTGCCACATGGGTTGGTTGTCCTCTTAACCAAGGAGTATGGAGACACTGGTATGGCATACAGGTAAGATGTAAGTGTACATCTGCACTGAACGTGACCGACTCTAAAGTTTTTTCTGCTGTCAAGATTTGCTCTGATGGGATATGGGTATAAATGTCCCTCTGACCTAAGACCGCCACGATGACTTGCAAGCAACTCACTGCACTTAGGCACTAGACTACCTGAATTTTTAATTCAGTGACGGAAGACTACTGGGTGTAGTCAAGTACTTGACTTGTCGGTGCATATGTCAAGATGGGATTGACAACTCCAGTTCAGGAGCTATGTACAGTCATGTTTCAATTTAGCAAAATCTTGGCCATGGTAGTCCTAGTGAGGAGTCACAGGACTGTTTGAGTTGAGCATGATTCGGATGATCTGATCAGGGTTGACAGTTTAACCCTGAGTCGTCCTAAACACAGGGGTCAAAAGGGATGAATTATACAGTAACCATATTCGTGTAGGTTCTGAATATTGCGATTGTGACTATTTGACCTATCCGAATATCAGGTACCATTGCTAGATGGTCACTTTGATTAGTACAAAAATTTGTTCCTGTGCTACCGGCTTAGGTTCGAACCTACGGGGTCACACACATTAGAGGTTCCTATCTGATCTGATGGCTGGTGAAGAGTCCCACTGGACTGGGACTCTTTGACCAAGAGTCCTAATGCTCAAGGACTCTGTGATTGAGAATCAAGATTTTTTGATCACGAGTTCCACATATTTTGGGTACCAGGGTTCAAGAGTCCCACTGGTTTGGGACTCTTCGATCAAAGTTTCATATCGATGGACTTTGATGCCCGATTGCCCATTGAATTTGGATTCAGTATTTATGAGAGATTTAATTAGTGATTTGATCACTAATTAACTCAATTTGATTGAGTAATTATTTTTGGATCAAGTCCAATTGAATTGGATTCAGTTGGGTTTGACCCGATTAGGTTAAGAGTTGACCTAATCGTCGAGGTGGTTTGGTCCCTGATCTGATCAAAGGTTGGGCTTAGTCAATTTCTGATTTGATTAGGATTTTATTGAGCCTAATTAAGCCTAACTGTGTTGGATTTAATTTAGTCTAATTATGCCTAACCTATTTTAATAAGGTTGGTTCAATTAGGTTTGAAACCACCTTTGACTTATCTCCTTGCGCCACCTCACTCACCTGCGCCTATTTGAATTCACGAGAAATGAGTTCTCGTGAATTTTCTCCCACACAAAGCCTTCTCATGCCTCTTCTTTGTGCATCATTTTAAATGGATAAAGATGGTTGGTTGGCCATTCAAATTCAAATGAAGTTTGAATTTGAATGGGCAACTAATCCCATGCGCCACCTCATCCCATGTGCGCCACTTGCTCTACACGAGAAAAAGTTTCTCGTGTAAACTCTCCACGCACAAAGAAGCCCACGCCCCTCCCTTCTCATGCCTTGAGTGGATAAGGATAAGTTGGTTGGCATTTGAATTCAAATTCGATTTGAATTCAAGTGAGCAACCATCTTACTTATCCTCTCACGCTGTAAAAACACTGTAAAGATGCATCTTGCATCATTTTAAAAAGATGAGAAGATAGGGCGTGCACACATCTGATCCTAGAGAGATAGGGTGGCATGAGAAAGCTTTTTTGTGTGAGAAAAGAAAAGAAAAGAAGAGAAAAGAAAAGAAACTGAGTGGGCGCAGGATTTTTCATGAGTACCCTAGGGTTTCTGCCTAGGGTTCGGGAAGTAAGAAGGTGAGCTACGAGTGTCGTGAGCCCACCAAACTTCAGAAAAAGCTTCATCAATCTCTCAAGTATATCTGCTGAGGATCTGGAGCATCTGAAGAATCGACAGACACCGATCGAAGGAGTTCGATCAGCATCAGCCGTCGAAAAGGTTCTGCAACGAACTAGCATTTGTGAGGAGCTGATCAGATCGAAAGCTTCGTGTGGATGATCCGCAGAGGCCAGATATACTGTGTGGCTGCATTACAATGATCAAATCTTTTCGACGGTGATCAGACTGCAGCGATCGACTACCTGCACGAAGGTAATGTGTTCTAAACACATAACAGTAAAATATTTACTGTAGAGAATTCAAAATTTTAAATTTAAATACATACTATATATATCATATTTAGATCCTTGTATAGGATTAATACATGTTAATTAATTAGATTAATTAATAATTTTCACTGTAAAATTATAATTTTGAAAAAAAATTTAAAATTACCATTTTACCCCTGCACTGAAATTCCCACAGTCCATGCATGAAAATAAGGAGGAAGAGCCCAAGAGTTGGGCGCCTCTTATTTTGCCATATTTGGATAAGCCTTGACTAGGTATTTGACCTAGACAAGGACTCTATCATATCTCTCTCTATAAAATAAATTTCTTTATAAAATTTTTGAAGAACATAGATATTTAAGAGACCTTTGGGGTAGCCAAAAATCAAAGAAAAAAATGTTTGGATCGTGGAGATATAATAGACACAAGATAGGATATCTAGGAGAGAGTAAAGAGAAGAAGAAGAGGGTCTTTTTCTATGGTTGTTAGTTTCATCTCTTTCCTTCCTCCATCTTGAGTTTCCTGAGAGCATCTCAGATCTGAAACTCCTCCTCCTACTTTTCATCTTTGAAGGAGTCCAAATCAAGAAGAAGGAGGCATCTGATCAACCATCGAAGAAGGATCAGAGTAGTACTAGCATACTGTGCTGATTTCCTGGAGCAGGACTTCTGATCGAGATTCGTGGGCTCGTGTAGATAACTCCTAGAGATTGGATGCATGTGTGGTTTGCAACATCATCCTCAAGCCCGAATCAGCAAGATTAGAACGTCTAACTTGCAAGGTAATAGATCTGATCTATTGTTTAATACATACATTAGATGTAGTATAGAAACATGTTGATATGATCAACATGTAGTTCATGCTCTATATATTTTAATTTCTGATTTAATGCTATGTAATAATCATGTAATAGGATCATAGATCTAGAGATTTTTTGATTTTAGAAAATAAATTTTGATTTATTTTAGTCTTCCACTACCTAATCTTGAAAAAATTTTAAGATCTAACCCTGAAATCCTAGATCTGGTTCCTACACTATAGAGGTATGGGCATGTCTATTGAATGACACATAAGTCAGAATTGTTTAAAATGTTCAAATGATTCTGTAATAAAGTAGAGAAATAAACTGGAAAGAGTATTAAAACTCTTCGATCCGATCGAGGAGGTAAATATCTCTTCAGTGAGTTTCTGATATACTTAGAAGAGAATGAATTCTCTCGTAGTGGATCCTTTCTAAATACCACAGCATATTGGTGTGTGGGAAAGGAGGAATCGAACCCTGTTAGACATGGTTCGATCCATGATAGACTTTGCAAGTCTGCCGATCTTCTTTTGGAGATATGCACTCAAGTCAGTTTTTTATATTCTAAATAAAATTTTGAGTAAGTCCGTAAGTAAAATACCACATGAGATGTGGATAGAGCATAAGTCAGTGCTCTCTCACTTTAGAGTTTAGGCTTGGACTTAGATCTAACAAGTATTTATTTGTAGTATATCCAAAATGTTGGGAAATATGTCCCAAAAAGCCAATCGTCAAGCTGTTGACGGTTGAGCAACCAAGTATTGTAATTGATTTGTTAATAAATAAAATATATTTAGCATCTTCATCATAAGCTTTCATCTTCTAATGAACTCTATTGTTATGATGAAGTCCTTAGGACTATTTAAGTTCGATAAAAGAGGATTTATCGATTAGTCCTTAAAACTGTTCACGACCAAATGATAGGCTGTTAATAAGGACGACAGCTTCTATCGAGCATAGGTCACTGTAGGCCATATGGGTTGGTTGTCCTCTTAACCAAGGAGTGTGGAGACACTGGTATGGCATACAGGTGAGATATAAGGGTACATCATCATTGAACGTGACCAACTCCAGAGCATTCTGCTGTCGAGAATGTCTCTGATGGGATATAGGTATAAGTGTCCCTTAGACTTGAGATCGCCTCAGTGACTTGCAAGCAACTCACTGTGCTTTGGTACTGGACTAACTGAATTTTTAATTCAGGGATGGAAGGCTTCTGAGCACAGTCAAGTACTTGCGAAGTCAGAGTGTGATCGAGATGGGATTGACCACTCCAAGAGTTGGAGAAAAATGAGTCGCTGTATTTCAATTTAGCAAAATCTTGGCCAGGATAATCCATCAGATAGATTTGATATTTTGAAATACAATGTGGACAACCTGATCAGAGTTGACAGTTGAACTCTGGGGTGTCCTATGATCATTTTGGTCAAGGGGATGAATTATATGAAAATGATATCCGCATGGGTTCTAAGGATGTTGTTCTATACATTCGACCTATCCAGTCGTCGGGTACCATTGCTAGATGGTCACTTCGATTGGTACAAAAATTTATTCCTGTGCTACCGGCTTAGGTTCGGACCTATGAGGTCACATATATTAGAGTTCATGATCCGATCGGATGGTTGATCAACGATTAAGAATCATTCTAGGGTTAAATGATCAATACGATTGACATTTAACCTAGTGCAAGTGTTGCAGGAGGATCGATTAGCAATTCGATTGCTAATTGGCTTAATTTGATTAAGCCAATGGGCTGAGATTAAGTTTAATTAAATATAATTTAATTAGATTTAGTTTGGGCTAGATTGGATCAAGTCCAATTGGTTTATTGGATAAGCCAAGTGCAAGGAAAAACTAGTCCTAGTTCAACTAGGACTTGGGTCAATCTAATTTCTAATTTGATTAGAAAATTAAATCAGATTTAAATCTAATTTAATCTGATTAAATTAGGTTTTTAATTGGGTTAAGACTTATTTTAATTAGGTTGATCTAATTTTGGTTTGATTTGGTTTGAGAAACCAAATTAAAACAAGTCATGAGATAGAATCCTAGTAAGACTAGGATTCCACCTTGCGCCACATAAGCCTTCCCCACGCCCTCTCTCTTATTCAATGCCAATCTCGACTTATTTTGTGCGACAAAAGCCCTCTCCCAGGTCTCTCCCACGTTCACAAAAGGTTTCCTCTCTTCTTTCTTACATGGAAGGTGGTTTGGATCAAATCAAAGAGGAATAAGTTTGGATTTCGAATTCTATGAAATAGAGTTTTAGAAATCCAAAACTCTTTCAATTTTGCACCGAATTTATCCAAATTTTTTTTGGAATTTTTGTGGATTCTAGGGTACACATTGTGTACCCTTTACTGATAATCCATACATGAAAATAAGGAGGAGGTACTCAAGAGTTGGACGCCCCTTAACTTGCCATGTTTGGATAAGCCTTGACTAGGTATTTGACCTAGACAAGGACTCTATAATATCTCTCTGTATAAAATGAGTTTCTTCATGAAAATTTTGAAGAAGATAGATATTCGAGAGTCCTTTGGGCCATCCAAAAATCAGAGAGAAAGACCTTTGGGTCGTGGAGATATAATGGACACAAGTTAGGGTGTCTAGAGAGAGAAACGAGAAGAAGAAGAGGGTCTTCTTCTAGGGTTATTTGTTTTCATATCTTTCCTCCCTCCATCTTGAGTTTCTGAGAGTGTCTCAGATCTAAAACTTCTCCTTCTATTTTCCATCTTTGGAAGGGTCCAAATCAAGAAGAAGGAGGCACCTGATCAACCATCAAAGAAGGATCAGCGCAGTACTAGCATACTGTGCCGATTTTCTGAAGCAGGACTTTTGATCAAGATTCGTGGGCTCGTGTGGACGACTCCTAGAGGTCGGATGCATGTGCGGCTTGTAACATAATCCTCAAGCCCGGATCAGCGAGGTTAGAACGTCTAACTTGCAAGGTAATTGATCTGATCTATTGTTTAATACATACATTAGATGTAGTATAGAAACATGTTGATATGATCAACATGTAGTTCATGCTATATTTATATATTTTAATTTTTGATTTAATACTATATAATAATCATGTAATAGAATCTTAGATCTAGAAATTCTCTGATTTTAGAAAATAAATTTTATTTATTTTAGTCTTCCGCTGTATGATCTTGAAAAAGTTTCAAGATCTAACCCTGAAACCCTAGATCTGGTTCCTACAATTGGTATCAGAGCCTAGGTTTTTATTACAAGATTATTTATACATGCTTAGATTATTTCTTAGATTATATCTAATTTATAATCTGATTATTAAATTTGAAATTAAAATTTTAGATCAATCACGAACTGCAAGGTTGTCCTGCTGTAAGGTTTACCCCTTACAGTGCAAAGGTTGTCCTAGTTTGTGTAGATCTATCTTTAATCATAAATTTGTTAGATATGATCTAGATTAAATTTATGAATTTATTAGATTTAAAAGATGTTTAAATCTGAAATAAAATCTCTTTGTTAATAATTTTTGTGCAAAAAAATTGTTTAAAGTTGAAATTGTTTCAATTACATGAACCTGTTTAGAATAAATCTAAAGTAGTTTCATATTTATTTCACTTGCATCTTGATTATAAATCAAACATGCAATATGGTTGGTAGAATTATATTGTAAAATTATTTTACAAATATGAAAATTATTTTTTTGAAAAGCCGAACCCAACCCTCAACCCAAAACTTAATTAAGAATTAAGAAGTTGTTTGATTAGGTTCTAGGATTATGAATTGAAGAACCTAAGACACAAACTATAACACATTGGGTTAATGGGTTAGTGGGAATTAGGTCCATTAATTGGGTTAGACCTATGGTTAGATTGAAGATGGACTTAATTAGAGAATTGACTAAATCTAATCAATTTTTGTCTTAGATTAGGTCAAGGATTCTCTAGATCAATTACAATAGTTGTAGTTGGTCAAGTCCATGTCTTTAACGAGAATCAAATGGACTTGATTCTTGGCTAAGCGATCTAGCACGAACTATTAGGTTGATCTAATCGAAACTAATTAAACCAGTTGGTGTCTAAGGTAAACCAGACTGGTGGTTTTTAATTGGGAGCCTGCTTACCTGACCATTTCTGATGGTGTCTAAGGCAAGCTTTGGCAGACCCTCCCACTGATCGAACTTATCTGGCCTCTTGGTGAAATTATGTTTTGATCGGATCACTTGACTATTCGAGCTGACCCATGTCAGCTAGGTAAATCAGTGTGACTGATTTAGGTGCTCCTAGACCAGCCCTTTTAATGGTCTCCCTTAAGCTGACTTGGTGAAGCCAGTGGGAGGATCATGATAAGCTGGTTCATCTGACCTCATCCTCTATATTATTTAAATCCTCTAAAATTATTAGGTCCTTAAAATGACAAAGTTATGGAGATAACTGAGTCATAGCCTCCCATTAAGGTGTTTGATAATGAGTCCATTAACTCAATAATCATTGCAGACCCAAAGGCCTGGTGCTTGTTGACTAATAGAATTATCACTCATCATATGACGACTTGGAAGTATCTCTCTAATGGTGGTTAGGTGAGCCAACTAAAGTTGGGCTTAATCATTCATTGATTAGATACACCAAGTATGATCATGTTAATGGTTGGACCTAACCGGATCCTTACAGTGGAGGCCAAAGCCTACTGATTAGGTTTCTGGGGCAAAATTAAAATTACTAAAAATTATTTAGAGAAACAATAGGTTATGAACCTACCCCTAGATGTACATGGGTTGGCCAACCAAAGTTGGGCTTGTGTGCAGTCTAAGTGGATTCTAGTACCCACTAAGGAATTAGGGTAATTCCTCGAATTGGAGGTAGAGGCTACCAATTTGAATAAAATAGTGGGAGAAACTTTTTATGAAAGTCCAAATCTTTAGGTTTAATGAATCAATTACTAATTAGGTTATGGTTCTCCTTTGTGCAAATATGGCCACTTTTCTATCGCTCCGATCATTGTTGGACAATGATAAGTTGGTGGGACCCAACTTTGATAGCTGGTACCGAAAGTTGAAGATAGTCCTGGAGTATGAACGGATCCTATATGTGATAATGGATCCTGCACCTGAGGAGCCAGCTATCAATGCACGTGGAACAGTCAGAGACACTTACCAAAAGTGGCTCAGTGATCGGATCACGGTGCGCTGTATCATGCTGGCTGCTATGAGCGACGAGTTCAGTCACAGATTCGAGATGGCTCAGCCAAAGGACATGCTTCAAGTGTTGGAGGATACTTTTGGCACACCCGATGACGTAGAGAGGCACAAGACTAGTTGTGCCATCTTCAACACCAAAATGCGGGATGGTGCCTCTGTCACTGATCATGTATTGTACATGATCGAGCTGATGGAACGATTGAGTAAACTCGACTTTCCCTTGCATGAGCAGCTTGGGAAAGATGCAATACTGAACTCGCTGCCCAAGTCTTATCTCCCATTCCTCACTCATTATAGAATGACAAAGTCTGAAGTAAACTATCATGGGTTACTGGGGTTGCTTCAGAACTTTGAGAAGAATCACTAACTTCACAAGGAGTCGGTGAACTCAGTGGGAGGTTCGTCTTCTGGTTCTCAACCCTTTGAGAAAAGAAGAAGAACAAGAAGAAGAAAGTGAAGAAGGTGCAAGTTCAGGCTGGGACATCAGTGCAGAGCCAGACCAAAAAGATCAAGCCTGATAAGAGTCTATTCTACTGGCAAGCACCCTAGATCAGATAGTGTGTCAGATATCTACTTATGGCATTGGAAGCTAGGTCATATAAACAAGAACAGAATAAACAGGTTGACTCAAGAGGGAATCCTCGAAGTCAGTGATTGTGAATCACTTTCAACCTGTGAGTCCTGTCTTCTTGGTAAAATGACCAAGTCACCTTTTACTAGAAAAGGTGAGAGAGCTACTGAGCTCTTGGGCCTAGTACATACTGATGTTTGCAGGCCCATGAGCACCAGTGCTAGAGGTGGATATTTCTACTTCATAACTTTCACGGATGACCTATCCCAATATGGATATGTCTATCTGATGAAACATAAGTCTGATTCATTTGAAATATTCAAACGATTCTGAAGTGAAGTAGAAAAATAAACTGGGAAGATTATTAAAACTCTTCGATCTGATCGAGAAGGAGAATACCTTTCTAGTGAGTTTTTCACATATCTAGGAGAGAATGGGATTCTCTCCCAATGGACTCCTCCAGGAACACCACAGTATAATGGTGTGTCTGAAAGGAGGAATCGGACTCTGTTAGACATGGTCTGATCCATGATGGGTTTTGCTAGCTTGTCGATATCCTTTTGAGAATATGCACTCGAATCAGCCTGTTATCTGTTAAATAGGGTTCCAAGTAAGTCTGTAATTAAGACTCCATAAGAGATATGAATGGGACGTAAGCTAGCACTTTCACACCTTAGGGTCTGGGGGTGCCCGGCCTATGTCAAACGATTAGTCACAGACAAACTTGGACCTAGGTCTGACAAATGCTCATTCATAGGGTACCCCAAAGAGACAAAAGGATATTTTTTCTACCATGCTGATGAACAAAAGGTATTCGTCAGCCTTAAGGCAATCTTTTTAGAAAAGGAGTTCCTTAGTGAAGGAACCCTTGCCTCTAAGGTTGAACTTGATGAAGTTCAACAGGTAGAAGGACCGACACCAATAGCTGAACCTGAGTCGGATATGATTAGATCAGATCTGGAGCCCAATGTACCTGCACCATTAAGGCGATCCAGTAGAGTACCGCGTCAGCCGGACAGATACTATGGTTTCTTGGTCCGGGATGGTGATCCCATCAAACTTGATGAGAATAATGAGGATCCGATCACCTATATGGATGCAATGCAGAGACCTGATTTCGAAAAATGGCTTGAAGCCATGAAATCCGAAATAGAGTCCATGAAGGTCAAAGATGTATGGACATTGGTTGACCCACCTGAAGGGGTTAAACCCATTGGGTGTAAATGGGTCTTCAAAAAGAAGAGGGGCGCAGACGGAAAAGTGGAGACCTATAAAGCCCGTCTGATCGCCAAGGGGTATCGTCAACATTATGGTATTGACTATGACGAGATATTTTTCCTTGTGGCAATGCTCAAATCCATTCAGATAATGCTTGCAATAGCTGCCCATCTGGATTATGAGATCTGGCAGATGGATGTAAAGACAGCTTTCCTGAATGGAGAGCTAATCGAAGAGGTGTATATGATACAACCTGAGGGGTTTACATTCACAGATGAGTCCAAGGTGTGCAAGCTTCAGAGATCTATTTATGGACTGAAGCAAGCTTCTCGGAGTTGGAACATGCATTTTGATAAGGTGATCAAAATGTATGGCTTCATTAAGAATGGAGAAGAGCCCTGCATCTATAAATGGGCAAATGGTCTAGTTGTGGTATTCCTTATCTTGTACGTGGATGACATTCTCTTAATCGGGAATGACATCCCTACACTACAGGGAATAAAAGTTTGGTTGTCATCACAGTTCTCCATGAAGGACTTGGGTGAAGCATCCTACATTCTAGGGATAAAGATCTATAGGGATAGATCTAAAAGGATGCTTGGGTTATCCCAGTCCATGTACATAGACACTGTGCTGAAGAGGTTCAGCATGGAGAATTTCAAGAAGGACTATCTACCGATAGGCCAAGGAATTTCTCTCTCTAAGAAGGATTGTCCGACAACTCCTGAAGAGAGAGAGCGTATGAGTAGAGTCTCATATGCTTCAGTCGTGGGATCTATCATATATGCCATCACATGTACAAGACCAGATGTGGCATACTCACTAGGAGCAGTGAGTAAATACCAATCTGATCCTGAAGAAAATCACTAAAAAGTGGTTAAAGCCATCCTTAAGTATTTGAGAAATACTAAGGACCAATGGTTGGTTTATGGCGAGTCAGATTTGAAACTTGTGGGGTTCACAGACTCTAGCTTCCAATCTGACCATGATGACAGCAGGAGCATGTCAGGTTATATCTTTACTCTGAATGGTGGAGCCATCTGCTGGAAGAGTTTCAAGCAGCATACTGTGGCAGACTCTGTTTGTGAAGTGGAGTACATCGCAGCATCGGATGTCGCGAAGGAAGCTATGTGGCCGAAAAAATTCATCAATGAGCTCGGAGTAGCACCCTCCCTCGATGGTCCGATCCTGCTCTACTGCGACAGCACTGGTGCCATAGCTCAGACGAAGGAACCCAAAGCACATCAGCGAACGAAGCACATCTTCCGCCGCTTCCACCTGGTCCGGGAGATCATGGATCGAGGTGACGTCGACCATCAGAAGATCGACGGAAAGGAGAACCTGGCCGACCCCTTCACTAAAGCCCTGGCGATAAAGGAGTTCGACAACCACAAGTCGAAGATGGGTATTAGATACTGTGCCGAGTGACTTTAGGATAAGTGGGAGTTGTTAGAAAATGTATCCCAAAAAGCCAATCGTCAAGCTGTTGATGGTTGAGCAACCAAGTATTGTAATTGATTTGTTAATAAATAAAATATATTTGGCATCTTCATCATAAGCTTTCATCTTCTAATGAACTCCGTTGTTATGATGAAGTCCTTAGGACTATTTAAGTTTGATAAAGAGAGGATTTATCGATTAGTCCTTAAAACTGTTCACGACCAAATGATAGGCTGTTAATAAGGACGACAGCTTCTATCGAGCATAGGTCACTGTAGGCCATATGGGTTGGTTGTCCTCTTAACCAAGGAGTGTGGAGACACTGGTATGGCATACAGGTGAGATGTAAGGGTACGTCATCATTGAACATGATCAACTTCAGAGCATTCTGCTGTCGAGAATGTCTCTGATGGGATATAGGTATAAGTGTCCCTTAGACTTAAGATCGCCTCAGTGACTTGCAAGCAACTCACTGTGCTTTGGTACTGGACTAACTGAATTTCTAATTCAGGGATGGAATGCTTCTGGACACAGTCAAGTACTTGCGAAGTCAGAGTGTGATCGAGATGGGATTGACCACTCCAAGAGTTGGAGAAAAATGAGTCGCTGTATTTCAATTTAGCAAAACCTTGGCCAAGGTAATCCATCAGATGGATTTGATATTTTGAAATACAATGTGGACAACCTGATCAGAGTTGACAGTTGAACTCTGGGGTGTCCTATGATCATTTTGGTCAAGGGGATGAATTATATGTAAACTATATCCGCATTGGTTCTAAGGATGTTGTTCTATACATTCGACCTATCCGATCATCGGGTACCATTGCTAGATGGTCACTTTGATTGGTACAGAAATTTGTTCCTGTGCTACCGACTTAGGTTCAGACCTATGAGGTCACACACATTAGAGTTCATGATCCGATCGGATGGTTGATCAATGATTAAGAATCATTCTAGGATTAAATGATCAATATGATTGACATTTAACCCAGTGCAAGTGTTGCAGGAGGATCGATTAGCAATTCGATTGCTAATTGGCTTAATTTGATTAAGCCAATGGGTGAGATTAAGTCTAATTAAATATGATTTAATTAGATTTAGTTTGGACTGGATTGGATCAAGTTCAATTGGTTTATTGGATAAGCCAAGTGCAAGGAAAAACTAGTCCTAGTTCAATTAGGACTTGGGTCAATCTAATTTCTAATTTGATTAGAAAATTAAATCAGATTTAAATCTAATTTAATCTGATTAAATTAGGTTATTAATTAGGTTAAGACCTATTTTAATTAGGTTGATCTAATTTTGATTTTATTTGGTTTGAGAAACCAAATTAAAACAAGTCATGAGATAGAATCCTAGTAAGACTAGGATTCCACCTTGCGCCACATAAGTCTTCCCCACGCCCTCTCTCTTATTCAACGCCAATCTCGACTTATTTTGTGTGATAAAAGCCCTCTCCCAGGTCTCTCCCACGTTCACAAAAGGTTTCCTCTCTTCTTTCTTACATGGAAGGTGGTTTGGATCAAATCAAAGAGGAATAAGTTTGGATTTTGAATTCTATGAGATAGAGTTTTTTTAGAAATCCAAAACTCTTTCAATTTTGCACCGAATTTATTCATTTTTTTTTTGAAATTTTTATGACTTCTAGGGTACAAACTGTGTATCCTTTGCTGATAATCCATACATAAAAATAAGGAGGAGGTGCTCAAGAGTTGGGCGCCCCTTAACTTGCCATGTTTGGATAAGCCTTGACTAGGTATTTGACCTAGACAAGGACTCTATCATATCTCTCTGTATAAAATGAGTTTCTTTATGAAATTTTTTGAAAAGATAGATATTTGAGAGACCTTTGATCCATCCAAAAATCAGAGAGAAAAACCTTTGGGTCATGGATATATAATAGACACAAGTTAGTGTGTCTAGAGAGAGAAACGAGAAGAAGAAGAGGGTCTTCTTCTAGGGTTATTTATTTTCATATCTTTCCTCCCTCCATCTTGAGTTTTCTAAGAGTGTCTCAGATTTGAAACTTCTTCTTCTATTTTTCATCTTTGAAAGAGTCCAAATCAAGAAGAAGGAGGCACCTGATCAACCATCAAAGAAGGATCAGCGTAGTACTAGCATACTGTGCTGATTTTCTAAAGCAGGACTTCTGATCGAGATTCGTGGGCTCGTGTGGACGACTCCTAGAGGCCGGATTCATGTGTGGCTTGCAACATCATCCTCAAGCCCGGATCAGTGAGGTTAGAACGTCTAACTTGCAAGGTAATAGATCTGATCTATTATTTAATACATATATTAGATGTAGTATAGAAATATGTTGATATGATCAACATGTAGTTCATGCTATATTTATATATTTTAATTTTTGATTTAATGCTATATAATAATCATGTAATAGGATCTTAGATCTAAGAATTCTCTGATTTTAGAAAATAAATTTTGATTTATTTTAGTCTTCCACTGTATGATCTTGAAAAAGTTTCAAGATCTAACCCTGAAACCCTAGATCTGGTTCCTACACAAAAGAGACCAAAGGGTATTACTTCTACCTTGTTGATGAATAAAAAGAGTTCATCAATAATAGAACAGTCTTTTTAGAAAAGGAGTTCCTTGATGAAGGAATTAATGCCTCAAAAATTGAACCTGATGAAGTTCGATCGATAGAAGAATTGACACAATCTAGTAAATCCATAGAATCAGATTTGATTAGATCAAATCTGAAACCTATTGTAGAAATATCTTTAAGGAGATCTGATAGAGTACCACGTCAATCAAACAGATACTATGATTTCTTGATCTGAAATGGTGATCTAGTTGAACTCGATAAGAACAACGAGGATCCAATCATATACATGGATGTGATGCAAAGGTCTGACACTAATAAGTGGCTGGAAGCTATGAAATTTAAAATGGAGTCTATGAAGGTCATTGATGTATGGATATTAGTTGACCCACCTGAAGGGATAAAATCTATAGGGTGTAAGTGGATCTTCAAAAGGAAGAGGGGTACAGATTGAAAGGTGAAGACCTGTAAAGTCCATCTAGTTGTCAAGGGTTACCATCAACGTTATGGTGTTAACTATGATGAGACATTTTCTCTTATGACAATGCTCAAGTTCATTCGAATTGTGCTTGTGATAGTAGTACGTTTGGACTATGAAATCTGGCAAATGGATATAAAAACAGCCTTCCTAAATGGAGAGTTGGAAGAAGAAGAGTATATGATATAACTTGAAGATTTCATATTTACAGATGAGTCTAAGATGTGCAAGCTTCAGAGGTCCATTTGTAGATTTAAGCAGGCATCTCAGAGTTAGAACATGCATTTTGATAAAGTGATCAGAACATATGACTTCATCAAGAATGGAGAATGTTGGGTATAAAATACCCACAGCCGAAGTCCTCAGTGGAATCGACTACATGACAACTCTGCCCGGACTCCTACGAGAGTCGGGCTCCGTCACCGACAACTCCAACAGCTACGAGCAGACTTCGCCCGGACTCCTACGGGAGTCAGGCTCCGCCGCCGACATCAACTACGGGACAGCTCCGCCCGGACTCCTACGGGAGCCGGGCTCCGTCCTCAGCATCAACCGCTGGTAGGCCTCGTCCGGACTCCTACGGGAGCCAGACGTCCCCTCTGACTTTAATTGCAGGAAAACTTCGCCCGGACTCCTACGGGAGCCGAGCTTCGTCCTCGACTCCAACGGCTGCAAGACAGACTGCGTCCGGACTCCTACGGGAGCTGGACTCCGCCGATAACTTCAGCCGCAAGCAGACTCCGTCGGACTCCTACGGGAGCCGGGCTCCGTCGCCGACATCGACTACAGGACAGCTCCGCCCGGACTCCAACGGGAGCCGGGCTCGGTCCTCAATGTCAACTGCTGGCAAGCTTCGTCCGGACTCCTACGGGAGCCGGACTTCGCCCTCGACTCCAACGGCTACAAGACAGACTGCGTCCGGACTCCTACGGGAGCCAGACTCCGCCAATAACTTCAGCCACAAGCAGACTCCGCCCGGACTCCTACGGGAGTCGGGCTCCACCGCCGACATCGACTACAGGACAGCTCCGCCCGGACTCCTACGGGAGCCGGGCTCGGTCCTCAACGTCAACTACTGGCAAGCTTCGTCCGGACTCCTACGGGAGCCGGACTTCGCCCTCGACTCCAACGGCTGCAAGACAGACTGCGTCCGGACTCCTACGGGAGCCGGACTCCGTCAATAACTTCAACTGCAAGCAGACTCCGCCCGGACTCCTACGGGAGCTGGGCTCCGCCACCGACATCGACTACAGAACAGCTCCGCCCGGACTCCTACGGGAGCCGGGCTCAGTCCTCAACGTCAACTGCTGGCAAGCTTCGTCCGGACTCCTACGAGAGCCAGACTCCACCCTCGATTCCAACGGCTACAAAACAAACTGCGTCCGGACTCCTATGGGAGCCGAACTCCGCCGACGACTTCAACAGCAAGGGGACTTCGCCCAGACTCCTACGGGAGCCTGGCTCGGTCCTCAACGTCAACTGCTGGTAAACCCCATCCGGACTCCTATGGGAGCCGGGCTTCACCTTTAACTTTGATTGCAGGAAGACTCCGCCCAGATTCCTACAGAGGCCGGACTCTGACCGCTGTCGAGCTTCAGCCGATAGATCTGCGCCCCTTGGCGGCCCTGCTCCACTTCTTACAACGGATCTCGCACTGCTCCATCACCCCTGACAGGCCACAGTAACGGTCGCAGCCCTGCTCCACTCTCTGCGGTGGACCCTGCGCGACCCCATTACTCTCTGACAAGCTGTATCAACGGCCATGATTCTGCTCCGCTCCCTGCGGCAGGTGCTGCGTGACTCCACTACTTCATGGCAGGCCGCAATAATGGCCACGATCTTGCTCCACTCTTCGCAACTGATTCTACGTGGCGAGCTACGGCGATAGCCACGATTCCACTCCACTACCCTTCACAATAAAGTCCCCTGACTACGAGCGGCTCACTACCCGACGGTTACCAACGTCGCCATCAATCCATTACCTCCTCCGCCTATAAAAGGGGGACTCAGATACGTTATTCTATAAGCTCATTTCTTATCTCAAAACTCTGCTAAATTCTCCATTCGAGCACTCCATTCTTGTTGAGGCAGAGAACTGACTTGAGCGTCGGAGGGTCTTGCCGGAGCAACCCCACCTCCGGTTTAGACTTCCTTTGCAGGTCCCGGCGGCGACCGCGACTTCTCCGACTCCAGCTTCTCCGGCGCAAGCAGATTTTTGCACCAACAGGATTGGCGCTAGAAGGAGGGCTTGAACCTTCGCAGTACCCTTGTTCTTAAAGGAGCGCTCAACGGATCCACTTCCGGCCATCTTTTCCGGCATCCACTCCTCCTTCCCTCATCCGATGCCTTCTCACGAGGCCTTTGTACAACTGCCTCCGGCTATGGTCGCCGATAAGGAGTGGTCGGATGACCGGACCCTGCCGGATTCCGTCAATGCCATCTCGGGGGAATCCCGGCAAAAGGCAACCAACATACCAGCTACATCCCCCAAGCGGCAAAAAGTTGAAGAGCCCATAACTTTCACCGAAGAAGACACCCAGGGAGTCCAATTCCCTCATAATGACGCGGTCGTAGTTTCTTTAAATATAGCAAATTACGACGTCCGTCGTATTCTCATCGACAATGGAAGTTCGGCCGACATCTTGTTCTATGACGCCTTTTCAAGGATGTCCGCTCTTGGCGGTCATCTGAGACCGATTTGCTCCCCCTTGATAGGGTTTACCGGTGACGTCGTTCCGACGGAGGGAATGATAGCTCTGACTGTGGCCGCGGGTCAGCATCCAAAGCAGTCCAGGGCTCTGGTGAATTTCTTGGTGGTAAAGGCGCCATCCGCTTACAATGCAATCCTTGGTCGACCCGGCCTCAATGCTCTCAGAGCTGTCGTTTCAACCTACCATTTGAAATTGAAGTTCCCCACCAACCAGGGGATCGGAGAGGTCCGGGGAGACCAAGCCCTGGCCAGACATTGCTACAACATCGCCTTGCAAAAAAGCGACCGGGCTGACCCCTATCCCGTCGATGGCTTGGATGCTCGCGACGACCTCACCGAAGAAAGGGGCAGCCCAATCGAAGATCTGGTACCAGTCCCCCTGAATGATGGGAACGCGGAGCATGTGGTGTTAATTGGCTCCAGCTTGGGGGAGGAGGTGCGGACGCATCTTATTGATTTCCTCTGAAGGAACGCGGACGTTTTCGCTTGGGTTCCGGCGGACATGCCAGGGATTGACACGGAAGTCATGGAACATCATCTGGCGGTCGATCCTAAGTATCGACCGACAAAAGAAAAAATCCAGAATCATGCCCCGGAGAGGCAGAGGGCGATAGCTGAGGAAGTGGATAAGCTTCTCAAGGCTGGATTCATTAAGGAAGTCAATTATCCTGATTGGATTTCCAATGTTGTTTTGGTCAAGAAAGAAAACGGCAAGTGGAGGATGTGTATAGACTTCAAAAAGCTGAATAAGGCTTGTCCAAAGGACAGCTACCCCCTGCCCAAAATCGACCAACTGGTTGACGCTACCTCAGGCCATGAGCTCCTCACTTTTATGGATGCATTCTCCGGCTATAATCAAATTAGAATGGCGTCAGAAGATGAAGAAAAGACAGCTTTCATCACTAATCGCGGCCTTTACTGCTACAGGGTCATGCCATTCGGCCTCAAGAATGTGGGCGCAACCTACCAACAGATGGTGAACAAAATTTTCAAAGAGCAGATCGGCCGAAACATGGAGGTCTACGTGGACGATATGCTTGTAAAAAGCAAGTCCTCCGGAGATCATGTCGCCGACCTCGAGGAAACCTTTGGCGCTCTTCGAAAGTACAGAATGAAGCTGAACCCAACTAAATGTGCTTTTGGGGTAACCTCAGGGAAATTCCTGGGCTTCATGGTATCAGGGCGCGGAATTGAGGCCAATCCAGAGAAAATTCATGCTATCTAAGAGATGACCGCCCCAAAGTCGATCAAGGAGGTTCAGCGCCTCACAGGGAGGATAGCGGCTCTTAATCGCTTCGTCGCGAGGTCGACTGAACGATGTTTGCCCTTCTTTCAAACCCTCAAGCAGCCGAAGAACTTCTGTTGGACCTCTGAATGCCAACAAGCGTTCGAAGAATTAAAAAACTACCTCAGCTTACCCCCGCTACTGGCAAAGCGTGAACCTGGGGAGGAATTATTTTTATACCTGGCGGTCTCTCCATGGCCCTTGCGGCCGTCCTTGTCAAAGAAAAAATGAAAGTCCAGCGACCAGTCTACTACATTAGCCGCGCGCTAAGGGACGTCGAGAGCAGGTACACCAAATTAGAAAAACTGACCTACGCCTTGTTGGTTGCAGCTCGGAGGCTCCGACCCTACTTTCAAGGGCACACCATGACGCTACTCACCGATCAACCGATCAAGGCGGTTTTGTACCGGGCTGACGCCTCCGGAAGAATGGCAAAATGGGCGATCGAGCTCACGGAATTCGACATCAACTACAGACCTAGACCAGCAGTAAAGGCCCAAATATTGGCAGATTTCATAGTAGAGTGCACCATCCCAGAGGAGGCCAAACCTGAGCAAAGCAAGGGTGACGACCTAAAGTCTCAACCGAATTTCCCCAACGAAGAAGCCAATCCCTCCGATTGCTTTTGGACCCTCTATGTGGACGAATCTTTCAATATGGCGGGTGCGGGTGCAGGCCTGATTTTGGTCAGCCCGGAGGGAGTCATCGCAGAGTACGCTCTGCGTTTCGAGTTTCCCGCAACAAACAATGGAGCGGAATATGAAGCTCTGATCGCAGGATTAAAAATCGCCAAAGAGCTGGGAATAGGTCAACTCCGGGTACACAGCGACTTCCAACTAGTGGTGGGACAAGTCAACGGGAGTTATGAAGCGCGGGAGGACAGTATGACCAAATATCTTGAAAAAGTAAAAGAGCTTACCCCGCCTTTAGCAGTTTCGACATTAGGCAGATTCCAAGGCTGGAGAATACCAGAGCCGATCTTCTCTCCAAGTTGGCGACATCGGCTCCGATCGAATTGCCCAAAGGCATCCTTTTTGAAGTTCTGAAACATCCGAGTATGGAAGAATCGCGGCCCGTAATGGAGGTCGACCACGAGCCCAGCTGGGTCGACCCGCTGATAACCTATCTCAGAGATGGAGTTCTCCCCCAGGACGCGAAAGAAGCTCGGAAGCTTCGAAATCAAGCCTCTCGATACATCCTTTATGAGGGCAAATTGTACAAAAGATCATACTCCTTGCCCCTCTTAAGATGCCTCCGGCCCTCGGAAGCTGACTACGCTTTGTGGGAAGTGCACGAGGGAGCTTGCGGAAGCCATTTGGGAGCCAGATCTTTATCCCACAAGTTACTCCGCCAAGGGTACTACTGGCCAACGATGCATCATGATTCGATTGAGTATGTCAAAAAGTGCGATTGATGCCAGAGATACGCCAACATCCAGAGACAGCCCGCCACCGAGCTCACACCTTTGAGTGCCCCATGGCCTTTTGCACAGTGGAGGATGGACATCCTTGGCCCCTTTCCCATGACGTCCGAACAAAGGAAGTTCCTCCTTGTAGCGATCGACTACTTCACCAAATGGGTTGAAGTCGAACCACTAGCAAAAATCACAGAAGCGAAAGTGCAGGATTTCATCTGGAAGTCAATTGTGTGCAGGTTCGGTTTGCCTAGAACCCTAATCACTGATAATGGACGGCAATTCGTGGGAGCAAGATTCGCCGAATTCTGTGAAGATCTAAACATCTCCCACCACTTCACTTCAGTAGCCCATCCTCAAGTGAACGGCGAAGCTGAGGTGACTAACAGAACCCTTTTGCAGGGGATTAAGACAAGGCTTGAAAAAGCAAAAGGAACTGGGCGGACGAGCTTTATCATGTGCTATGGGCGTATCGAACTACCCAGAGGTTACCTACGGGGGAGACTCCCTTTGCTTTAGGACTCCCTTTGCTTTAGCCTTCGGAACAGAAGCCGTCATCCCGATCGAGCTTAAACTCCCGTCGGCACGAGTCGTGGCATTCGACGAACACCAAAATTCACAAAGTCTTAGAGCCAACCTCGACCTGCTGGAAGAAAGACGGGAGATCGCTCAGGTTCGAATGGCAGCCTACAGACAGAAAGTTGCTCGATATTACAACGTCCGGGTCAAGAACAAAGCCTTTAAAGTGAGAGATCTAGTACTTCGACGATCTGCTGTCTCGCAACCTCAGGACCGGGGGAAGCTCGTCCCAAACTGGGAGGGACCTTATGAGGTCAAAGAAGTAGTCTGGCCTGGAACTTATTATCTTAAGGAGCTCGGAGGGGCCGACCTCCCGCGACCATGGAGCTCAGAAAACTTGCGGATGTACTACCAGTAACTTCATTTTAATCAATGATCGCATACCCATACGTCTTTGGACAATTCAAACAAACTGTATCAAAAAATAAAAGGGCAACCTCATAAAGTTGAAGGCCCGGTTCCATTTAGACCGGATGGGGGGAGAGGCCCTACAACGCCCATATGTGCCCCCACAGCCCTGTTAGGGACAGGAGGAGAACCTCGCCCTAATTTGAGCAAAGTCGAAGGCCCGGTTCCATTTAGACCGGATGGGGGGAGAGTCCCTACAACGCCCATATGTGCCCCCACAGCCCTGTTAGGGACAGGAGGAGAACCTCTCCCTAACTTGAGCAAAGTCGAAGGCCCGGTTCCATTTAGACCGGATGGAGGGAGAGGCCTTACAACGCCCATATGTGCCCCCACAGCCCTGTTAGGGACAGGAGGAGAACCTCGCCCTAACTTGAGCAAAGTCGAAAGCCCGGTTCCATTTAGACCGGATGGGGGGAGAGGCCTTACAACGCCCATATGTGCCCCCACAGCCCTGTTAGGGACAGGAGGAGAACCTCGTCCTAACTTGAGCAAAGTCGAAGGCCCGGTTCCATTCAGACCGGATGGGGGGAGAGGCCTACAACGCCCATATGTGCCCCCACAGCCCTGTTAGGGACAGGAGGAGAACCTCGCCCTAACTTGAGCAAAGTCGAAGGCTCGGTTCCATTCAGACCGGATGGGGGGAGAGGCCCTACAATGCCCATATGTGCCCCCGCAGCCATGTCAGGAACAGGAGGAGGACCTCGTCCTGACATGAACAAAGTTAAAAGCCCGGCTCTTTTAGACCGGATGGGGGGAGAGGCCCTGCAACGCCCATATGCACCACCCCCCCAAGAGGAAAGCCTTGCCCTAGCTTAAGCAACTTCGACCGGTGGTAAGCCCAGCCCGGACTCCTACGGGAGTCGGGCTTCATCACCGACTTTGACTACATGACGGCTCCGCCCGGACTCCTACGGGAGCTGGACTCCACCGACAACAGCGACTGCCGGTAAGCCTTTACCGGACTCCTACGGGAGCCGGGTTCCATCACCAACATCGACTACAGGACAGCTCCGCCCGGACTCCTACGGGAGCTGGACTCCACCGACAACAGCGACTGCCGGTAAGCCTTGACCGGACTCCTACGGGAGCCGGACTTCGCCTATGACTTTGATTGCAGGAAGACTTCGCCCCGACTCCTACGGGAGCCGGGCTCTGTCCACGACGCCGAGAAAGGCTCCGCCCGGACTCCTACAGGAGCCGGGCTCCGCCCACAACTCCAACTCCGAGAGGGATTCTCCGTTCGGACTCCCACGGGAGCCGAACTTCGCCTCGGCCTTAGCGGAGAAAGACTCCAAGCGAAAAAAGAAGGCAATGGATTGCAACAGTGACGATTGGAAAACAAACAGCGCCCGATGGTGACAGAGGCTCGGATCCTCGAATTCAAACCTTGGGAGGGACCCCGGACCCGAATGACCCCAAGCGAACCTGCAGCCATTGACAGAATGACAATCGGGTATCTTCGAACGGTGTAAAAGTCGAAAAGGAGCTCGGCAAATAACAACCCTGCACGAATAAAAGAGGTCGTTGATGACCTTAAGACGACGTGAAAAAGATAAAAGAAAAATGAAGAAGTTCGACAGACAACTATTCGATGCAAAGTACAGACAAGGTAACAAAATTTCCTCTTCATTTAATAAGATATACGTTACAGGACCCGATGGGTCGAGAGAAAAAAAAAAAAAAAGATATACATCATTGCGAGCCTCACGAGTACGGCTTGGAAAGGATATACCGGAGGCCGCTCCAAGCTACGAACTCCTCTTTCCGTCTCTGTCCTCCTCAGCCACGTTCTCCAGTGCGTGTAGCAGACCTATCGGCTCCCGTCCTGTCTCACTTCACTCCATCTCCGAAGTCCCTACCCTAGGGGGAAAAGGGTGGGATAGATTCCCGGGGGCTGTAAACGTAACGGCGACAGTGACGAAGACCTGTTTCAAGAAGAGCCGGAGTCACTTTGGAGGCAGCGGCGATGTCAAGGATATGCTCCACCTCCGAATGCTCCGCGACGGCCGCCACCCAACATGTTCCGGCAAGGTCGGCATGCGCTACTTCCACCATCCCCGCAACAAGTTCCACTGCCCCACCATCGACGTCGATCGCTTCTGGTCCCTCGGCCCCGACGGCATCAAGGATCCCGCCACAGCTTGTGACGGCGGCTCTGCCCTCTTGACCGGTATCACCCCGCCTTGCTACTCCGAAATTCTCGGGCAGAACAACTTTACCGGCGGCCCCCGTTATTAAACCCCTGTTGTTGAAGGAATTCTTCCTTGAGCCTCCTTTGAAACGACGGGGATCCTCACTGGCCGCTGTTCTCCTCCTCGCCTTCCTCCAAGCCCTAGATATCCCTTCAAGGAGGGCCTCCAGGGTAGGAGACATGGTGTGGGAACCCTCAGAGAAGAAGTGGGGGGCTGAAGAAGGCGGGGACTGGTGCAAGGGGAGTAGCTGAGTAGCTAGGCTCTCAGGTGAAAGAAAGGTACCGTCCTATCAACAGGATGAAGCCATAAAGGGAGATTAGGGGGTTTAAATAGCCGACGGATCCTAGCGCAGTTATGGAGGCAGGTGTTCCTGGGCCAACTGGTGCATGCCACGCGTCCCGCATGTCCCCTTCACCGCTATCGAGGGTTGACCGTTCATGAATTTTCGTAGCACGACGCTTGGGATCGCGTTCCGACAGGGGTTCCGAAAAGACTCTTCAGGTCGCCTTCACCGAAAAACGGGCTCTGACGTGCCCATCTCTCTGCACAGGATGCGAGGGGACGGCTTCGGCTGTGCCCATCTCTCTGTACTTCCTACGTTCGAGATTCAAACTCGAAAGTAGGGGGACTGGTGTTGGGTATAAAATACCCACAGCTGAAGTCCTCAGTGGAATCGACTACATGACAACTCCGCCCGGACTCCTACGGGAGCCGGGCTCCGTCACCGACAACTCCAACAGCTACGAGCAGACTTCGCCCGGACTCCTACGGGAGCCGGGCTCCACCGCCGACATCGACTACGGGACAGCTCCGCCCGGACTCCTACGGGAGCCGGGCTCCATCCTCAGCATCAACCGCTGGTAGGCCTCGTCCGGACTCCTACGGGAGCCGGACCTCCCCTCTGACTTTAATTGCAGGAAAACTTCGCCCGGACTCCTACGGGAGCCGAGCTTCATCAACGGCTGCAAGACAGACTGCGTCCGGACTCCTACGGGAGCCGGACTCCGCCGATAACTTCAGCCGCAAGCAGACTCCGCCCGGACTCCTACGGGAGCCGGGCTCCACCGCCGACATCGACTACAGGACAGCTCTGCCCGGACTCCTACGGGAGTCGGGCTCGGTTCTCAACGTCAACTGCTGGCAAGCTTCGTCCGGACTCCTACGGGAGCCAGACTTCGCCCTCGACTCCAACGGCTGCAAGACAGACTGCGTCCGGACTACTACGAGAGCCGGACTCCGCCAATAACTTCAGCCGCAAGCAGACTCCACCCGGACTCCTACGGGAGCCGGGCTCCACCGCCGACATCGACTACAGGACAGCTCTGCCCGGACTCCTACGAGAGCCGGGCTCGGTCCTCAACATCAACTGCTGGCAAGCTTTGTCCGGACTCCTACGGGAGCCAGACTTCGCCCTCGACTCCAACGGCTGCAAGACAGACTGCGTCCGGACTCCTACGGGAGCCGGACTCCGCCAATAACTTCAGCCGCAAGCAGACTCCGCCCGGACTCCTACGGGAGCCGGGCACCACCGCCGACATCGACTATAGAACAGCTCTGCCCAGACTCCTACGGGAGCCAGGCTCGATCCTCAATGTCAACTGCTGGCAAGCTTCTTCCGGACTCCTACGGGAGCCGGACTCCGCCCTCGATTCCAACGGTTGCAAAACAGACTGCGTCCGGACTCCTACGGGAGCCGGACTCCACCGACGACTTCAACAGCAAGGAGACTCCGCCCGGACTCCTACGGGAGCCGAGCTCGGTCCTCAACGTCAACTGCTGGTAAACCCCGTCCGGACTCCTATGGGAGCCGGGCTTCACCTTTAACATTGATTGCAGGAAGACTCCACCCGGATTCCTACAGAGACCGGACTCTGACCGCTGCCGAGCTTCAGCCGATAGATCTGCGCCCCTTGGCGGCCCTGCTCCACTTCCTACAATGGATCCCGCACTGCTCCATCACCCCTGACAGGCCACAGTAACGGTCGCAGCCCTGCTCCACTCTCTGCGGCGGACCCTGCGCGACCCCATTACTCTCTGACAAGCTGTATCAACGGCCATGATTCTGCTCCGCTCCCTGCGGCAGGTGCTGCGTGACTCCACTACTTCATGGCAGGCCGCAATAACAGCCACGATCCTGCTCCACTCCTCGCAACTGATTCCACATGGCGAGCTACGACGATAGCCAAGATTCTGCTCCACTACCCTTCACAATAAAGTCCCCCTGACTACGAGCGGCCCACTACCCGACGGTTACCAACATCGCCATCAATCCATTACCTCCTCTGTCTATAAAAGGGGGACTTAGATACGTTATTCTATAAGCTCATTTCTTATCTCAAAACTCTGCTAAATTCTCCGTTCGAGCACTCCATTCTTGTTGAGGCAGAGAACTGACTTGAGCATCGGAGGGTCTTGCCGGAGCAACCCCACCTCCGGTTTAGACTTCCTTTGCAGGTCCCGGCGGCGACCGCGACTTTCCCGACTCCAGCTTCTCCGGCGCAAGCAGATTTTTGCACCAACAGAGAAGAACCCTACATACAGAAGTGGGTTTATAACTCTGTGATAGTATTTTTTGTTTTGTATGTGGATAACATTCTCTTAATCAAGAATGACATCCCTGCATTATAGGAAATAAAAGTTTGATTGTCATCACAGTTCTCCATGAAGGACTTGAGAGAAGCATCCTGCACCCTTAGGATGAAGATCTATAGAGATAGAACTAAAAGGTTGCTTGGATTATCTTGGCCACGTATATTGATACTGTGCTAAAATGGTTTAGCATAGAGAATTTTAAGAAAGACTATCTTCCGATAGACTAAAAAATTTTTCTCTTGAAGAGTGATTGTCCAACAACTCCTCAAGAAAGAGAGCGTATCAGTAGAATTTCATATGCTTTGGTAGTAGGATCTATTATATACGTCATGATATATACAAGATCAGACGTGGCATACTCACTAGGGATAGTGAGCAGATACCAGTTTGATCTAGATGAGAACTATTGGAAGGTCGTTAAGACCATCCTTAAGTATTTGAGAAATACTAAGGATTAGTGACTCATCTATGGAGAATCCGATTTAAAACTTGTAGGATTTACAGACTCTAATTTTCAGTCGGATCATGATGATAGTAAGAGCATGTCGGGATATATTTATATCCTAAATGGTAGAACAGTCTGTTAGAAAAGTTTTAAGCATTACACCATGGTCGACTTTACATACAATGTGGAATATATTATGGCATCCGATGCTGTGAAGGAAGCTGTGTGGTTACAGAAGTTCATCGATGAGCTCGGAGTGGCACCCTCTCTCGATGGTCCTATTTTATTATACTGCGATAGCACTGATGCCATTGCTCAAGCAAAGGAATCGAAGTCATATCAGCAGACCAAGCACATTCTGCACCTCTACCACCTAATTCAAAAGATCATGGATCGAGATAATATCGAGCTTCAGAAGATCGATGGAAAGGAGAATCTGGTTGATATATTTACTAAAGCCCTCGATGTCAAGAAGTTTGAAGATTATAAATCAAAGATAGATATATAATACTGTACCGATTAGCTTTAGTCCAAGTGGGAGTTATTGAAAATTATGTCTTAAAATCAATTATCTGCTTGCTGACGGTTGTGCTAATCATTATAATTATATATGAATTATTGAATTAATAAATATTATTTGATTTTTTCATCACTCTATGTACATCTTATTTGGCCTCCTATTTTGTGATGAAGTCCTTAGGACTATTTGAATTGATATAGGAGAATATATTATTTAGTCGTTAAACCCTAGTTCACGACCAAATGATATGCTATTATTAAGATGATAGCTATATCAAGTGTAGGTCATTGTGTGCCATATGTGTTGGTTGTTCTCTTAATCAAGGAGTGTGGAGACATTGGCATGGCATGCAAGTGACACATAGGGATACATCTCACTGAACGTGACCAACTGCTGAGCACTCTACAGTCAAAAGTAGCTCACGAAGGATATGGGTATAAATATCTCTCTGATCTGAGAACACCACGATGACTTGCAAGCAACTCACTGTGTTTTGATGCTGGACTATTTGAATTTCTAATTCAGTAATGAAAGATTTTTGGATACAGTCAAGTACTTGTAAAATCGATGTGTGAGTCAAAATAGAATTGACCTCTCTGAATAAGTAAGAGTTATGTATTAGTGTGTTTCAATTCAGTAAAACCTCTATCGGTGTAATCCATGAGATGAATTTGAAAAATTGAAATACAATGTGGATGACCATATCAGGGTTGACAATTAAATCTTAGGTCATCTTGAGTATTTAGATCAAAAGGATGATTATACGATAACCATATGCT
>NC_026000.2:64555337-64683310 GCF_000442705.2 Elaeis guineensis
GATCTAGGGTTTCAGGGTTAGATCTTGAAACTTTTTCAAGATCATACAGCGGAAGACTAAAATAAATCAAAATTTATTTTCTAAGATCAAAAATCCCTAGATCTAAGATCCTATTACATGATTATTACATAGCATTAAATCAAAATTAAAATATATATAAATAGTATGAACTACATGTTGATCATATCAACATGTTTCTATACTACTACATCTAATGTATGTATTAAATAATAGATCAGATCTATTACCTTGCAAGTTAGACGCTCTAACCTCGCTGATCCGGGCTTAAGGATGATGTTGCAAGCCGCACAGCATCCGGCCTCTAGGAGTCGTCCACACGAGCCCACGAATCTCGATCAGAAGTCCTGCTTCAGGAAATCAGCACAGTATGCTAGTACTGCGCTGATCCTTCTTTGATGGTTGATCAGGTGCCTCCTTCTTCTTGATTTGGACTCTTCCAAAGATGGAAAGTAGAAGGAGGAGTTTCAGATCTGAGACGCTCTCAGGAAACTCAAGATGGAAGGAGGAAAGATATGAAAATAAAAACCCTAGAAGAAGACCCTCTTCTTCTTCACGTTTTTCTCTCTAGACACCCAAACTTGTCTTTTATATCTCCACGACCCAAAGGTATTTCTCTCTGATTTTTGGATGGCAGAAAGGTCTCTCAAAATCTATTCCCCTTAAAATTTCATGAAGAAACTCATCTTATATAGAGAGATATGATAGAGTCCTTGTCTAGGTCAAACACCTAGTCAAGGCTTATCCAAACATGGCAAGTTAAGGGACGCCCAACTCTTGAGCACCTCCCATATTTTCGTGCATGGATCACAAAAAGGGTGACAATGTAAACCCTAAAAGCCACAAAATTCCAAAAAAAATTTGGATAAATTCGGTGCAAAATTGAAAGAGTTTTGGATTTCTAAAACTCTATCTCATAGAATTCGAAATCCAAACTTATTCCTTTTAGATTTGATCCAAATCACCTTCCATGTAAGAAAGAAGAGAGGAGACCTTTTGTGAACGTGGGAGAGATCTGGGAGAGGGCTTTTTGCACAAAATAAGTGGAGATTGGCGTTGAATAAGAGAGAGGCGTGGAGAAGGTTTATGTGGCGCAAGGTGGAATCCTAGTCCTACTAGGATTCTGTCTCATAACTTGTTTTAATTTGGTTTCCCAAACCAAATCAAATCAAAATTAGATCAACCCAATTAAAATAGGTCTTAACCTAATTAAGAACCTAATTTAATCAGATTAAATTAGATTTAAATCTGATTTAATTTTCTAATCAAATTAGAAATTAGATTGACCCAAGTCCTAGTTGAACTAGGACTAGTTTTTCCTTGCACTTGGCTTATCCAATAAACCAATTGGACTTGATCCAATCAAGCCCAAACAAATCTAATTAAATTATATTTAATTAGACTTAATCTCAGCCCATTGGCTTAATCAAATTAAGCCAATTAGCAATCAAATTGCTAATCGATCCTCCTGCAACACTTGCACTGGGTTAAATGTCAATCGTATTGATCATTTAACCCTAGAATGATTCTTAATCGTTGATCAACCATCCGATCGGATCATGAACTCTAATGTGTGTGACCTCATAGGTCCGAACCTAAGCCGGTAGCATAGAATAAATTCTATACCAATCGAAGTGACCATCTAGCAATGGTACCCGACGTCCGGATAGGTCGAATGTGTAGAACAACATCCTTAGAACCCATGCGGATATAGTTTTCATATAATTCATCCCCTTGACCAAAATGATCATAGGACACCCCAGAGCTCAACTGTCAACTCTGATCAGGTTGTCCACATTGTATTTCAAAATATCAAATCCATCTGATGGATTACCCTGGCCAAGGTTTTGCTAAATTGAAATACAGCGACTCATTCTTCTCCAACTCTTGGAGTGGTCAATCCCATCTCGATCACACTCTGACTTCGCAAGTACTTGACTGTGCCCAGAAGCCTTCCGTCCCTGAATTAAAATTCAGTTAGTCCAGTACCAAAGCACAGTGAGTTGCTTGCAAGTCACTGAGGCGATCTCAAGTCTAAGGGACACTTATACCTATATCCCATCAGAGACATTCTCGACAGCAGAATGCTCTGGAGTTGGTCACGTTCAATGACGATGTACCCTTACATCTCACCTGTATGCCATACCAGTGTCTCCACACTCCTTGGTTAAGAGGACAACCAACCCATATGGCCTACAGCGACCTATGCTCGATAGAAGCTGTCGTCCTTATTAACAGCCTATCATTTGGTCGTGAACAGTTTTAAGGACTAATCGATAAATCCTCTCTTTATCGAACTTAAATAGTCCTAAGGACTTCATCATAACAACGGAGTTCATTAGAAGATGAAAGCTTATGATGAAATGCCAAATATATTTTATTTATTAACAAATCAATTACAATACTTGGTTGCTCAACCGTCAACAGCTTGACGATTGGCTTTTTGGGACACATTTCCCAACAACTCCCACTTGTCCTAAAGCCACTCGGCACAGTATCTAATACCCATCTTCGACTTGTGGTTGTCGAACTCCTTTATTGCCAGGGCTTTAGTGAAGGGGTCGGCTAGGTTCTCCTTTCGTCGATCTTCTGAAGGTCGACGTCACCTCGATCCACGATCTCTCGGACCAGGTGGAAGCGGTGCAAGATGTGCTTCATCCGCTGATGTGCTTTGGGTTCCTTCACCTGAGCTATGGCACCAGTGCTGTCGCAGTAGAGCAGGACTGGACCATCGAGGGAGGGTGCTACTCCGAGCTCATTGATGAATTTCCTCAGCCACACAGCTTCCTTCGCGGCATCGATGCTGCGATGTACTCCGCTTCACAAACAGAGTCTGCCACAGTATGCTGCTTGGAACTCTTCCAGCAGATGGCTCCACCATTCAGAGTAAAGATATAACCCGACACACTCCTGCTGTCATCATGGTCAGATTGGAAGCTGGAGTCTGTGAACCCCACAAGTTTCAGATCTGACTCGCCATAAACCAACCATTGGTCCTTAGTATTTCTCAAATACTTAAGGATGGCTTTAACCACTTTCCAGGTTTTCTCCAGGATCAGATTGGTATCTACTCACTACTCCTAGTGAGTATGCCACATCTGGTCTTGTACATGTCATGGCGTACATGATAGATCCCACGGCTGAAGCATATGGGACTCTACTCATACGCTCTCTCTCTTCAGGAGTTGTCGGACAATCCTTCTTAGAGAGAGAAATTCCTTGGCCTATCGGTAGATAGCCCTTCTTGGAATTCTCCATGCTGAACCTCTTCAGCACAGTGTCTATGTACATGGACTGGGATAACCCAAGCATCCTTTTAGATCTATCCCTATAGATCTTCATCCCTAGGATGTAGGATGCTTCACCCAAGTCCTTCATGGAGAACTGTGATGACAACCAAACTTTTATTCCCTGTAGTGCGGGGATGTCATTCCCGATTAAGAGAATGTCATCCACGTACAAGACAAGGAATACCACAACTGGACCATTTGCCCATTTATAGATGCAGGGCTCTTCTCCATTCTTAATGAAGCCATACGTTTTGATCACCTTATCAAAACGCATGTTCCAACTCCGAGAAGCTTGCTTCAATCCATAAATGGATCTCTGAAGCTTGCACACCTTGGACTCATCTGTGGATGTAAACCCTCAGGTTGTATCATATACACCTCTTCGGTCAGCTCTCCATTCAAAAGCTGTCTTTACATCCATCTGCCAGATCTCATAATCCAGATGGGCAGCTATTGCAAGCATTATCCGAATAGATTTGAGCATTGCCACAGGAAAATGTCTCGTCATAGTCAATACCATAACGTTGACGATACCCCTTGGCAACCAGACGGGCTTTATAGGTCTCCACCTTTCCGTCTGCGCCCCTCTTCCTTTTGAAGACCCATTTACACCCAATGGGTTTAACCCCTTCAGGTGGGTCAACCAATGTCCATACATCGTTGACCTTCATGGACTCCATTTCGGATTTCATGGCTTCAAGCCATTTCTCGGAATCAGGTCTCTGCATAGCATCCATATAGGTGATCGGATCCTCATTATTCTCATCAAGTTCGATGGGATCACCATCCCGGACCAAGAAACCGTAGTATCTGTCCGGCTGACGCGGTACTCTACCGGATCGCCTTAATGGTGCAGGTATATTGGGCTCCGGATCTGATCTAATCATATCCGACTCAGGTTCAGCTATTGGTGTCGGTCCTTCTACCTGTTGAACTTCATCAAGTTCAACCTTAGAGGCAACGGTTCCTTCACCAAGGAACTCCTTTTCTAAAAAGATTGCCTTAAGGCTGACGAACACCTTTTGTTCATCAGCATGGTAGAAAAAATATCCTTTTGTCTCTTTGGGGTACCCTATGAATGAGCATTTGTCAGACCTAGGTCCAAGTTTGTCTGTGACTAATCGTTTGACATAGGCCGGGCACCCCCAGACCCTAAGGTGTGAAAGTGCTGGCTTACCCGTCCATATCTCATATGGAGTCTTAATTACAGACTTACTTGGAATCCTATTTAACAGATAACAGGCCGATTCGAGTGCATATCCCAGAAGGATATCAGCAAGCTAGCAAAACCCATCATGGATCGGACCATGTCTAACAAAGTCCGATTCCTCCTTTCAAACACACCATTATGCTGTGGTGTTCCTGGAGGAGTCCATTGAGAGAGAATCCCATTCTCTCCTAGATATGTGAGAAACTCACTAGAAAGGTATTCTCCTCCTCGATCAGATCGAAGAGTTTTAATACTCTTCCCAGTTTTTTTTCTACTTCACTTCAGAATCGTTTGAACATTTCAAATGAATCCGACTTATGTTTCATCAGATAGACATATCCATATCGGGATAGGTCATCCGTGAAAGTTATGAAGTAGAAATATCCACCTCTAGCACTGGTGCTCATGGGCCCGCATACATCAGTATGTACTAGGCCCAAGAGCTCAGTAGCTCTCTCACCTTTTCCAGTAAAAGGTGACTTGGTCATTTTACCAAGAAGACAGACTCACAGGTTGGAAGTGATTCACAATCACTGACTTCGAGGATTCCCTCTTGAGTCAACCTGTTTATTCTGTTCTTATTTATATGACCTAGCCTCCAATGCCATAAGTAGATATTTGACACACTATCTAATCTAGGGTGCTTGCCAGTAGAATAGACTCTTATCAGGCTTGATCTTTTTGGTCTGGCTCTGCACAGATGTCCCAGCCTGAACTTGCACCTTCTTGACTTTCTTCTTCTTGTTCTTCTTTCCTTTCTCAAAGGTCGAGAACCAGAAGATGAACCTCCCACTGAGTTCACTGAGTTCACCGACTCCTTGAGGAGTTGGTGATCCTTCTCAAAGTTCTGAAGCAACCCCATTAACCCATGGTAGTTTACTTCAGGCTTTGTCATTCTATAATGAGTGAGGAATGGGAGACAAGACTTGGGCAGCGAGTTCAGTATTGCATCTTTCCCAAGCTGCTCATGCAAGGGAAAGCCGAGCTTGCTCAATCGTTCCATCAGCTCGATCATGTACAATACATGATCAGTGACAGAGCTCCATCCCGTATTTTGGCGTTGAAGATGGCACAACTAGTCTTGTGCCTCTCTACGTCATCGGGTGTGCCAAAGGTATCCTCCAACACTTGAAGCATGTCCTTTGGCTGAGCCGTCTCGAATCTGCGACTGAACTCGTCGCTCATGATAGCAGCCAGCATGATACAGCGCACCGTGGTCCGGTCACTGAGCCACTTCTGGTAAGTGTCTCTGACTGTTCCACGTGCATTGACAGCTGGCTCCTCAGGTGCAGGATCCATTATCACATATAGGATCCGTTCATGCTCCAGGACTATCTTCAACTTTCGGTACCAGCTACCGAAGTTGGGTCCCACCAACTTATCATTGTCCAACAATGATCGGAGCGATAGGGAAGTGGCCATATTTGCACAAAGGAGAACCATAACCTAATTAGTAATTGATTCATTAAACCTAAAGATTTGGACTTTAATCAAAAGGTTTCTCCCACTATTTTATTCGAATTGGTAGCCTCTACCTCCAATTCGAGGAATTACCCTAATTCCTTAGCGGGTACTAGAATCCACTTAGACTGCACACAAGCCCAACTTTGGTTGGCCAACCCATGTACATCTAAGGGTAGGTTCATAACCAATTGTTTCTCTAAACAATTTCTAGTAATTTTAATTTTGCCCCAGAAACCTAATCAGTAGGCTTTGGCCTCCACTGTAAGGATCCAGTTAGGTCCAACCATTAACATGATCATACTTGGTGTATCTAACCAACGAATGATTAAGCCCAACTTTGGTTGGCTCACCTAACCACCATTAGAGAGACACTTCCAAGTCGTCATATGATGAGTGATAATTCCATTAGTCAACAAGCACCAGGCCTTTGGGTCTGCAATGATTATTGAGTTCATGGACTCATTATCAAACACCTTAATGGGAGGCTATGACTCAGTTATCTCCATAACTTTATCATTTTAAGGACCTAATAATTTTAGAGGATTTAAATAATATAGAGGATGAGGTCAGATGAACCAGCTTATCATGATCCTCCCACTGGCTTCACCAAGTCAGCTTAAGGGAGACCATTAAAAGGGCTGGTCTAGGAGCACCTAAATCAGTCACACTGATTTACCTAGCTGACATGGGTCAGCTCGAATAGTCAAGTGATCCGATCAAAACATAATTTCACCAAGAGGCCAGGTAAGTTCGATCAGTGGGAGGGTCTGCCAAAGCTTGCCTTAGACACCATCAGAAATGGCCAGGTAAGCGGGCTCCCAATTAAAAACCACCGGTCTGGTTTACCTTAGACACCAACTGGTTTAATTAGTTTCGATTAGATCAACCTAACAGTTCGTGCTAGACCGCTTAGCCAAGAATCAAGTCCATTTGGTTCTCGTTAAAGACATGGACTTGACCAACTACAACTATTGTAATTGATCTAGAGAATCCTTGACCTAATCTAAGACAACAATTGATTAGATTTAGTCAATTCTCTAATTAAGTCCATCTTTAATCTAACCATAGGTCTAACCCAATTAATGGACCTAATTTCCACTAACCCATTAACCCAATGTGTTATGATTTGTGTCTTAGGTTCTTCAATTCACAATCCTAGAACCTAATCAAACAACTTCTTAATTCTTAATTAAGTTTTGGGCTGAGGGTTGGGTTTGGCTTTTCAAAAAATAATTTTCATATTTGTAAAATAATTTTACAATATGATTCTACCAATCATATTGCATGTTTGATTCATAATCAAGATGCAAGTGAAATAAACATGAAACTACTTTAGATCTAATCTAAACAGGTTCATGTAATTGAAACAATTTCAACTTTAAATAATTTCTTTGCACAAAAATTATTAACAAAGAGATTTTATTTCAGATTTAAACATCTTTTAAATCTAATAAATCATAAATTTAATCTAGATCATATCTAACAAATTTATGATTAAAGATAGATCTACACAAACTAGGACAACCTTTGCACTGTAAGGGGTAAACCTTACAGCAGGACAACCTTGCAGTTTGTGATTGATCTAAAATTTTAATTTCAGATTTAATAATCAGATTATAAATTAGATCTAATCTAAAAAATAATCTAAGCATGTATAAATAATCATGTAATAAAGAACCTAGGCTCTGATACCAATTGTAGGAACCAGATCTAGGGTTTCAGGGTTAGATCTTGAAACTTTTTCAAGATCATACAGCGGAAGACTAAAATAAATCAAAATTTATTTTCTAAGATCAGAAATCCCTAGATCTAAGATCCTATTACATGATTATTACATAGCATTAAATCAAAAATTAAAATATATATAAATATAGTATGAACTACATGTTGATCATATCAACATGTTTCTATACTAGCTACATCTAATGTATGTATTAAATAATAGATCAGATCTATTACCTTGCAAGTTAGACGCTCTAACCTCGCTGATATGGGCTTAAGGATGATGTTGCAAGCCGCACACGTGTCCGGCCTCTAGGAGTCGTCCACACGAGCCCACGAATCTCGATCAGAAGTCCTGCTTCAGGAAATCAGCACAGTATGCTAGTACTGCGCTGATCCTTCTTTGATGGTTGATCAGGTGCCTCCTTCTTCTTGATTTGGACTCTTCCAAAGATGGAAAGTAGAAGGAGGAGTTTCAGATCTGAGACGCTCTCAGGAAACTCAAGATGGAAGGAGGAAAGATATGAAAATAAAAACCCTAGAAGAAGACCCTCTTCTTCTTCACGTTTTTCTCTCTAAACCCAAACTTGCATCTTTTATATCTCCACGACCCAAAGGTATTTCTCTCTGATTTTTGGATGGCAGAAAGGTCTCTCAAAATCTATCTCCCTAAAATTTCAAAGAAACTCATCTTATATAGAGAGATATGATAGAGTCCTTGTCTAGGTCAAACACCTAGTCAAGGCTTATCCAAACATGGCAAGTTAAGGGACGCCCAACTCTTGAGCACCTCCTCCATATTTTCATGCATGGATCAGAAAAGGTGTACAATATAAACCCTAAAAGCCACAAAAATTCCAAAAAAATTTGGATAAATTCGGTGCAAAATTGAAAGAGTTTTGGATTTCTAAAACTCTATCTCATAGAATTCGAAATCCAAACTTATTCCTTTTAGATTTGATCCAAATCACCTTCCATGTAAGAAAGAAGAGAGGAGACCTTTTGTGAACGTGGGAGAGATCTGGGAGAGGGCTTTTGTCGCACAAAATAAGTGGAGATTGGCGTTGAATAAGAGAGAGGGCGTGGAGAAGGTTTATGTGGCGCAAGGTGGAATCCTAGTCCTACTAGGATTCTGTCTCATAACTTGTTTTAATTTGGTTTCCCAAACCAAATCAAATCAAAATTAGATCAACCCAATTAAAATAGGTCTTAACCTAATTAAGAACCTAATTTAATCAGATTAAATTAGATTTAAATCTGATTTAATTTTCTAATCAAATTAGAAATTAGATTGACCCAAGTCCTAGTTGAACTAGGACTAGTCTTTCCTTGCACTTGGCTTATCCAATAAACCAATTGGACTTGATCCAATCAAGCCCAAACTAAATCTAATTAAATCATATTTAATTAGACTTAATCTCAGCCCATTGGCTTAATCAAATTAAGCCAATTAGCAATCAAATTGCTAATCGATCCTCCTGCAACACTTGCACTGGGTTAAATGTCAATCGTATTGATATTTAACCCTAATGATTCTTAATCGTTGATCAACCATCCGATCGGATCATGAACTCTAATGTGTGTGACCTCATAGGTCCGAACCTAAGCCGGTAGCATAGAAACAAATTTTATACCAATCGAAGTGACCATCTAGCAATGGTACCCGACGTCCGGATAGGTCGAATGTGTAGAACAACATCCTTAGAACCCATGCGGATATAGTTTTCATATAATTCATCCCCTTGACCAAAATGATCATAGGACACCCCAGAGCTCAACTGTCAACTCTGATCAGGTTGTCCACATTGTATTTCAAAATATCAAATCCATCTGATGGATTACCCTGGCCAAGGTTTTGCTAAATTGAAATACAGCGACTCATTCTTCTCCAACTCTTGGAGTGGTCAATCCCATCTCGATCACACTCTGACTTCGCAAGTACTTGACTGTGCCCAGAAGCCTTCCATCCCTGAATTAGAAATTCAGTTAGTCCAGTACCAAAGCACAGTGAGTTGCTTGCAAGTCACTGAGGCGATCTCAAGTCTAAGGGACACTTATACCTATATCCCATCAGAGACATTCTCGACAGCAGAATGCTCTGGAGTTGGTCACGTTCAATGACGATGTACCCTTACATCTCACCTGTATGCCATACCAGTGTCTCCACACTCCTTGGTTAAGAGGACAACCAACCCATATGGCCTACAGCGACCTATGCTCGATAGAAGCTGTCGTCCTTATTAACAGCCTATCATTTGGTCGTGAACAGTTTTAAGGACTAATCGATAAATCCTCTCTTTATCGAACTTAAATAGTCCTAAGGACTTCATCATAACAACGGAGTTCATTAGAAGATGAAAGCTTATGATGAAAATGCCAAATATATTTTATTTATTAACAAATCAATTACAATACTTGGTTGCTCAACCGTCAACAGCTTGACGATTGGCTTTTTGGGACACATTTTCCAACATATTGGACTGATTCAAAGTATGTTTGAGTTAGGATTTCTATACTTATTGGGTCATGAGAATCAGCTATAAATAAAGAAAGTCTCTACCTATGGATGCATAGCAAGCAAATCAGATTGAGAGAAGAAAGAAAGAGAAAGAGAGGTGTGAGAAGAGAGGAGCCCTTCTTCTCCTCCTTGGCATCTCCCCTTTGGTGCCGCCCCCTTCTCCTTGCTGTGGGACCTACTTTGGGCATCTTCCTTGCTGGTGTGAGGCATACACCAGTACCTCTCCTCCCTCATTTGGTTGAGTTGCAAAGGTGATTTGATCAGAGTTCATCTGACTTTCCTATATTATCTGGCGTGAATGCGAAGTAGAGGGTCTGCATATCCAGGCCTCCACGAAGGTTTGTTCTAGATTTTTGGAGATTTGATCTCTGGTTTCATTGCTAATCTGGTAAGGATTTGATCCTTTATCATGTAGATTAATAAAAAAATTTTAGATGCAACCTAAGCTATCTGAAGAGAAACAATTTTTCTTCCCTTCAGGGTCTTTTACCCCATAGGAATGGCATTTATCTCTCCAAAAAGATGTGTCCCAACACACCTGAGGAGATCCAGTGTATGAGCAAGATCCCTTATGCTTTGGTAATATGGAGCCTCATGTATGTCACATTATATACACACCTTGATATAGCACTTGCCGTGAGCGTCACGAGCATATATCAGGCGAATCTAGATGAAAAATACTGGATTACTGTTAAGAATATCCTTAAGTACTTAAGAATGACTAAGAATTTGTTGTTGATCTTTGGTGGAGGATCGAAGCTGAAAGTTGAGGGATACACCGGTTCAGACTTCATGACTAATATCGATGATAGAAAGTCTACATCAGGGTGTGTCTTCTTGTGTAATAGTTGTGCGGTTAGCTGAAAGAGTAACAAGTAATTGATCATTGTAGATTCGAACATTGAAGTCAAGTACATTGCTGCCTCTGAAGCTGCTAAGGAAGCCTTTTGATTCAAAAAAATCATTACAAAGCTGGGTGTGATGCCATGAGATGCCATTATATTTGCTGCGACAACAATGATGTCATAGTCCTCGCTAAGGAGCTCAGGTTTTGAAAGAAGAGTGCCCTATAAGCCAATCGCAAGTGTGTTGCAATGGGACTTTCTTTAAAATTTTTCAACTCATGAATAATATTTATTATTTGAGATTCATCATATTAGCTGCATCGTAATATGTCAAAGATGGTTCTCTAAGTGGGAGTTGTGTAAGTGATCCTTAAACTAGAAATCCCCATGGAATCTTGTGCATATGAACCCATATTTTGGTTCATACCCAGGCATGGCATTAAGACATGTACGGGATATTCTGGATATGGTGGAGTGTATATGAAGGTTGTGAGTAGGTCAATATAAAATCAATCACTTCTAGTAAGAAGAGATCGCATCCTTTGTATTCTCAATCCTAGATGACTCAGAAAAGTCTTTTGGCCAAAAGCATGAAGGAGATTAGAAAGAGTTTCTAATGCTTCTTCATTGGAGTCATCATTGGTTAATTGAGAATCAATATGAATATATGTTTGAGTTTGACATGATTCTATACTCATGAACATATTCAGGGTGCAAGGATGATCGAAGGATTCAATTGGATGGTAATTTACCACTGAAAGATATATTTGGTATTTTCATTAAATTTTACATCATCTGGATAATCATGATACATTGCTAGATGTCAATCTTGACTTGTAAGTTTTTGATTGAATTAAAGAGTTTAATTCGATTGCCAATTGAAAGGATTCTAATTGTCGAGCTCGGGTTAGCTCGATTGGACCTAAATCGATTAGATTGAAATCTAATCAAATTTGGTCAACTTATACCTGAACCTACTGCCAGCTAGATATGGAACCCAATGGATCACACACATATGAAAATTGGCCAAGGACCCTTTTGAAAGTTGATTGAAATTTTGGATCCAATCACGGTACATAGATCTCATATTAAAAAGATTAATATAAAGGCAAGTAAGAGGTTACCTGCCTGCAAGTCATGGTATACATCTTTCTAAGAGAATGTGTCTTAAGACACCAGAAGAGAGAAAAAAGATGAATGAAATCTCTTATGCTTCAGCTGTGGGATCAATTATATATGCCATGCTATGTACCAATTGATAGCCTATTTCGCAAGTGCACGAATCGCTCAAGTAATATAATGATAAATAAGAGATTATTTCCACGAGGACTGAGTTTAATTACAAAAATGAATCTAATTTTACTAATATCTAAACGATCGAAACTGAATGACAGTGAAAATAAAATTAACTCTAAAGAACTCAATGAAGCTGAATCAAAATTCGATTGATAAAGCACTAGGGTATATCTGATTTCACTTGGACCAATTATCAATTCCAGCTATTTCGATTAATAATCCAAATTTAATTATTAATGCAAGGATAAATAATCTTAAATTATTTAATAATCTCTTCCGAGTCTTATTAAATATACTAATTAAAACCTATAATCTATCTTCCAATAGTAAAATAGATTTCAATTAGTTCAATAAGCACAGTGATTATTTCCAAGATCCCACAGGTCAATCTTCTGCTCCCGCTCCAATTATTATTCTGATGATGTTTGTTATTAACTCCAATTTATAATCTTCCTTCTCAGTACCAATTATAAATCGAAATCAATCAAGTACCAAAGATAATAATACTTAAAAGCATTAAGTGCAAATAACAAACAATTGCATTAACAAAGAAAATTAATACAAGATTCTGGAATTGAAATTAAATCCAAGCTACATCAGGTACCCTAGCTATAAATTAGCTTTTCATCATATCAAAATCAAACTCAAGTTTACTTGAATAAAACTCCAAAATCATCCTAACAATAAGTTTTAGAAAATAAATGCAAAGTAAACAAGAGAAAGAATTAAAAACTCTGAAGGAATTGCAGAGCCGAATGAATCCTCTCTTCAAATCTTCTAGATACTCCAAACTCTCCTTGCTTGATTTCTAGCTTTCAAAGATAATTCTCCTCCTCCTCCTGCTGGTATTTTAGGATCCTTAAATAGGGCTAGGGCTAGGGTTAAGGTGATATTTTTTCCCATGATTTTATTCTATATATCATTCTTTCTATTTGGTATAGAATCTCTCCTCCTTTGGATAGGCTTTAAGCAACCACCAGCCATCTACTCCTTATGCTGCCCAAATTTTCTGATTTTATTATGATTTCCATAGTAAAAGAAGGAAAGGAGGTATGGTTAATTAGAGGAGAAGAATTTCTTCCTTTCTGGGTCTACAAAATCTGCAAAACAAGGTAAGGTTTCGGCTGCCCAAATCAAGTTTTTCAAGAATTAGTTTCAATTCTTTCTCAGTTTGCTCTTTATGCAGAATTAGTTTAGACTCTGATTTTCTTCCATTTAATTCTTTCCAAGATAGCTCTTTGCCACCCAAAATTGGTTGCTATATCAGATCTTTGTGCCAAGAAACACTAAGAAGAATCTGAGTGTATTGGGTGTTTCTTGTTGTGTCCAACATTGTTACCAACTTCAACCTACTGTAGCCACCTCATCTGGAATCCAAATTTAATTCTGTAAATTATGTTTCTTTCTTGCTTCTCTCAAAATTCTGTAGGATCTAATCTTGCTCAATTTGGAGTCCTGTAGCTTGCCTTTTAAGGGTCCTCACACCAAAATATCTAGAATTTAGATTGGTTGACTAGATGGGAGAGATTAACTGCTTGATTTATTTCCTGCATCTCTAGTTTCTTTTCTGGCTGATGATGCCAAAAAGGATAAGGTGTGGGGTCTATTGATATCTTGATTTGGTTATTCTGCTTTGAGGTGGACTCTGATTTTGATGCAAGACCTGATAACTCCGGATGACAAACCCTGCTGAATCAGACTCAACCAATTTCACTTAATTTGACCTTTAAAATATGGTTAAGCCCAATTAGGTTTGACCTGGCTCAATTACCTGCAATTGACATAAAACATATAAGGTTTTTATATTTATTTAGTTAATTATTATACCAATTTCATCAAAATCATTAAAAACTAATAATAATAATTACTATAAAAATGCAATACATCAAATACCCCCAAACCTAAGTTTTTGGTTGTCCCCAAGCAAAAGAAAAGTCCAAATCAAAAATGGAGAATCTCAAAAAATTAATGCTAAAACTTTATTTAACATTAATATACTCAAAATCCATATAGACACAAAGGAGTAATACCCAAATGCCATGGCTTAACCACCCCAACTCAAAACCGAAAGGCAAACCCACAAGCTAACTATTCCAAACTCATTCATACTCAAACAAAATTACACACAATCAATAGCTACCCTGCTTCCTTTAGGTTTTAATAAAATAATTCGGTTCAAACATCCAATCCTAAATGCAAAATCCTATCAGCCCATCTCCACTAGTGCAAACAATGTACTCAAGAGATCAATAGGACTTTTTCGGATAAAAAAAAAAAATATGGAAAGCAAGCAACAAGAATGATGGTTATGGTCACATAAGTGAAAATAAATTAACCATAATAAATCAGAGCATACTCAATTACTTATGCTTTACATCCCTTCCTTTATTTTTTTATTTTATACTTTTAGAACAGCCTATACACTTTGGCACTCTTCCTTAAGTCATCATTTGCCTTTTTACGCGAATACCGACATTGGTGATGAAGGCACCCGGTTACTCAGCAAGTCATATACTCAAAGTGCTTTGCATACTCATAATTCAAGTCACTGTTTGACGTAAAAGCAAACATGGGGCTCATGAATGCTCCTAGTTACTAGGCAACTTGAAACAGCAGAGTAGACTGTGCTTTTTTTTTTTTCTTCTTCTTCTTCTTCTTTTTTTTTTTTTTTTTGAAGGGAAGGAAAACTAAAAATTCAGTATGCTCTAACCATTATAATCAATTTATTCTCAAAAAATATGAACAGTAGATATGAGATAGGATGAAAAAAAATACAAGGGGTCAAAAAGGATATACCAAAGGAATGACTATATCATTTCTCCCAAGTAAATTGTCTACATTTTATTGCAACAAAGCTCACAAATAGGATTGGCGAAGCAAAGTAACTATCTCCTATACGAGATTTTATTTAAGTATTTACAAGTTTAAAACAGTCAATCCCTGAATTTGACTTCCAAATTTAAAGCTAAGATAGCCAAACAATAACACAAAAGTAAAATTGTCCCCCTCTATATCCTTACAAGTGATCAATGAATCAACATTTAATTTTTTTTTTTAATTAAATTTTATTAAAAAATAAAGATAAAGATGCAAACATAATGGCAATCCTATATTATTAACACAAAATGCTCATGCAAATGCACCCCCAAATCTGAATTGGACATTGTGCTCAATGACAAGATCATCATCACAATACATATTATAGCAAGGCATTCTTAAAGGTTAGGGGTACTCCCCTTTGTAGCGTGCCTATGCGCTTGTGTGAGTTTGCAACTCATCCTCAGTCATTTCATCTCTCTTATCTTCTTCAATGTGCCTACAAAAAGTGAACAACGTCCATTCAAACCTTGAAAATATAGTGAGGATTAAAATTGACTCAAAAAATAAAAAAAAAAATTTGCTTGGGTTGCCTCCCAAGAAGCGCTAGTTTATAGTCATTAGCTTGACTATCCCAATGCATTATGTCAGTGCTATGGAGGTTTTTGGTTGCTCAAATCCTCCATCTATGTATTCCTTCAACCTTTGCCCATTGAGTTTGAAGGTCCTATCACCACTCTTCAGCTCAACAGCTCCATGTGGAAAAACTTGTATAATCTCAAATGGACCTGACCACCTAGACCGGAGCTTGCCTGGAATAGCTTTAGGTGAGAGTTATACAGCAACACCTTTTGTCCTGCTTGAAATTCACGCCTCACAATATGTTTGTCATGCCATCTTTTCTTCTCTCCTTGTAAATTCTTGCATTTTCATATGCATGGAGGCGAACTCATCAAGTTCATTAAGCTGTAATAACCTTTTCTCCCCAGCAGCTTCCATATTGAAATTTAGCAACCTAGTTGCCCAGTAAGCTCGATGCTCTAGCTCCACAGGTAAATGGCATGCTTTTCCATAAACTAGACGATACGGGGACATCCCAATTGGCGTTTTGAATGCTGTTCTATATGCCCATAATGCATCATCTAATTTTAGGGACCAGTCCTTTCTTGATGAGTTGCAGTAGTCTCCAATATTCTTTTAATTTCACGGTTGGAGATCTCTACTTGTCCACTTGTTTGAGGATGATATGGTGTTCCTACACGATGAGTAACACCGTATTTTGTCAATAGAGAATTCAAATAACGATTACAAAAATGCTTACCTCCATCCGTGATGATAGCTCTTGGAATACCAAAGTGTGTGAATATGTATTTCTTTAAGAACTTGAGCACACTCTTGGCATCATTCGAGGGAAGTGCTACTGCCTCAATCCATTTGGATACATAATCCACCGCCACCAGGATGTATTGATTTGAATGAGAAGGTGGAAAAGGCCCCATAAAATCTAATCCCCACACATCGAATAGTTCTACTTCAAGATATTGGTTAGTGGAATTTTCTATCTAAAAGAAATATTTCCAGTTCTTTGACATCGGTCACAAGAAGAAACAAAAGTAATAGCATCTTTAAACAGGTTAGGCCAATAAAAACCACACTGTAATACTTTAGCAGCTGTTTTGTTGGGTCCAAAATGGCCTCCACACTCTAATGAATGGCAGTGTTTTAAAATATTTTTAATTTCATCATCAGGCACACATTTCCTAATAAGCTGATCTGGACAATACTTATATAAATATGGATCCTCCCAAAAATAATATTTTGCATCATGTAAAAATTTCTTTTTTTGCTGGTAATTAAATTTGGAGGAATAATATCACATGCCTTAAAATTAACAATATCAGCATACCAGGGTGTACTAGATGTGAGTAATGCAAATAATTGCTCATCAGGGAATGACTCATTAATGGGTACCTCAGTGTTCTCAATTTCTTTACTTAACTCTAACCGAGACAAGTGATCTGCTACAAGATTTTTTGCTCCTTTCTTATCCTAATCTCCAAGTCAAATTCTGCAATAAGAGCACCCAATGAATTAGTCTCGATTTCGCATCCTTCTTTTCAAGTAAATATTTAATTGCTGAGTGATCAGTATAAACTATTATTTTTGCTCCTATAAGATATGGCCTAAATTTATCAAAAGCAAAAAAATGGCGAGCAACTCTTTCTCTTGGTGGCATAGTTCAACTGTGCATTATTCAGTGTTCGACTCGCATAGTACACCACATGAAGTCTATTCTCCTTTCTTTGTCCCAAGACTGCTCCTATAGCATAGTCGCTTGCATCACACATGAGTTTAAATGGTAGATTCCAGTCAGGTGTAGTGATGATAGGAGCTGAGATTAATTCTCTCTTTAACCTGTTAAAAGAACCAAACACTCATCAATAATTTTAAAAGGTGCATCCTTGATCAATAAATTACAAAGAGGTTTGGTAATTTTAGAGAAATCTTTTATAAATCTTCTATAGAAGCCAGCATGCCCTAAGAAACTCCTCACTCCTTTAACAGATGTTGGTGGTGGTAATTTCTTAATGACCTCCACCTTTGTTTGTCTACTTCTATCCCTCTAGATGAAATCTTATGGCCTAAAACTACTCCTTCCTGCACCATAAAATGACATTTCTCCCAGTTCAACACAAGATTAGTTTCTTCACAACGCTGTAGAACTTGGAGAGGTTAGTCAAACACATATCAAAAGAAGGACCAAAAACTGAAAAATCATCCATAAAGATTTCAATAATTTTTCAACCATATCAGAGAATATAGACATCATACATCTTTGAAAAGTTGCAGGTGCATTACATAACCCAAATGGCATTCTCCTATATGCAAATGTTCCATATGGACAAGTAAATTAGTTTTTTCTTGATTCTCAGGTACAATAGGAATTTTAAAATATCCTGAATAACCATCTAAAAAACAGTAGAAGGGATATCCGGACAATCTCTCAAGCATCTGGTCAATAAAAGGCAAAGGAAAATGGTCCTTTGTGTGGCTTTGTTTAACTTCCTATAATCAACACACACACGCCAACCAGTGACTGTTCTAGTAGGTATCAGCTCATTTTTATTATTTGTAATAACAGTCATCCCCCTTTCTTAGGAACTACTTGAACAGGACTCACCCAACTACTATCAGAAATAGATAGATAATTCCTGCATCAAGTAATTTCATTACTTCAACTCTAACTACTTCCTTCATATTAGGATTTAACCTACGTTGATGCTCAATTGAAGATTTATAGTTTTCTTCCATTAAAATTTTATGCATGCATATACTGGGACTAATTCCTTAATATCATCAATAGACCAGCCTAATGCTTTCTTATGCTTTTTCAACACATGCAACAATTTTTTCTCTTGTTCAGTAGACAAATGAGCAGATATAATGACAGAAAAAATAGATGAGTCTCCCAAGAATGCATATCTTAAGTGAGAAGGGAGCTGCTTAAGCTCAAGCTTGGGGTTTGGCTTAGCCTCTACTGAATCCTGTATTTTTTCAACATCATTTAATACATCAACATGCTGTTTATTTTTAACACCATCAATCAAGTCATATTCAGAATTGTCAATTATTTCACTAACAAATTTATTAATCACATCTAATCTAAAACATTCATCATTTTCAAGAGGATATTTAGAAGAATTAAGCACGTTAAAAATTACCTCTTCTTGTCCCACTCTTAAAGTAAGCTTACCCTCATGGACATCTATAAGTGCCTTGCCAGTTGCAAGGAATGGACGCCCCAATATCAAAGGAACCTCTCTATCTTCCTCCATATCCAAGACAATGAAATCCACTGGGAAGATAAATTTTCCACCTTGACTAATACATCCTCCACTATGCCTTTAGGATATGTCACCGATCGATCAGCTAGTTGTAATGAGACACTGGTCGGTTTCACATCCCCTAGTCCAAGCTTCCTGAAAACACATAAAGGCATTAAGTTAATGCTAACACCTAAATCACACAATGCTTTAGTGAATTCGATATTGCCAATATTGCATGGAATTGTAAAACTCCCTGGATCCTTTAATTTTGATGGCAACTTGTTCTGAATGATTGCACTGCACTCTTCGGTGAGCATGACTGTCTCATGGTCCTCTAGCCTTCTCTTTTTGGAAAGATGTCCTTCAAGAATTTGCATAGCTAGGCATCTGAGCTAATGCCTCCGCAAATGGAATATTTATGTGTAGTTTCTTGAAGACCTCCAAAAACTTCAAAAGTTCTTGTCATCCTTACTTTGCTTGAGCCTTTGAAGAAAAGGAACTGGTGGATTGTAGGGCTTTACTGGCTCTTCCTTTTTCTCTTTTAGCTTCTCTTTGATCATAGTCTCTTCTTGAGTTTGTTCCTTTACTTGTTCCTTAACAGGTTCTTTCCCTTGTTGTTCCCCTAGTTGTTTTCCACTCCTCAAGGTAATTGTCTTCACATGCTCCTTCGGGTTCGTTTCAGTATTGCTAGGCAATGACCCTTGAGTTCTGTTAGCTACCATGTTGGCCAACTGTCCCATTTGTATTTCCAAGTTTTTAATGTAGCTTGCTGGTTTTGAAAGTTTGCTTTAGTCTCACCCATGAAATCAGTAGTGGCCTTGGTGAGAGTTGCAACTAATTCTTCCAGATTAGACTTCTTTTCTTGCTGTGAAAAACAGGTGGTCCTCTATTCTGATAATTTTGTTGTTGTTGTTGATTTCCCCAGGAAAAATTTGGATGGTTCTTCCAGGCAGGCGTGTAGGTGTTTGAGTATGGATTGTTTGTTGCCTTCCATGGTTTGCCACATATTGCACTTGTTCTTGTACTGAGGCATGAATGAGCTATCAATCGGGCAATCTCGAGTAGCATGTTGCCCAGTACACATCTCACAGGTCTGCACACAAGTATTGACAGCATTAATAGACAAATGATCTAATTTTTTGAAAAGAGTGTCTACCTTTGCATTGAGTGCAGTAATAGCGTCTATCTCATGAACCCCAACAGGTCTCCTCGTCATGTTTCTCTCATTGGGCCATTGGTAATTGTTGTTGGCCATTTCCTCCAAAAGATCATAGGCCTCATCAAGCGACTTCCCCATCAATGAACCTCCAGCAGCAGCATCAATATTAATTCTGGTATGATTGTTCAGCCCATTGTAGAAGGTTTGCACAACCAACCATTTAGGCAGCCCGTGGTGTGGACACCTCCTAAGCAGATCCTTGAACCTTTCTCAGGCTTCATATAAGGTCTCCATGTCAAATTGCACGAAGGTTTGGATATCAGTCCTCAACTTGGCAGTCTTAGCAGGTGGAAAGAATTTTGCCAAAAATTTTTATGCTAAGTCATTCCAATGGTGATCGAGCCAGCAGGAAGAGACTGTAACCATGCTTTAGCCTTGTCTCTAAGTGAAAACGGGAACAATCTTAACCGAATTGCATCATCTGACACTCCATTATGCTTAAGGGTATCACATATCTCCAAGAAGTTTGCAATGTGCGCATTAGGGTCATCATTGGGCAATCCTCCAAACTAAACTGCTGTCTGGATCATTTGAATCAAAGCAGGCTTGATCTCAAAGTTGTTTGCTTGCACAGGTGGTCTTGTGATGCTAGATGAAGCTCCATTCACGGTAGGCATGGCATAATCCCGCAGTACCCTGGGGTTTGCCTCTCTAGCAACCTCATTATTCTCTACTAGGATTACTTCTCTCCTTGGATCTTCAGCCATTTCTGGATCTACTTTTGCTTCAGATTTCTTCCCTTCTCTGACTGCTTTAATGTTTTGTTTACAAGTGCGTTCAATTTCTTGACTTGAAATGGGGTTTGATTCAATTCTCACAAGTCGACCCGATTCTCTTTTCTAAGTTGTAATTTTGAAAGATTATTATCCCTTTTTTTTTTTTTTAAGAGAAGAGAGAAGAGGAAAAAGAGAAAAAAAGAGTTCTAGAGATGAGTCCTAAAAGTCCTAAATCTAGAGATGAAAGAGAAGAGTGTTTTAATTATGTTTAAATTTTAATGGCAAACAAGTTAGCACAAAATGGACTTTCTATCCTAGGGTTAACCTAGATCTAGACAGCTCCTAACTGTTCCAAGATCGCCTTCAAGCACTCCAAGCCCAAAACTGACTAACTGTCTCGGCCACGTAAGTGTAAGATGTGGGAGGTCCCCTGCTTGTTGCTTTCCTTAGACACCAACTGAGTTGGCCAGTCAGACAACGGAACCAATTGAAAATCACCTTCTTAAACCACTTGCCTTAGACATCGAGCAATTAATCAATTCAAATCCGGTTTAACTTTAGGGCTTTCTTGTCCTATTGAGCTCGAATATCCTAGGGCCAATATTTAATTGATTTTAGATTAAGGTCAAGGTTATGCAGGATGAAGGATGTGGTTTTTGGGCTAAGGAAGGGTGATCAAATCCCACCTTATCTGATTAATGAGTTAAGTGCCCTTAAAGTTAATTATGGAGATGCAATGCAAAGAAACAAGATATCCAATCAAGTTTGATTTTTTTTTTTAATATTTTTGATTATACTATATTAGTTAAGCGTTATGAAATGTCAGTGATTTTTTTTTTTAAATATCTAGAAATAAAATATCTAGATTACTAGTAAAATCAACTATTCTTGATATTAAAGCACCAGTCCCCGGCAACGGTGCCAAAAACTTGATAGCCTATTTCGCAAGTGCACGAAATCACTCAAGTAATATAATGATAAATAAGAGATCGTTTCCACGAGGACTGAGTTTAATTATCAAAAATGAATGCTAATTTTACTAATATCTAAACGATCGAAACTGAATGACAGTGGAAAATAAAATTAACTCTAAAGAACTCAATGAAAGCTGAATCAAAATTCGATTGATAAAGCACTAGGATATATCTGATTTCACTTGGACCAATTATCAATTCCAGCTATTCCGATTAATAATCCAAATTTAATTATTAATGCAAGGATAAATAATCCTAAATTATTTAATAATCTCTCTCGAGTCTTATTAAATATACTAATTAAAATCTATAATCTATTTTCCAATAGTAAAATAGATTTCAATTAGTTCAATAAGCACAGTGATTATTTCCAAGATCCCACAGGTCAAATCTTCTGCTTCCGCTCCAATTATTATTCTGATGATGTTTGTTATTAACTCCAATTTATAATCTTCCTTCCCAGTACCAATTATAAATCGAAATCAATCAAGTACCAAAGATAATAATACTTAAAAGCATTAAGTGCAAATAACAAACAATTGCATTAACAAAGAAAATTAATACAAGATTCTGGAATTGAAATTAAATCCAAGCTACATCAGGTACCCTAGCTAGAAATTTAGCTTTTCATCATATCAAAATCAAACTCAAGTTTACTTGAATAAAACTCCAAAATCATCCTAACAATGAGTTCTAGAAAATAAATACAAAGTAAACAAGAGAAAGAATAAAAAACTCTGAAGGAATTACAGAGCCGAATGAATCCTCTCTTCAAATCTTCCAGATACTCCAAACTCTCCTTGCTTGATTTCTAGCTTTCAAAGATAATTCTCCTCCTCCTCCTGCTGGTGTTTTAGGATCCTTAAATAGGGCTAGGGCTAGGGTTAAGGTGGTATTTTTCCCATGATTTTATTCTATATATCATTCTTTCTATTTGGTATAGAATCTCTCCTCCTTTGGATAGGCTTTAAGCAACCACCAGCCATCTACTCCTTATGCTGCCCAAATTTTTGATTTTATTATGATTTCTATAGTAAAAGAAGGAAAGGAGGCATGGTTAATTAGAGGAGAAGAATTTCTTCCTTTCTGGGTCCACAAAATCTGCAAAACAAGGTAAGGTTTCGGCTGCCCAAATCAAGTTTTCCAAGAATTAGTTTCAATTCTTTCTCAGTTTGCTCCTCATGCAGAATTAGTTTAGACTCTAATTTTCTTCTATTTAATTCTTTCCAAGATAGCTCTTTGCCACCCAAAATTGGTTGCCATATCAGATCTTTGTGCCAAGAAACACTAAGAAGAATCTGAGTGTATTGGGTGTTTCTTGTTGTGTCCAACATTGTTACCAACTTCAACCTACTGTAGCCACCTCATCTGGAATCCAAATTTAATTCTATAAATTATGTTCCTTTCTTGCTTCTCTCAAAATTCCGTAGGATCTAATCTTGCTCAATTTGGAGTCCTGTAGCTTGCCTTTTAAGGGTCCTCACATCAAAATATCTAGAATTTAGATTGGTTGACTAGATGGGAGAGATTAATGCTTGATTTATTTCCTGCATCTCTAGTTTCTTTTCTGGCTGATGATGCCAAAAAGGATAAGGTGTGGGGTCCATTGATATCTTGATTTGGTTATTCTGCTTTGAGGTGGACTCTGATTTTGATGCAAGACCTGATAACTCTGGATGACAAATCCTGCTGAATCGGACTCAACCAATTTCACTTAATTTGACCTTTAAAATATGGTTAAGCCCAATTAGGTGTGACCTGGCTCAATTACCTGCAATTGACATAAAACATATAAGGTTCTTACATTTATTTAGTTAATTATTATACCAATTTCATCAAAATCATTAAAAACTAATAATAATAATTACTATAAAAATGCAATACATCACCCTCCTTCTCAAGGTGAACTTCTTTTTCGATTAGCTCAACTACTTAGTTAGCGGGTCTGCCATATTGTCCGCAGAGTCTACTCTTCGCACCTCGACATGTTTCTTTTCAAGGTAGTCGCGTGTACCGCTGCTCTATGTGCTTGGACTTCTGATGAGACCTTGGCTCCTTAGCAAGAACTATGGTGCCATTGTCTTTGCAGTACTGTGTCATAGCATCTAATGACATGACATCCAATTCTACAACTAACATTAGAGTCAAAATTCATCCTACACATCTACAGCATAGTCAGCTTTCACTGATCGATTACTCAGAACTTTTTCAGTATATCGAATAAGAATACATATTAATGAAGATATTCTATCATCGGCATCAGATATCTTTCTCAAGATATCCATTCAGAAAAGCAGTTTTCACATCCATCTGCCTGATTTCATAATCATAGTAGGTTACAATAGCAAGCAGAGTGTGGATGAATTTCAGCATGGCTACGAGCAAAAAGATTTCTTGATAATCAATGCCCTCACGCTGACTATAACCTTTAGCCATAAGCTTAGCTTTATAGGTCTCTATCTTACCATCGATACCTATCTTCCTTTTGTAAATCTATTTATATCCAATGGGTACAATACCCTCAGGTAGATCCACTAAGGTCCAGACTTGGTTTGAGTGCATCGAGTCAATTTCTGACTTCATAGCGTCTAACATTTCTTAAAATTGATATCAGATATCACCTCGTCAAAGGTATTAGGATCATCATCATGACACTTATCTCTCATAAGAAATATTTTCTTTACTTCCTCCATAAGCATACCCATGTACCTTTCAGAAGGTCAGGAGACCTTGCTAGATCTACGGGTGGTTGAGAAACATCTACTACTGGCTCATGGATAACTAGTTTCTGAGGATCTATAGCTTTTGGCTCTTCAGAGACCTTCTCTTCAAGCTCAACAAACCTCCCACTGCCACCATCTTGGATAAAATATTTTTCTAAGAATATGGCATTCTGACTCACAATCGCATTGTGGTCTTTTGAAAAGTAGAAGTAGTATCTCATGGATTCTTTAGGATACCCTATAAAGTGAGCTATAATAGATTTATCCTCTAATTTATCCATCATCTGTCTCTTGACATAGGTCAAACATCTCTAAATCTTAAGATAACCTAGACTCGGCTTCTTACCGAACCATATCTCATACAGTATGGTAGGAACAGATTTTGATGGAATCCTATTCAACAGGTGAATTACGATTAATAAGGTATATCTCTAAAGATATAAGGATCGATCAGTGAAGCTCATCATGGACCTAACCACATCCAATAAGATCCTATTCCTCCTTTCGGATACCCCATTGAGCTGAGGTGTTTCAGGAGACGTCCATTGAGAGACTATGCCATTGTCCTTAAGATATCTCAAAAATTTTTTACTAAAATATTCATCTTCTCAATCAGATCGAAGAATCTTAATGGGTTTACTAGTTTATTTTTCTACCCCATGTCTGAATTTTTTAAACCTTTTAAAGGCCTTAGACTTGAATTTCATCAGATACACATACTCGTACTTAGACAAATCATCGATAAAGATAACGAAGTAGCTATAACCATCTCTGACCTACACATCAAATGGCCCACACACATCGATGTGTATCAGAGCAAGTAACTGATGGCCCTCTCCCCATGTCCTACAAGGGATAACTTGGCTATTTTTCCTCGAAGGTAAGATTCACAAGGTGGATATGACTCTGGGTTAAGAGAGCCAAAGATCTCATTCTTTTTCAGTTTGTTTATCCTGTCCTCTCCAATATGACCTAGTTTATGATGCCACAAGTACTTCTAGTTAATTTTATCTCTGGATCTCTTTTGGCCTACAGCACTCACTATTTGCTCATTTAAGTTTACATTCGCATCAACATGCAAGTGATAAAGATCGTTAATTAAAAGACCTCATGAAATCAATTTATTTCATAAATAAATAAAATAAAATTCTTTATTGAAACAATTTCAAAATCTTTCTGTGCTAGCACAAACATAAAATCAAATTTTGACTAGCTACAGGAATATAATAACAATCCTTTAAATCTAATCTAACATCAGATGGTAATCGAACAAGGTAAGTGCTAATGGCCTGTGCAATAATTTTTGCTCCATTACTGACTCGAAGGATCATGTCATCTTCCCTCAACCTCCTACTTTTATCAGAATCTGTATTGAGGTACATATATGAGCACTTAAGCTAGAGTCCAATGCCCAACTAGAAGTAGAAAAAATCATAAGGTTAGATTCAATTATGAGCTTACCTTTGGAAGATTTATCATCCTTTTTGGTCTTTAGGCTCTCCAAGTATTTTGGATAGTTCCTCCTCTAGTGGCCTTCAGCATGACAGTGAAAATATTTTTTCTTTGCTTTAGCCTTCTTAGGAACTTTCTTCTTTGGCCTGCTTTACTTTTTTTGCTTCTTAGCAGATTTTTCCTTCTTCTTCCCAGTAGACTTTCTCTTGAAAGAAGTTCGCTCTATAGTGAGAACAGTACCCCTTGACTCTTCAAGGTTCCTTCCGTAGTGATCAATATGTAGACCAATTTGAGTATAGTGCAGTCAAGCTTGTTCATATGAAAATTTACAATAAATTGACTATATGAACATATAAGGGATTGAAGGATCAGATTCATCTGTATTTTTTTTTGTATTTCTAGTCCGAGCTTTCCAAGCTCCTCAATATCCTTGATCACTGTCATACTGCTCATGGACTGACTATCGTTCGTGCATCTTTAGATTGAAGAGTCTTTTGGACATCTCGAAGCGTATTGTATGGCTTTGCTCACCATACAACTCTTGTAGGTGAGTGATCATAGCCCTGGTAGTAGACATATGCTCATGCTGGCTTTACAACTTGTTTGACATAGACACTGGCATATAACACTTAACCCAACTATTTTCATCCGTCCACTTCTCAAAAGAAATCCTTTGCTCAGTAGTAGGACAGTTTGGTAACACTATGGGTTCCTGATCGAGTACATGACCTATTTTTTTAGAGGTCAGGATAATCCTGAGATTTTTGAGCCAGTTTTTATAATTTATATCGATCCAACGATTGGTTTCAAGGATGAGAACAAGTGGGTTTGAGGCTAACATTGTTTAACTGCGAGAGTAGAGATTCAAATTAGACTTTTATACTTAATTGTTATATTTGCTTCTAAAGACTTTAAGATACAAAAATGACTTTCACAAATTTATCAGATCCCTCCACTCTCTGGGAAGGAAATGAAAACCCTAACGTGATAAGATTTCTAGTAGATGCTGCGGACCCACCGATGGCATACACCTCACCTTATAGTTATTGGTAACATGTATACCGATTCGTGGACAATTTTTATCCAGATGCTTCTCTAAGATATTGCAACGACTTGATCTCTAAGTCATATGGGCTCACCTAAAGTTATTGCCCACATTTATTAGTTAAGCCGACCTACCGCTCATAATCAGGTGCAAGGCTGTCATTGGGTCCCTCACTAACAATTATTAGATTCAACCCCATCCTTATCCTAGAGCAACTCTTTGCTAATAGAGTGATTGTATTTTCTGATGCAATTGAACCACTGTGACCAGTCGAGAACAATCAACAGCGGTAGCATGCTTGCACATCTACAATGGTGAAAGACCTATAGACTTAATTTTTGTAGAAAGGTTTAGGTTTAGGTCTCATCTAATCAGTCATCATATGATCGATCTAATTGGTATGGGCTAAACCAAATCGCTAAGCAACCCAATTTAAGACCCAATCTTCTAAATTGGCCAGGTAAGTGAAGATCGATGGGGGTCTCCTCGTTGCTTTCCTTAGACACCAATAAATTGATTAGGTAAGCAACAAAACTAATTAAATAACCATATCTCAATTACTTGCTTTAGACACCAATAGGTCAATTGGTCTAAATAGATCAACTCAAGTGAATCGGGCTCAAACTATCGAGCTAAATTAGATCCTTAGGTTAATCGATTCTACATATGGGACTCAATCAATTTGATCAACAATAATTGCATGATCATTTAATTTAATTAATCTGATCCTAATCAATACTTAACTTGATTTGATCAATTACTTAATCAAATTATATCCATATGACTCAAATCAAAAATCTTAGATGCAATCTTATTACATGACCTATTTTATAATTTTTTCATAACCAAAATCCTCATGCATAAACATAAATTTCAATTCTAAAATCAAATTTTAGATTTAAATTCTTTACATGAAAGTAAGTTTTAGATCATAAAAATAATTTTTAGATTTAACATATAAACATATATCACATACATGCATGTAAAATTCAGATCTACTACATGATATCATATATCTCATATATTAATCATGGATCATATTAAAAATAATCTTATGACCTAAACATATAATTACATATCTTATATATGAATTATAAATCAGGTCATATAAAATTTCAGATTCATGCATACATATCATGTGAATATGAACTAGAAATAATTCTAGATCAAAATTCAGATCTATGCATGCTTTGACATATCAACTATACATTCTAAAATCAAATTTAAAATTAAATTTTAAATTTAAAAATTTATCTATACATCTCATATATCAAAAAAATTAGATTTTAATTTTTTTTCAAAATATGTATGATAATTTCAGCAATATAAAATCTGTGGCTCTGATACCACTGTTGGAATTTGAGGTTTGGGGCATGGATGTGTATTTTAAAACTTTATTTTTTAAATATCATAGTAAAATATAAGACTAAAATACTTAATCTAAATCATGCATGTATAAAAATATAAATCATAAGGATTTAGTTCATGTGCTGAAATTGACATGTGCTGAAATTCAGATTGTGATCAATTCATATATCTATTTTGCAATCCCTTTCTTTGAATCTGGATTTAAAAGAGAAAAAGTTTTTTTCTAGCCATACAAGTGTCTGGCCTCTATGGATATCTACTCGAGATCAACCTGGAATAGTCCTCTTCAAATTGAATTTTCTTCTCTAAGAAAATTTAGCCTGTTGAATCTAAACAAAGCCTGGATCGCGATCAACACTTGATCTCTTTCTTTGATATTCTTCTTCTCTTCTTCTATTGCCTTTCTCTTCTTGAATTATGCTACTAGCAGCAAGTGAAAACCAGCAAGGAGGGATGCCCAACTAGCCTTGGCGTGGAGGAGAAGGGAGGATGCCCAAAGAGCTATGGCATAAGGACGCCAAGGGAGAAGGAGAAGGGAGAAGAAGAGAGGGCATGGGGGGACCTTTGAAGCATGGATGGCTGCTGGTTTGAATGCTCTAGGGATCTTAGGGGCTGTCCCTTTAAATAAGCATAAGAATTGAATCCTATTCAATCTCATAATACAAGTCCAACTTGCATTAGGTTTCCTAATAACTTAAGTTATTTAACTTACATTAGGAATCCTATTAGGCGCCAACTCTTAGAGCCCTTGCACCCAATCAAACACATCCTCTTTTGCACCCAAGGGACACCCCATATCAGATTAAAAGGCCCTATAATCATAGGACGCACCCAACTTGATCCAATCAAGGTGGCACCCCATAATAACTATCAAAAAAATTAATAAAGAACTTGCACCCTTAATTCAATTGATCCAAAATCTTAGACATCCAATAATTGGAGTCAAATGAATCTTATTTATGTAGATTATTAGTAAGTAATTAAGTTTAAATTATCTTATTAAATAAAAAATTCAAATGAAAAGAGAAATTGGGTCCAACCATGTGCTAGCAAGGTTACCTTGAACCCAATCAAATTTTTTTAAACCCAATTGACACTTCATAAGCTCAATTGGTAATTTCAAGTCTAATCCCTTTGTTGTGTGACCTCATAGTTCAATTCTATCTAGTAGTGAGATATACAATGATCTCTATCAAAGTATCATTGAAACTCTTTTTAATGGATCGAAATAATTTAACTCTAACTCATCAAAGATTATAGATCCAGAATAATCCTAGTGAGCTCTCATAATTTATCAGTGACACCTAGAGTATGTAGTTGCAATCTAGTAGAATTAAAATGAACCTCTAGGTGTAGTTAACGTGTGATTCAATCTCTCTATCGTGAGTTCCAACTTGATGGCAGGTCATAGATAAATCATTAAACCTCAACATCAGTTATATGATAGATTTGATTAGCTCAAGTCTAGTTGTGATTTTTATGAGAACTCTTTTCTATCAATCACACTATTGTGACCATGGATTCTTTGATTTAGCCTTTCAAATCTCATAGGACTACTCCTCTTTATCAAGGTGGATAGATCCCATCTTGATGTGCACCCTACCACTACAATGGATCAACTGTCGCCAACATCCACTACAAGAGCTCATTGAGATCCATATTTATGTGTCAGTCAAACTCCAACAGTCTCACTGTGAGTAGTAGTACAATCTCAAATTAAAGAATCATTCACATAGCTACAGTATTGAGACAATCACTAATGATTGAATAGAAATCCAAGTGATCTCTCGTATGGTCACGCTCAGTACTAGTTGTCTCTAACAACTACCTGTACTCATCGTCCAGTATCTCTACACTGTAGACTAAAGATTTATTTATCCTGAAGAAAGTGATCTGTGCATTAGTCTATCCGAATCGATCACCATCCTCATGATAATCCTATGATCGGGAGCATTTAGGAATTAAATACATATCTCTAATTCTCAATACTTTGAGAATATATATCAAAGGTTAATTCAATGGACAATTCAAGGATACATCACACTTGAATGAAAAAAAAAAATTATTTTTTTATTGATAAAATCAATGTATTAAGTATAAAATATATCCTAGAGTTATTACAATGTGTCAGCCATATTGTCTTCTAGGATATACATCTAATAGATACCACTGTTGGAAAACTGACAGGTGCATAGCATGAATTTTAAAAAATTTTTTATACAGTGAAAAATTTGATTAAATAATTTTCTACATGCTTAAGGTCTACTCTTAACGCCCACCCTAGGATCTATAATATGTTATGTATGCATATAAAAATTTGAAAATAAAATTCTGCATGCAAGATCACATCTAAATATACAACCATAGATCATATCTATGCTATACATCATATGTATATTAAGTATGAGTTCAAAACCCGATATCTTAGTGCGAGTAGCAGATCTCCACATTTGAAAAATCATGATCTTGCTGGTTGCTCACAGTCGCATAGGGTGTTCGTGTTAGATGTGTGCCCTAGATGCCAGATTGGCTGACACATTCCTGTACAAATGTAAGGGCAAATTTATAATTTTGACTATAAATGAATAAAAGGGTTATTCTACTATCACATTGTGTATATTATGTCTGTGATATATCTTTGAGTTAGTAGGAATGTTAATTCATATTTTCAAGAGTTAAAAAATTTAAGGCATGAATTTATATAACTAACTCATAAACAGCTCCTACATAGGATCATCACGAGGATGGTGATCGATCCGGAAGGTTGGTGTACGATCGCTTCTTTAGGATAGAAGTGTCTTGAGTCTATAGTGTGGAGATATCGAGTGAGAGTACAGGTATTCATTGAAAATGAGAGTACTGAGTGTGACCACCTCAAGCAGTCATAAGGAAGTCTACCTTCTCATCGATGACTAGCTCGATGCTGCAGCTATGTGTCTAGTTCTTTGACCTGAGGTGCATCGATAGATCACCTTGAGTGTGTTATAGTTTGACTATACCATAACTCGATCTTCTAGCCATTCAAAATCTTGAGGTGTATGTTGGCTGTAGCATATTCATTGTAGGAACCAGATCGCACCAAGAAGAGATCTATCAACCTCGGTAGATGAGAGGAGTAGTCCTATGATGATCGAAAGATTGAGTCCTTAAGTCCATGGCCATGGCAGAGTGAAATAATGAAAAAGAGTTTTCTATTACAGTTTCACATCGAACTCAGATCGATCGATTGATTCATATGACTGATGTTGGGTTTGACGAGTTCACCTTAATCCTAATTCAGTCGGGACTCATGATAGAAGAACTCAATTACACAGGTAGCTGCACTGAGAGGTTCGTCTTCATTTTTGATGGGTTGCCACTATATACTGCTAGGTGTCACTAGTGGATTTTGGGAGCAATTAGAATGATCTTGATGATCGATCATTCTAATTGTCTGAATCAGAAGAATTCTGATCCATCGAAAGGAGTTTCGATGATATCGATGATGAGATCATGACATATCTCATTGCCATACGGAAATGAACCTAATTGGATCACACAAATAAGAGTTAGGGTCTGGATGTCATCAATTGAGCTAGCCCAGTTCGATTGATTTGGATTAGATCCAATTAGGTTCAAGAAAATCATGCTAGCACACGATTGAGCCTAACTTTCTCCTTGTGCAATCTTTTTCATCTCGACTGAGCCAAATGTGATTTGACTCACTCAGAGAATCTTGAGAAGGTTTCTCTTAGTCTGATTGGAATCAGTCCAGTTCAAAAAGTCTTATCTTAATTCATGAGATGAATTTAAGACAACACCTGCCAATTTCTGTCACCTGCCATTTCTATTTTAGGACATCGGTCAAACGTTGACTTATGGATCTTAAACTGAAGGCCACTTGGCAAAAGATCATTGAAGAGTTTTTATGGAGTGTCCACCTACTAATTTAGGCCTCAAAGTGGGTGCCAAGATCAGATTGGGCGTGCGCCCCAAGTGGATAAGGATAGAGTCCCATGAGATGAGGACTCTATGCCTTGATCGACTCAAACTGTTGGGCGTCAATCTCACTGTGCTTATCCAGTGTTGGCACCAACAGTAGGAGGGTTTGGTGGGATTTTTATCTGATATGATTAGATGACATCACTCCACCAATTAAAATTTTTTCAGAATTAATTAAAATTTTTTGATAGATCGAATGATGTGGCACTGCATGGCGCAGCAGGGTCTATTTAAACCCTGTCTGTGCCTATGGTTTAGAAAATCTGCTCAATCCCTAGCAATAGCCTGATATCCCTCCACTTCTCTATACCTCCTCTGGTCCTCTCTCTCCCCTCTTCATGTCCAAGAAGTTGGGCATCCGTCTGGTGCTTGTGCAAGGCGTGGTGGCTCCCTAATCAGAAGGCTACAGGGATTTGTCGAGAAGCTTCTGCTCCAGCTTCAGAAGATCTTTTGAAGATCTTCCAGATCAGATCCAGATTTGATTTTTGCAGAAAATATTTGCAAGGAGAAGATGATCTAGATCCTACTTGAGTGGATATCAGTAGAGGCCAGACGACTGCATGGCTATTTTTGAACCTCGGGCGTTGCTGCGATCATCTACAGGGTAATCTAGTTACCCTAGAGGTATTTCTCTAATCCTCAAATTTTAGATTTAATTTTAGATAAATATTAGATAATAAGAATTAGATCTAATAGACCTTAGATCTAAAATAAAGTAGGATAATTTTTTTTAAAAATATTTCGCTCCAGATCTCATTAGATCTGGAAGATCCTACAAGGAAAAAGACGATTTTCCCTTCAACTGGTATCAGAGCTAGATTGATGGCTCTATTTCAAATCTAATTTAGATCTAATTTTTATTTTTATTTATCTAATATTAATGGATTTTAGATGTCACATCAGATGTGATTAGATCTGAAATCAAAAAATTTAAAATTAAATCTAAGTAGATCTAACATGTATGAGATGCATGACTAGACTAGGAATAGTTTAAACTAGGAATAGTCTTGAAGTTTTATATTTTAATGTGATTAAAATATAAATTAGATCTAATTTATTTTTTGATTTTTTGATATTATAAATATTATATTCAGATCAAAAAATAAAAAATAAAATTTAATTAATTCTTAAGATTGATCTGCTGCATGCCTAGACTAGTTGTAGAATTATTCTAGTAACTGTCTAGAATAGATTTTATATTGAATAGTTTAATTTAAATTTTATTTTTTAGATATTACATGTGATGTATCAGATATGAAAGTATGCTAATTAGATCAGATTTTAATACATGAGATGTATGCAAAGCATGTATAAGTTAGATCTGAAATTATATATGTGATATGTAACTTAGATCTAACTAGTTTTGTAGTTAAATCAATATTTCTGATTAAGGTATTTCTCATGGCCATCCGGTCATAAGAACAAAGTAGGGTTTAAGATCCTCTCCTCCCATTCAATGGAGTGTTCTTATGACATGTAGGGGTGCTGCACGTTCATCCTTAATCAGAAATCAAACTTACTTTTCTGCATAACCCTAGATCCTGAAATCCTAGGATTTATTTTACATATTTTATTTATGAACCCAAGACTTAATTAATGAATTAAGCTTATGAAATTAAATTAGGTCTAAAATTGAGAATTTCAGATCTAAGTCATTTTCATAAAATTGGGTTCGGACTTGGGTAGCTCAATTAGGTCTAGCGGTTGATCAAATCGAATCAAAAGTTGGTTAGGTGGGATCATGAAAGCTAATAATTGACCAGCCTAATAGGATTAAATCTAGGTCAAGGTCGAATCACATTCATATGTGACTCGATCAAGTTAAGACCTAATTTGGCTCAGTGGTTAGAGCCTGAATTGTAAGCTAACCCAATTGATTCTGGTTCGATAATTTGGTGCTAAGGTAAGTTGGGCAGATGTGACCGAATGGTTTTTAATTGAGAGCTACTCGACTCGAATGTGTTCTTGTCGAGTTAATGGCATATCCCTTCCACCGATCTCACTTACCTGGCCATATGTGTCGACCCAGTTCTGATTTGAGGTGGCTAACAATTCGAACTAACCCATGCCACTAGCTTAGTCATAATTGTTATGACTATGTCAAGTCAAGTTTAATGAGACCTAAATCAAATCTTTCTAAGAAAATATTAAGTCTAAGATCTTTCACCATTGTGGATGTGCGGGCCCTTCCTGGGGTTGATTGTTCTCGACTGGTTATAGTGGTTCAGTTGCACCGGAAAGATGCAACCATGTCCATTAGGCATTGGATGCTACGGATTAGAGGATGGGTTGTGCTCAATATTTTGGATACGGTGAGGGACTCAATCAAGAATCTAGTTCGTGCAAATGGTGGGTCTGACTTAACTAAGGATTGGAGCAATATTCCAGACATGGTGAGCTTCATGAATTAGAGACCAAGTTTTGGGTGTATCATGATTAGAGAATCATTGGACAAGAGTTGTCCACTCATCGATTGACCCATCACCAATAACTGTTAGGTGAGGTGGTGAGCCAGTCGGTGAGACCGCACCACCCATTAGAAATCACTAATCATAGAGATTTTCACATTTCTATCGAGGGAGTGTAGGGATCTGAGAAAATAGTGGGAGCCTAATTTGTTTAAAAATAAAACTCCTAAACAAATTGGTTAAGTCTGATTATAAAATCTAACTAGAAACTTTTGACTCTCTACAGGAAATATGTATACGTCCAACCCCCTGACCAAAATACTAGACACCCACAGATTGACTGGACCCAATTTTAAGGACTGGTTGAGGAACTACAGAATTATTCTGGGTTTCAAAAAACGGACTCATGTCTTGGATCAGGACCCACCTGCCATGCCAGCACGTCCGACTACTGAACAGAGAGTGTCTCTGAAAAAATAGATGGATGATGATAACAAAGCCAGGTACTACATGTTGGGTGCAATGTCTGATGACTTGCAGCACCAGCATGAGAATATTATGACTACTCATCAAATGTTGGCTCACCTACAAGAGTTGTTTGGTGAACAAAGTCATGCAGCCAAATATCAAGTCTGTCAAAGACTTTTTAAGGCTAAAATGCGTGATGGACAGTCAGTCCAAGATCATTGTTTGACAATGATCAAAGACCTTGAAGAGCTTGAGAAGCTCAGTATCATCTTAGACAAGAATTTTTAGATTGATGTGATCCTTCAATCCTTGTCCGATGCATATGGTTAGTTCATCATGAACTTTTATATGCATAAGATGCAGTGTACCTTGGCTGAGTTAATGAATATGTTGGTTACGACTGAGCTTTCTTTGAAGGGTTCAAAAGGCTCAGTCCTTACTGTGGAGCGGACTTCTTCAAAAAAAAAGTCTTTCGAAAGAAGAAAAAGTCTGCGAAGAAGTAGAAGGTGGATGGGAAGAAGAAGAAGATGGAACCGAAGAAGAACGCTGCTGAAAAGAGAAAATGTTTCCACTACAATTTAGACGGCTATTGAAAATGGAACTATCCTCAGTACCTGGCCACCCTGAAGAATAAGAAGGATGGTCCTTCTGAAGGTATGCTCTTATAGAATCTAATCTCACGATTTTCTCTACATCCAGTTAGGTACTTGACTCTGGTTCTAGTGCTCATTTGTGCACTTCTATGCAGGGTCTTGAGGAGAGCAGGAGGCTGAGGGATGGGGATATGATCCTACGCATTGAAAACGGAGCAAGAGTTGCTGCTGTGGCCGTGGGAACCTATCCTTTGCGATTACCGTTAGGATTAGATTTAGTTCTTAGAGACTGTTATTATGTGCCTGCAGCAAGCAAGAATTTGATTTTTGTTTTATGTTTAGCACAAGAAGGCTATGTGATTAGCTTTCATAAGGACCATAGTAACATATTTTATGAAAATAATAAAGTTGCAAATGGTTTTCTTATTAATGATCTCTATCAGCTACATATTGATGTATCTATATTTAATATCGAGAAAAATATGAATGCCATAGAAATTAAAAGGCCTAGAGATAGTCTAAATGATAGGTATCTGTGGCATCTAAGGCTAGATCATATAGCGGAAGACAGGGATAACAAATTAGAGAAATTCAGGCTATTGAGTCCGTTGACTTTTCAATCATATCCAGTTTGTAAATCATGCCTTCAAGGCAAAATGACCAAGCTTCCTTTTGTGGGACATGGGGAAAGGGCCACAGACCTACTTGCCCTAGTACATACGGATGTGTGCGGCCCATTTGATGTGCCGGCTAGAGGCAACTATGTCTACTTCATTACCTTTACCGATGATATGTCTAGGTACGGGTATGTGTTTCTAATGAAACACAAATCTGAAGCCTTTGAAAAGTTCAAAGAATTCAGGCATGAGGTAGAGAAACAAACAGGAAAGCCCATTAAGGTTCTTCGATCAGATCGAGGAGGTGAATACCTTAATCAGGAGTTCTTAGACTATCTTAAGGACAATGGCATAGTCTCTCAATGGACTCCACTTGAAATGCCACAACTCAACGGGGTTTCAGAATGGAGAAACCGAACCCTATTAGATATGGTCCGTTCCATGATGAGCTTCACGGACCTCCCTGAGTTTCTTTGGGGACATTGTCTCATGACAACAATATATGTATTGAATAGGGTTCCCTCTAAAATCGTTCCTACCACACTGTATGAGATATGGCATGGTAAGAAGCCAAGTCTGAGTCATCTCAGAATTTGGGGTTGTCCGGCTCTTGTCAAGATATAGCAGGTGGACAAGTTAGAGTTCAGATCTTTTAGAGCTCGATTCATAGGATATCCTAAAGAGTCATTATGATACTATTTCTATATTTCGGATGATCACAATGTGATTGTGAATCGACATGCTATTTTTTTGAAAAATAGGTTATTCAAGATGGTGGCATCGAAAGAATAATTAAGCTCAAGGAGAATGTCTCCTAAGAGCAACGAGCTAAAGAACCTGAGGAACCTAATCAATTAGAACCAGTCCTAACACAACCTCTTCCACCTCATAGATCGACTAGGGTTTTTCGTCCTCCTGAAAGGTACTTAGGTACCATACAAGAAGATATAGAGAAAATGTTCCTCACAGGAAATGGGACTCATGGTGATGACCTCAAGACCTATGACGAGGCGATATCAGATATCGACTCCGAGAAATGGCTAGAGGCAATGAGATCAGAAATTGACTCGATGCACTCAAACCAAGTTTGGACCTTGGTAGATCCACCTGAAGGTATTGTACCTATTAAGTGTAAATGGATCTTCAAGAGAAAGATAGGTGCAGATGGAAATATGGAGACATTCAAGGCTAGGCTCGTAGCGAAAGGTTATAGTCAGTGCGAAGGCATTGACTTTCAGGATACCTTTTCACCCATTGCCATGCTAAAATCTATCTGCACATTGCTTGCTGTTGCAGCTTATTTCGATTATGAAATATGCAAATGGACATGAAAACGGCATTCTTAAATGGATATCATGAGGAAGATATCTATATGGAACAGTCGCTTGGTTTCACATCCAGTGATGATGATCACAAGATCTGCAAGCTGCAAAGGTCCATTTATGGACTTAAGCAAGCATCTCGAAGCTGAAATACTCATTTCAATGATGTGATCAAAATGTTTGATTTCATCAAGAATGAAGAGAAACCATATGTATTCAAGAAGGTGTTGCCCAGCTATGCAACCCAAGAGGGGGGGTGAATTGGGTTTCTAAAAATTTTAGGCTTAATTAATTACTTATGATGAATGAGAACAAAGACATTAAATCAAGATTAATTACCTAGAGCAAGAATGCAAGGATATAATAGAGAAATAAAGAGAAACAATAAAGCACACCACAAACACAAGGATTTATAGTGGTTCGGTGCCAACCTTGCACCTACATCTACTCCCCAAGCTCCTACTTGAGAATTTTAATCCACTATACTTGTATTCAACCCGAATACAAATCGTCGGAAACTCCGACACTAGCTATCCCAAGCTAGTCTACTTGTTTTTTGGGTACAAGCTAACCCAAAACACTCCGATTTCAGGTTCGGATCAACCTTTCCTTGTTTTGGAAATCCTCCAAAAACAAGAACAAATACTCACAAAGAGTAAGAAAATTTAGAGCACAAATTAATACAATAACAGCTCCTTAAATGAGCGAATATAATAATAAAACACTTTACTCAAATTAAGAATCCCCTTTTAGGATTTTCTCAAGGTGGATGAACGCTTGAATGAACGCTTGAGAAGAAGATGATCTTTGATTGAGGACTTCTTGAAGGCTTTGAAAGATCTCTGGATCAAGGTTGAACAAATGGCTTGAAAAAATCCTCTCTTTGAATGCTCTTGAATCTCTTTCACAATCTCTCGTGTGGATTTTGGATCCTCTTTTATTTTTCTCTCGAATATCTCATTGATCACTTCGTGTATATTTGGATTCTCTCTTTTGTATTTGATCTCTCGTTTGATCTGCAGTTTCTTTCACCATTTGAAACCTTTTATAACCTTAAGAAACAAGAGAAACATTTTAGGCAGATAAAGAGCCGTTAGAGCAATTTTAGGAAGCATAAAAGGTAATTAAAATGGGCAAAAAAATAGCCGTTGCTGATATTTTCCATCGCAGGGGTCGACTCATGAGTCGACTCATGCTTCAGGAGTCGACTCATGAGTCGACTTCTGTTGCAAAGACCAGAAACTTGGATTTCTGGATTTTTTGGCCCAAATCAGCAGAGGTCGACTCATGAGTCGACTCATGCCTTGTGGGTTGACTCATGAGTCGACTCACAGGTCGTGCCAAGCCAAAAATCCAGCGTGCCATGGGAAATTTTTGCGTGCCAATCAGCTCATAGTGCCATGAGTTGACTCATGAGTCGACTCATGCACTTCAAACCTTCATAACTTCAAAGATATAAGTCCAAAAATAATGAAATTTTCACCAATAGATTACAAATCATTTGTTCTACCAAATGATACTATCAAATCAGGATTTTAGTGAAATTATGATTTTGCCCTTGAAGAGCACAAGGATTTTTTTAATTTAAAATTATTTGTATCCCTTTAATCTGCTTTGTAATCATCAAAATCAATCTAGGAGCAACGGAAGGTCAGTGGGAGCGCAGTTGTCTTCCTCATACTGTACATTGATGACATCCTCCTAATTGAAAATGATATTTTCATGTTGACCTCAGTCAAAATATGGTTGTCTAAGGAGTTCTCTATGAAAGATCTAGGAGAAGCATTCTTTATACTAGGTATTAAGATCTATAGAGATAGACTAAATAGGATGCTGAGACTTTCATAGAAGATGTACATAGAGGAGGTGCTAAAAAAGTTTAGCATGGAAAACTCCAAAAGAGGTTTAATACCCTTTAGACATGGCATTCATCTCTCCAAGAAGATGTGCCCTAGCATACCTGAAAAGATTGAACGCATGAGCAAGATCCCTTATGCTTTCGTAATAGGGAGCCTCATATATGCCATGCTATATACACGACCTGATATAGCCCATGCTGTGAGTGTCACAAGCAGATATCAGTCGAATCCAGACGAAGAGTACTGGATTTCTGTGAAATGTATCCTTAAGTACTTGAGAAGGACTAAGGATATGTTTCTAGTCTTTGGGAATGGAGAACTTCAGGTTCAGGGATTTACAGACTCAGACTTTATGTCTAATATAGATGATCGAAAGTCGACATCTGGGACTCTGTTCATTTGCAATGGTGGTGCAGTCAGCTGGAAGAGTTTCAAGCAGACCGTAATTGCTGATTCCACCATGGAGGCAGAGTATATTGCTGCATCGAAAGCTGCGAAGGAGGCATTCTGGAACAAGAAGTTTGCCACAGAGCTTAGAGTGATGTCATCAGATGCCATCCCTCTTTACTGTGATAATAATGATGCCATAGCCCTAGCTAAGGAGCCAAGGTCTCACCAGAAGTCCAAACATATCGAGCGACGATTCCATCTGATCTGTGATTACCTCGAAAAGGGTTATGTCGAGGTTAAGAGAGTCGACTCCACGACAATATGGCAGACCCTTTGACAAAGCCATTAGGCCAACAGAAGATCGAATCCCATCTTGAGAAGATGGGACTTAGATATGTAGCCAATTGGCATTAGGTCAAGTGGGAGTTTGTTAGATATGTGCCCTAGATACCAGATTGGCTGATACATTCCTGTACAAATGTAAGGGCAAATTTATAATTTTGACTATAAATGAATAAAAGGGTTATTCTACTATCACATTGTGTACATTATGTCTGTGATACATCCTTTGAGATAGTAGGAATGTTAATTCATATTTTCAAAGATTTAAAATTTAAGGCATGAATTTACATAACTAACTTATAAACAGCTCCTGACCATAGGATCACCATGAGGATAGTGATCGATCCAGAAGGTTGGTGTACGATCGTTTCCTTAGGATAGATGTGTCTTGAGTCTACGGTATGGAGACATCGAGTGAGAGTATAGGTATTCATTGAGAACGAGAGTACTGAGCGTGACTACTTCGAGCAGTCATAAGGAAGTCTACCTTCTCATCGATGACTAGCTCGATGCTGCAGTTGTGTGTCTAGTTCTTTGACCAGAGGTGCATCAACAGTTCACCTTGAGTGTGTTATAGTTTGACTACACCATAACTCGATCTCCTAGCCATTCGAAACCCTGAGGTGTATGTTGGCTGTAGCATATTCATTGTAGGAACCAGATCGCACAAAGAAGGGATCTATCAACCTCGGTAGATGAGAGGAGTAGTCCTATGATGATCGAAAGATTGTGTCCTTAAGCCTATGGCCATGGCAGAGTGAAATAATGGAAAAAAGTTTTCCATTGGGGTTTCACATCGGACTCGGATCGATCGATTGATTTATATGACTAATATTGGGTTTGACGAGTTCACCTTAAGCCTAATTCAGTCGGGACTCATGATAGAAGAACTCAATCACACAGGTAGCTACACCGAGAGATTCATCTTCATTTTTGATGGATTGCCACCATATATTGCAGGTATCACTGGTGGATTTTGGGAGCAATTAGAATGATCTTGATGATTGATCATTCTAAATTGTCTGAATCAGAAGAGTTCTGGTCCATCGAAAGGAGTTTCGATGATGTCGATGATGAGATCATGACATGTCTCATTACCATACAAAAATGAACCTAACTGGATCACACAAACAAGAGTTAGGGTATGGATAATTGAGCTAGCCTAGTTTGATTGATTTGGATTAGATCCAATTAGGTTCAAAGAAATCGTGCTAGCACACGATTGAGCCTAACTTTCTCCTCGTGCAATCTTTTCATCTGGACTGAGCCAAATATGATTTGACTCACCCAGAGAATCTTGAAAAGGTTTCTCTTAGTCTGATTGGAGCTAGTCCAACTCAAAAAAGTCTTGTCTTAATTCATGAGATGAATTTAAGACAACACCTGCCAATTTCTATCACCTGCCATTTCTATTTTAGGACATCGGTCAAACGTTGACATATGGATCTTAAACTGAAGGCCACTTGGCAAGAGGTCATTAGAGAGTTTTTATAGAGTGTCTACCTGCTAATTTAGGCCTCAAAGTGGGCACCAAGATCAGATTGGGTGTGCGCCCCAAGTGGATAAGGATAGAGTTCCATGAGATGAGGACTCTATGTCTTGATCGACTCAAACTGTTGGGCGCCAATCTCACTGTGCTTATCCAGTGTTAGCACCAACAGTAGGAGGGTTTGGTGGGATTCTTATCTGATATGATCAGATGACATCACTCCACCAATCAAAATTTTTTCAGAATTAATTGAAATTTTTTGATTGGTCGAATGATGTGGCACGGCATGAAGTAGCAGGGTCTATTTAAACCCTGTCTGCACCTAGGGTTTAGAAAATCTGCTCAATCCCTAGCAAAAGCCTGATATCCCTCCACTTCTCTATGTCTCCTCTAGTCCTCTCTCTCCCCTCTTCATGTCCAAGAAGTTGGGCATCCATCTGGTGCTTGTGCAAGGCATGGTGGCTCCCTGATCAGAAGGCTATAGGGATTTATCGAGAAGCTGCTGCTCCAGCTTCAGAAGATCTTTGAAGATCTTTCAGATTAGATCTAGATCTGATTTTTGGAGAAAAAATTTGCAAGGAGAAGATGATCCAAATCCTGCTCGAGTAGATACTAGTAGAGGTCAGCGACTGCGTGGCTATTTTTGAACCTCTGGCGTTGATGCGATCATCTACAGGGTAATCTAGTTATCCTAGAGGTATTCCTCTAATCCTCAAGTTTTAGATTTAATTTTAGATTAAATATCAGATAATAAAAATCAGATCAATAGACTTTAGATCTGAAATAAAGTAAGATAATTTTTTTTTTAATATTCCATCCCAGATCTCATTAGATCTGGAAGATCCTATAAGGAAAAAGGCAGTTTTTCCTTCAGTCTGGCCTTTACAGGTGATCCACTCGAAGCACCATGCTGATCAACTTCTGCAGGAGTGCTAGCTCGCATAGAAACTTATAGATGGATAATCTTTTTATTAGAAAACTCGGTAGGTAGTATGTGTAGATTTTAAAACCTTTTAAAAAATACAGTGAAAAATAAAACAGATTAAACCCTTTAACCCCACATGCAAAAGATCAAATCTAATCCTATCCAAGCCCAGGAGAAAACACATATATATGATCTAAAATTGAGAGACAAGTATAAGATCGAATCTCATTATCTTGGTGCGGATAGGTATTCACTGCTTCTGATGATCACAGATTCATAGATGCTCAAGCCGCACACGTGTTTGACCTTTATGGGTATCCATGGAGATCAATCTCAAACTGATCTCCTCATTGTATAATCTTTTTTTCAAAAAAAATCTTAGCCTTGAGATCTTAGACCAACACCTTGATCTGAACTGCATGATTAACTCCTTGATCTGCAGCCTTCTTCTTCTTCTCCTCGATCTTCACTCTTGAAGATAAAATAGCATCATCTCTTAGCATATAAAAAGTGAAAGAAGAGTGCCCTATAAGCCAATTCCAAGTATGTTGCGATGAATTTTTTTTTTATAATTTTTCAACTCATGTAATAACATTTATTATTTGAGGTATTGATTCATCATTTTAGCTGCATCTTATTATGTCTAAGATTATGATGAACCCTGCAGATTAGGATAATGATTTTAGGAGATATGAATGGGTCACGCTAGTGAGATCTAAAATTCTAAAATCATAATCTTAGATATTTTTGATCGTAAGAGCATTGAGTCAGAGATCAATGTTTCGGATAGACTGGCACATCCTATGTATGCTCGATGAAGAGGGTGACAGATCTCACTTGCTACTTGTATATGGGACACTAATACAAGGATGTGGGTGCTCATTTAAAAATGAGTTCACTGAATTGGCTCAATGAAAGAGAACATCTTATGGAAGCCTTACTTGCATGTCAAAGATGGTTCTCTAAGTAGGAGTTGTGCAAGTGATCCTTCGATCTGAGATCACCATGGAACCTTATGCACATGAACCCATATTTTGGTTCATATCCAGGCATAGTGTTAAGATATGTATGGGATGTTCTGGATATGGTGGAGTGTGTATGAAGGTTGTGAGTAGGTCAACATGGAATCGATCAGTTCTGGTAAGAGGAGATCACATCCCGTGTATTCTCATTCCTAGATGACTCAGAAAAAAATTTTTGGCCAAAAGCAGGAAAGAGATTAGAAAGAGTTTATAATACTTCATCATCGAAGTCATCATTGGTTAATTAAGAATCGATATAAATATGTATTTGAGTTTGACATGGTTCCATACTCATGAATATATTCAGGGTGTAGGAATGATCGAAGGATTGAATTGCATGGTAACTTGCCACTGAAGGATATATTTGATATTTTTATCAAATTTTATATTTTTTAAATAGTCATGATACATTTCTAGACATCAATTTTAACTTATAAGTTTGATAAAATTAAAGAGTTTAATTCGATCATCAATTAGAAAGGATTCTAATTGTTGAACTTGGGTTAGCTCGAATGGATATAAATTGGTTCGATTGAAATCTAATCAAATTTGATCAACTTGCACTCGGATCTACTGTTGGCTAGATATGAAATCTAATGGGTCACACACATATAAAAATTAATCAAGGATTCTTTTAATAAGGTTGATTGAAATTTTGGATTCAATCAGAATTTCTGGTAAGTATGCTGGCACGTGTGGAAACCCTAGCTCCTTGGGAGATCAATTTGGTCTCATCCCTTGCTAATTAGCTAGCCCAATTTGGTGGGTATTTAGGTCAGGTCATACCACCTAGAATCAATCCAAATAGGAGTACCACATCTCAAGTTAACACCAATTATGAAGAGTCCAAGTTGTGGTGGACTCTTGGCGCAAATCAAAATTGGCATGTGCATGTTGGCATGAGCAGAAGAAAGAATCCTTTTGGTGTGAAATTAAGATGTGTGTGGTAGCCCACATCACCCTCCATCCTCTGGTGCACATCTATAAGTATGAGATAGATTTTTTCTAGATTAGTTGGTGCAGAGAAAAATTAGAAATGAGAAGGGTCTCTCACATGTGCACGTTGAAGCGTTGTGTTCCTCTCATTTCAAAGAGTCCTTCTCCTAATCAAACTCATTCAAATTGAAACAATTTTTTTTGATAATGTTTTACATTGAATCAGATATTTTTTATGATTTATTTGGAATTTTTTTAGATTTATAAGAGGGCCAAACAGATGCCAAACCTTCTCTCGCATGTGCGTGCATGCGGTGATCAGAACTCGCATGAAGAGGTGTGAGGGTAACATCCTTTTGTGAGATTTTTATCACCTTATCAAGTTTTCTAGAATTATAAATGAGTACCCTATCTACATGGATTTTTATGAATTTTTTTAATTTTAGAAGAGATGCAAAAATATCCCTTCTCTGGTCACGCGCGCAAATGAGGGTGCTGATCGATGTATCATTGATAAGAGTCCTTCTGCTTGAAGGTCATATCCCTCCCATTTGACAATCAGATCAGATAAGTCTTTTTTGTAGGTCATATCCCTCCCATTTGACATCCCTCTAGTGGCTATAAAAAGACTTGGGCGCTGGGTTTCCAAGGTATTCAGATTGAGTTTCTATTTTCTCTCTATTGCTCTCTGGTCTTTTTTACAACCTATTTTAGTTTTAGGATAAGGCTTCGGGATTTAAGACAAAGCCTTATCTATTCCAAACAAGGGTTATGAGGGTCCTAAAGAAGGAAAATCAAAAGTTCAGATGAGGTTTTGAAAGAATGGAGTCAGTTCTTGAAGAAATCTAATCGGTACGAGGTTAGTCGAGTTCTAGGGGCTAGAACTCTTGAAGCAAGGTGAAGGAAGAGCACTGTCTTTGGTTCAATTTTTATATAGATCACCATTGAGGGTAGATATTTGGATACTTCATAAAAATTAAATTAGCACTATAGATATTCTTCTTATCCTAGTTTATATTTATTGTATTTTGATTGATATAGTCAAGGATTTTTGGGCATTAGGGTTTTAGGTGCATCAGGTGTTTTGAATGGAAATTTTAAACACCTAACCCTTCCGCTACACCATCGAAATCTAACAGTAGTATCAGAGGCAACCTTGATTTATATAATCAAAGGTTAAATTATTGTCTTGATTGTGATCAAGCATGAATTTTTGGTTTGGTTCAAGTTGGGTCAAGGGTTGAACCCAATTGAACATCCAAACCCTAGCATGCCTTAGAGATATATTTTAAATATAAAATGCATGATGTATAGAATCTTTTTGAGTAGTCAAGTACTCAAATTGAAGTTCATCATTAGACCGTCTGGTTATAAGAGCAAGTAGGGTTCATAGACCCTCTCTTCCTATTCCATCGGGTACTCTTATGGCGTGTAGGGGTGCCATTGTGATGTCTCAAGAAGATAAACGGTGAAAAGATCATGCATGTTATTAAATACTTTATATGCATAAGATGCTATATTATAATCATGTTGTATGATTATGATTTCATATCCTAGAGATTTGATTAGATGCTATGATTAGTTTTGATGATTGTTAAGATAGAACTATAATAGAGCATCATTATGATTGATTGAATTAGGATGCGCATGAGACCATTAAAGCTCTCATAAAAATCATATTAAGTCGTAGAATTATGAGCCAGTAGCTGATCTATTTCTTGATTCAATTAATCAATTGGTGTCTAAGGAGTGTTTCAAGTATGATTGTTATTTAATTAGTTTCGTTTGCTAGTCTGGCCAATTTTTATTGGTGTCTAAGAAAAGCAACAGGGGGACCCTCACCAATCTTAACACTTTCCTGATTAATTGGATTAGTTCAAATTTTGAATGAAGATTGCTCAGTATTTTAAACACTACATATGCCTTCCTTCATACCTAGTCAATACCCTATCAGAAACTATAGTAGGTTTATTGTGATATCCACAAAGCTTGCTATGGAGATTGATGTGGATTTGTCTTGGTGTATATTATATGCTTTACAGTATATTTTGGATATATTGCTTTGTTGTGATATCCATAAGGATAGTATTTTTCAGATGTGACTGTATAAAAATGGAGGGTCTAACTTAACTACAAAATATTATAGTTTATTGTGATATCCACAAGGCTATGAGTATTTTTAGAGGTAAGATAAATATTAAGAATTGCATGAGATATAATTGGATAGATTTTTCTATCTGTGAACTCATTGAGATTTGTTGTGATATGCATAACACTTCATTGAGGGATTAAGGTCTCAACTTGATTAAGAAACCCGATTATGATTTCTTATTTACCATAGGAGAGGGCTTTGGTATCCGATAAAATAGTGAGAGACATAACTAGTTAAAAGACCTCTTCTAGTTATGCGTGTCAAACATGTGTGGTCTGCTTATACTGTTATTCTTTATTTATGTAGATTTAAATCTACATTATGGCTTCTTTATTTTCACTGTATAATACTATAGATAAAAATATGTTAACCAATCCAAACTATGTAGATTGGTTGAGGAACTTGCCAATTAGGTTTGTATCGGAGAAGAACCCTGATCTTCTAAATGTTCCTGACCCTAGATCAACAGTAATAATGAAAAGGCAAAAGATGTCCCATTGGATATTATCGATTTATTTTATGGCAAATTTGGATATTGGAAGAATAATTACAAGAATTATCTTGCAAGATTAAAGTAGGGTGCTAGTACAGTACCAAAAGATGTGTATATGATACAGACCTATTTTTCATTGAGTGACTCAGACTCTGATACTTAGGTATTGGATACCGCTTGTAGATCGTATATTTATAATTTATTACAGCGACTACATAATATCAAAGGTCTGAAAAGAGGTGACCTTGAGCTTTATGGCGCAAGTAGAGAGTCCATTAGCGCAGATGAAGTGAAAATTTAGTGCAGGGGCAAAATGGTAATTTTAAAATTTTTTCAAAATTACTATTTTACAGCGGAATTATTAATTAATCTTATTAATTAATACTAATTAACCCTACACTAGGATCTAAATATGATACAACAGCATGCATTTAAATTTGAAATTCAAATTTGAATTAGTAAACATTTTACAGTACTGTGTTCAGAACACATCACCTTTTGCGGGTAGTCGATCACCGCAATCTGATCACCGTCGGAGGGCTCTGATCATCACGTTGCAGCCACCCAACTGTCTGGCCTCTGTGGATCATCCACACGAAGCTCCCATCTGATCAGCTCCTCACGAATGCTAGTTCGTGATTTCACCCTTTTGATGGCAGATGTTGATCGAACTCCTTCGATCGATATGTGCCAACTTTTTGGATACTCCAGATCATCTACACAGTTACTTGAGAGGCTGATGGATCTCTCTCTGAAATTTGGTGGACTCACGACACTCGTGGCACACCAATCTCACTTCCCGAACCCTAGGTAGAAACCCTAGGGTACACACCAAAAACCCTGCACCCAATTTTCTCTCTTTTCTTTCTTTTTCTGTCGGAAGGTTTTGGACCTTCACCTTGCGCAGAAGCCTTCCTCACGCCCCAAAGTTTCTCTCCTAATTTTTCTATGCACGTCCCACCTTTCTCCTCTTTTTAAAACAACATCGAACATGTCTTATCCGCGTGAGAGGATAAAGATAAGAGGTTACACATTTGAATTCAAATCAAATTTGAATTCAAACGAAAACCAACTTATCCCTATCCTTTTGGGCGTGAGAAGAGAAGGGGCGTGGCTCTTTGTGCATGGAAAAGTTTCACGAGAAACCTTTTCTCGTGTATGTAATATGGCGCACAAAATGGATAAGGATGAAAGGGCAAGTGATAAGTTATCCATTCAAATTCAAACATGCTTTGAATTTGAATGGCTAACTAATTAATTTATCCATCCATATGGTGCACAAATGAGGATGTGGGGAAGGGTTTTACATGAGAAAAATTTCACGAGAAATTTCTTCTCGTGAATTCAAATGAGTGCAAGGAAGTTGGGTGACGCAGGGAATTTAAAACAAGGTGGTTTGATTCAAATTGAGCCAACCTAGTTTAAAATAGGTTGAGACAATTAGATCAAATTAAACCCAACATAATTAGGCTTAATTAGGCTTAATAAAATCCTAATCAAATCAGGAATTAACTAAACCTAATCCCTGATCAAATCAGGGACTAAACCACCTTAGCGATTAGGTCAACATTTAACCTAATCGGGTCAATCCAAACTGAATCCAATTCAATTGGACTTGATCCAAAAATAATTACTCAATCAAATTGAGTTAATTAGTGACTAAATCACTAATTAAACCTCTCATAAATATTGAGTCCAAATCCGATGGGCAATCAGGCATCAGAGACCATCGATATGAAACCCTGATCAAAGAGTTCAAATTTCAAATTCAAAATTCGAAATTCAAAATTTTGACCCCGGTACTCAAAATATGTGGAACTCATGATTAGAGAATCCTAATTCTCAATCATAGAGTTCCAATAGATAAGACTCATAATCAGCCATCAGATCAGAAAGGAACCTCTAATGTGTGTGACCCCGCAGGTTCGAACCTAAGCCGGTAGCACAGGAACCAATTTCTGTACTAATCGAAGTGACCATCTAGCAATGGTACCTGACGACCGGATAGGTCGAATAATCGCAATCACAATATTCAGAACCTACGTGAATATGGTTACCGTATAATTCATCCCTTTTGACCCCTGTGTTTAGGATGACTCAGGGTTAAACTGTCAACCCTGATGATATCATCCGAATCGTGCTCAACTCAATTAGTCCTGTGACTCCTCACTAGGACTACCCTGGCCAAGGTTTTGCTAAATTGAAACATGACTGTACACAGCTCCTAAACTGGAGTGGTCAATCCCATCTTGACACACGCACCGACAAGTCAAGTACTTGACTACACCCAGCAACCTTCCGTCACTGAATTAGAAATTCAAGTAGTCCAGTGCCTAAGTGCAGTGAGTTTCTTGCAAGTCACCGTGGCGGTCTCAGGTCGGAGGGACATTTATACCCATATCCCATCAGAGCAAATCTTGACAGCAGAAATAGCTCCGGAGTTGGTCACGTTCAGTGCAGATGTACCATTACATCTCACCTGTATGCCATACCAGTGTCTCCACACTCTTTGGTTATGAGGACAACCAACCCATATGGCACACAACGACCTATGCTCGATAAATATTGTCGTCCTTGGTAACAACGTATCATTTGGTCGCGAACATGTTTAAGGACTAAACGACAAATCCTCCTTTGTCGAGTCTAAATAGTCCTAAGGACTTCACCACAACACAGGAGTTCATTAGAAGATGAAACATTTGTGATGAAAAAATACCAAAATAACTTTTATTTATTTATAATTCATGTACTAATACAAAAGGAGCACAACCGTCAATAGGCTGACGATTGGCTTTGGGACACTATTCCCAACAATCTCCCACTTGGCCTAAAGCCTATCAGTGCAGTATCTAATACCCATCTTCGACTTGTAGTCGTTGAACTCCTTCACCGCAATGGCTTTAGTGAATGGGTCGGCCAGGTTCTCCTTTCCGTCGATCTTCTGAAGGTCGACGTCACCTCGATCCACGATCTTCCGGATGAGATGGTAGTGGCGCAGAATATGCTTCGTCCGCTGGTGTGCCTTTGGTTCCTTCGCCTGAGCAATGGCTCCAGAGCTGTCGCAGTAGAGCAGAACTGGACCAACAAGGGAGGGTGCTACTCCGAGCTCGGTGATGAATTTCCTCAGCCACACTGCTTCTTTGGCAGCATCTGATGCAGCAATATACTCCGCCTCGCATACTGAATCAGCCACAGTGTGCTGCTTGGAACTCTTCCAGCAGACAGCCCCACCATTAAGGGTAAAAATAAATCCTGACACACTCTTGCTATCATCTCGATCAGACTGAAAACTAGAGTCTGTAAACCCTATAAGTCTCAAGTCCGATTCACCATATATAAGCCACTGGTCCTTAGTATTTCTCAAATACTTCAGGATGGTTTTAACAACCTTCCAGTGATTCTCTCCTGGATCAGATTGGTATCTACTCACTACCCCTAGTGAGTATGCCACATCTGGTCGTGTACATGTCATGGCGTACATGATAGATCCCACTGCCGAAGCATATGGAATCCTACCCATACGCTCTCTCTCTTGAGGTGTTGTCGGACAATCCCTCTTCGAGAGAGAAATTCCATGGCCTATCGGTAGATAGCCTTTCTTGGAATTTTCCATGCTGAACCTTTTCAGCATAGTATCAATGTACGTGGACTGGGATAAGCCAAGCAACTTTTTGGATCTATCCCTATAGATCCTCATCCCTAGGATGTAGGAAGCTTCTCCCAGATCCTTCATGGAGAACTGTGACGATAGCCAAATCTTTATTCCCTGTAATGCAGGGACATCATTCCCGATTAAGAGAATGTCATCCACATACAATACAAGAAATACTACTGCTGGACCATTAGCCCACTTATAAATGCAGGGTTCTTCTCCGTTCTTAACGAAGCCATACGTTTTGATCGTCCTATCAAAACGTATGTTCCAACTCCGAGATGCCTGTTTAAGTCCATAAATGGACCTCTGTAGCTTGCACACCTTAGACTCATCTGTGGATGTGAACCCTTCAGGTTGTATCATATACACCTCTTCGTCCAGCTCTCCGTTTAGGAAAGCTATCTTCACATCCATCTGCCAGATTTCATAGTCCAGATGGGCAGCTATCGCAAGCATAATCCGAAAGGATTTGAGCATTGCCACAGGAGAAAATGTCTCGTCATAGTCTATACCATAACGTTGACGATATCCCTTGGCAACCAGACGATCTTTATAGGTCTCCACCTTTCCGTCTGCGCCCCTCTTCCTTTTGAAGACCCACTTACACCCTATGGATTTTACTCCTTCGGGTGGGTCAACCAATGTCCACACATCGTTGACCTTCATGGACTCCATTTTGGATTTCATGGCCTCTAGCCATTTCTCAGAGTCAGGTCTCTGCATTGCATCCATGTAGGTGATCGGATCCTCATCGTTTTCATCAAATTCGATAGGATCACCATCCCGGACCAAGAAACCATAATATCTGTCCGGTTGATGTGGTACTCTACCAGACCGCCTTAAGGGTGCATAATCAATGGGCTCCAGATCTGATCTAATCAAATCCGATTCAGGTTCATTAACATGTGTCGGTTTTTCCACCTATCGAACTTCGTCAAGTTCGACTTTAGAGGCAACAGTTCCTTCACTAAGGAACTTCTTTTCTAAAAAGATTGCCTTAAGGCTGACAAACACCTTTTGCTCATCAGCAAAGTAGAAATAATACCCTTTGGTCTCTTTTGGGTACCCTATAAAATTACACTTGTCAGACCTAGGTCCAAGCTTGTCTGTAATTAAACGTTTAACATAAGCCGGACACCCCCAAACCCTAAGGTGCGAGAGTACTGGCTTACGTCCTATCCATATCTCATATGGCGTTTTGGCTACAGACTTACTCGGAACTCTATTTAGAAGGTAACAAGCCGATTCGAGCGCATATCCCCAGAGGGAGATCGGCAGACCAGCAAACCCCATCATGGATCGAACCATGTCTAACAGGGTCCAATTCCTCCTTTCAGACACACCATTATGCTATGGTGTTCCAGGAGGAGTCCACTGAGAGAGAATCCCATTCTTCCCTAGATACGTCAGAAACTCATTGGAAAGGTATTCACCTCCTCGATCAGATCGAAGAGTTTTAATACACTTCCCAGTTTATTTTTCTACCTCATTTCGGAATAGTTTGAACATTTCAAATGATTCCGACTTATGCTTCATTAAATAGACATACCCATACCTAGATAGGTCATCTGTGAAGGTTATGAAGTAGAAAAATCCACCTCTTGCACTTGAGCTCATGGGTCCACATACATCAGAATGTACCAGACCTAAGAGTTCACTGGCTCGCTCACCTTTTCCAGTAAAAGGTGACTTGGTCATCTTTCCAAGAAGACAGGACTCACAGGTTGGAAGTGATTCACAATCACTAACTTCAAGAATTCCTTCTTGAGCCAACCTGTTTATCCTGTTCTTATTAATATGACCTAGCCTACAGTGCCAAAGGTAGACTTCTGACACATTATCTATTCTAGAGCGTTTACCGAATTTTTGAACCACATTAACAGGCTGTGATAGTAAGTAAATTCCATTATTTAATTGTCCAACAAATATTGTAACACCATTCAAAATGATATTGCAAATATTTCCTTTTATTAAAAAATCATAACCGTACATGGCCAAAAGGCCTACAGAAATAATATTTAATAAAAAAACTTGGACAATAGTGACATTCACTCAGAATTACATTACGAGAATTGATTACAAGACTCATGATTCCTAAAGCTAGAACTGGAACTTTGCTTCCATCTCCAACATTCAGGAACCTCTCGCCTTCATCAAATCTCCTACTGACCTGCAGACCCTGCATCGTATTACAAATATGATAAGGGCTTCCGGTATCCAATACCCAGGCAGTAGTATCACAAATCGAAAAGTTGCAAGGAGTTATCATATAATTACCTTGCTTCTTCTTTGGCCTGTTCGGGTCCAAGGAGGCAATGTATTGAGGACAGTTCCTCTTCCAATGCCCGTGCTTCTTGCAAAAGAAGCACTCCACCTGGCTCTGGTCATGCTTGCGCTTCTTGGTCTGACCCCGTGCTACTGTCCCAGCATGAGATTGCACCTTCTTATTTTTTTTCTTCTTGTTCTTCTTCCCCTTCCCAAAGGGTTGACGATGAGAAGAAGACCCTCCCACTACATTCACCGACTCCTTATGGAGTTGGTGATCCTTCTCAAAGTTCTGCAGCAACCCCAACAATCCGTGGTAGTTTACTGCAGGCTTTGTCATTCGAAAATGAGTAAGGAATGGGAGGAAGGACTTGGGCAAGGAATTAAGGATCGCATCCTTACCGAGCTGCTCGTGCAGAGGAAAGCCCAATTTGCTTAGGCGCTCAATCATCTCGATCATATACAGTACATGATCAGTGACTGAGGCCCCATCCCTCATCCGAGCATTGAAAATAGCACAACTAGTTTTGTGCCTTTCAACGTCGTCAGGTGTGCCAAAGGAGTCGTTCAACATTTGAAGCATCTCCTGTGGCTGGGCGTTCTCAAACCTTCGGCTGAACTCGTCATTCATTGCTGCCAGCATAATACATCGAACGGTGGTGCGGTCATTGAGCCACTTCAAGTAAGTGTCTCGGATCGCTTTACTAGCGTTCGGAGCTGGCTCCTCAGGTGCTGGATCCGTTACTACATAAAGGATCCGTTCATGCTCAAGGACGATTTTCAATTTTCGATACCAGCTATCGAAATTGGGCCCCATGAGCTTGTCATTATCTAATAATGATCGGAGCGACAGGGTAGTGGCCATAGCTGCTTAAAGGAAAACGAGACCTCTATTAGTACATAAATTAATACTAAAGACTTGGACTTTAGTCTAAAGTTTTTCCTAATATTTTTACGAACTGGTAGCCTCATCCTCTAATTCGAGAAATTACTTTAATTCCTTAATGGGTACTAGAATCCACACAGACTACACACGAGCCCAACTTTGGTTGGTCAACCCATGTGCATCTATGGGTAGGTTCTTAACCAGTTGTTTCTCTAAACAACTTCTAGTAATTTATTTTGCCCCAGAACCTAATCAGTAGGCTTTGGCCTCCACTGAAAAGATCTGGTTAGGTCCAACCATTAACATGACTTAATTTAGTGAATCGGACCAATAAATGATCAGGCCCGACTTTGGCCGGCCAACCTAACCACCATCAAAAAGATTCAATTAAATTATCATATTATGAATAATAATTCCATTAGCCAATGAGCACCAGGCCTTTGGGCCTCCAATGATCATTGAACTAATGGACTCATTATCATTCACTTAATGGGAGGCTATGACTTAGTTATCGTTATAACTTAATCATTTTAGGGACCTAATAATTTTGAGGATTTTATTAAAGAATAGTAGAGAAGAAATCATCCAGCCAATTTCAATCCTCCCACTGACTTCACCAAGTCAGATTAAAAAGGATTTAATTAAAGCTGGCATTAGGAGCACCTAAATCAGTCAACTGATTTACCTAATGACATGGGTGAGCTCTAATCACCAAGTGATCTAATCAAAATCTAACTTACCAGATTGGCCAGGTAAGTGAGATCAGTGGTGGGGATTTGCCATTAACTCGTTAATGATCGAATCAATGCGAGTAGCTCCCGCTTAAGAACCACTGGTCAAAACTGCCGAACTTACCTTAGACACCAATCGGTTCATTAGTTTTAATTTTGATCAACTTAGTAAATAGAGCTCCACCGCGTAGCCATGAATTAAGTCCATCTTGGTCTAGTTAAAGATATGGACCCATTCAACTACAACTATTGAAGTTGAGTCTAGAGTATCCTTGACCTAATCTAATTCAACTTTTGATTAGATTTGACCAATTACTCCAATTCGTCCATTTTTTAAACTAACCTTAGGTCTAACCTAATTATGGACCTAATTCATCTAACCCATTGACCCAAAAGTTTATGCAATTATCTTAGGTCTTAATTCATAATTCTAGACCTACTAGACAACACTTAATTCTTTTAATTAAGTACTTGGGCTGATGGGTCAGGGTTTGGCATTTCGAAAATAATTTTTAAATTTGAAAGATTTTATTTTCTGTTCACCAAATGTGTTAACTCATTTCACAAACGGGTCAGCACATTTCATAAACAGCAATTCTATTGCTCATTTCATAACAGAAAATAACTCAAAATAAATCATAAATTTTTTTTAGATCTAATCTAACACATTCATGATAAATTTCTTAATTAAGTCCTTTCGCTGCTTCATCGGCATGGGATATAATTGCATCGGCACCCCTACCGCCATAGGAGACCCCATCGAATGGGAAGAGAGGGCCTTTAAACCCTACTTTTCTACTATGACCGGACGGCCATGGCAACCAACCCAATTAGATTACTTGCTACTTGGATCAAGTATATCTAAATATACAAATTTCAAAATTTAAATTTTGAATTTCAAATTTCAAATTTCAAATTTGAGATTTCAACCAAATTTCAAATTTCAAATTTTCAATCTTTGAATTTTAAATTTTGAATTTTGAATTTCAAATTTCAAATTTCGAATTTCAAATTTCAAATTTCAAATTTGAGATTTCAACCAAATTTCAAATTTTGAATTTTGAATTTCAAATTTCAAATTTCAAATTTCAAATTTGAGATTTCAACCAAATTTCAAATTTCAAATTTTGAATTTCAAATTTGAAACTTCTAACAAATTTCAAATTTCAAATTTCAAATCTTTTTGAATTTCGAATTTTGAATTTTGAATTTCAAATTTAAACTTATAGATTACACCTTAATTTACGCATGCATATGTATATCATATTCTAGAACCATCTCTGATACCAATTGAAGTGAAAATTTAGTGCAGGGGCAAAATGGTAATTTTAAAACTTTTTCAAAATTACTATTTTACAGTAGAATTATTAATTAATCTTATTAATTAATACTAATTAACCCTACACTAGGATCTAAATATGATACAACAGCATGCATTTAAATTTAAAATTCAAATTTGAATCAGTAAACATTTTACAGTACTGTGTTCAGAACACATCACCTTTTGCGGGTAGTCGATCACCGCAATCTGATCACCATCGGAGGGCTCTGATCATCATGTTGCAGCCACCCAACTGTCTGGCCTCTGCGGATCATCCACACGAAGCTCCCGTCTGATCAGCTCCTCACGAATGCTAGTTCGTGATTTCACCCTTTTGATGGCAGATGTTGATCGAACTCCTTCGATCGATATGTGCCGACTTCTCGGATACTCGAAATCATCTACACAGTTACTTGAGAGGCTGATGGATCTTTCTCTAAAATTTGGTGGACTCACAACACTCGTGGCACACCAATCTCACTTCCCGAACCCTAGGTAGAAACCCTAGGGTACACACCAAAAACCCTGCGCCCAATTTTCTCTCTTTTCTTTCTTTTTCTCTCGGAAGGTTTTGGACCTTCACCTTGTGCAGAAGCCTTCCTCACGCCCCAAAGTTTCTCTCCTAATTTTTCTACGCACGTCCCACCTTTCTCCTCTTTTTAAAACAACATCAAACGTGTCTTATCCGCGTGAGAGGATAAAGACAAGAGGTTATACATTTGAATTCAAATCAAATTTGAATTCAAACGAAAACTAACTTATCCCTATCCTTTTGGGCATGAGAAGAGAAGGGGCGTGGCTCTTTGTGCATGGAAAAGTTTCATGAGAAACCTTTCCTCGTGTAAGTAATGTGGCACACAAAATGGATAAGGATGAAAGGGCAAGTGATAAGTTATCCATTCAAATTCAAACATGCTTTGAATTTGAATGGCTAACTAATTAATTTATCCATCCATATGGCACACAAATGAGGATGTGGGGAAGGGTTTTATGTGAGAAAAATTTCACGAGAAGTTTCTTCTCGTGAATTCAAATGAGTGCAAGGAAGTTGGGTGACGCAGGGAATTTAAAACAAGGTGGTTTGATTCAAATTGAGCCAACCTAGTTTAAAATAGGTTGAGCACAATTAGATCAAATTAAACCCAACATAATTAGGCTTAATTAGGCTTAATAAAATCCTAATCAAATCTAGAATTAACTAAACCTAACCCCTGATCAAATCAGGGACTAAACCACCTTAGCGATTAGGTCAACATTTAACCTAATCGGGTCAATCCAAACTGAATCCAATTCAATTGGACTTGATCCAAAAATAATTACTCAATCAAATTGAGTTAATTAGTGACTAAATCACTAATTAAACCTCTCATAAATGTTGAGTCCAAATCCGATGGGCAATCAGGCATCAGAGACCATCGATATGAAACCCTGATCAAAGAGTTCAAATTTCAAATTCAAAATTCGAAATTCAAAATTTTGACCCCGGTACCCAAAATGTGTGGAACTCATGATTAGAGAATCCTAATTCTCAATCATAGAGTTCCAGATAGATAAGACTCATAATCAGCCATCAGATCAGAAAGGAACCTCTAATGTGTGTGACCCCGCAGGTTCGAACCTAAGCCGGTAGCACAGGAACCAATTTCTGTACTAATCGAAGTGACCATCTAGCAATGGTACCCGACGACCGGATAGGTCGAATAATCACAATCGCAACACTCAGAACCTACGTGAATATGGTTACCGTATAATTCATCCCTTTTGACCCCTGTGTTTAAGATGACTCAGGGTTAAACTGTCAACCCTGATGATATCATCCGAATCGTGCTCAACTCAATTAGTCCTGTGACTCTTCACTAGGACTACCCTGGCCAAGGTTTTGCTAAATTGAAACATGACTGTACACAGCTCCTAAACTGGAGTGGTCAATCCCATCTTGACACACGCACCGACAAGTCAAGTACTTGACTACACCCAGCAACCTTCCGTCACTGAATTAGAAATTCAGGTAGTCCAGTGCCTAAGTGCAGTGAGTTTCTTGCAAGTCACCGTGGCGGTCTCAGGTCGGAGGGACATTTATACACATATCCCATCGGAGCAAATCTTGACAGCAGAAATAGCTCCGGAGTTGGTCACGTTCAGTGCAGATGTACCATTACATCTCACCTGTATGCCATACCAGTGTCTCCACACTCTTTGGTTATGAGGACAACCAACCCATATGGCACACAACGACCTATGCTCGATAAATATTGTCGTCCTTGGTAACAACGTATCATTTGGTCGCGAACATGTTTAAGGACTAAACGACAAATCCTCCTTTGTCGAGTCTAAATAGTCCTAAGGACTTCACCACAACACAGGAGTTCATTAGAAGATGAAACATTTGTGATGAAAAAATACCAAAATAACTTTTATTTATTTATAATTCATGTACTAATACAAAAGGAGCACAACCGTCAACAGGCTGACGATTGGCTTTGGGACACTATTCCCAACAGCAGAGACTGTGGAAATATGTATGCTTGATTTATCTTTGGGCAAAATTTTAGAATTGAAAGACTATTATTACATGCCAAAGGTCATTAGAAATATTATTTTTATACCTTTGTTGTTAAAACAAGGTTTTGAAATAAGGTTGATGGGAAACAGATGCTCCATTTTTTTTCTAATAAATTTTATGGCAATGATTATATTGATAATAATTTTTTAATTCTTACACTCAATAAAAATATTTTATATTGAAAAAAATATGAAAAGAAAGAGAGAATATGTGAATATCACATATCTCTGGTATTGCCACCTTGATCATATTAGTGAGTCAAGGATAAACAAGTTATACAAAGAAGAATTCTTGGACCCATATGATAATGAATCATTGAGAATTTGTGAATCTTGTCTCATGGGTAAGATGACCAAGACTTCATTTTCTAGATATGCAAAGAGGGCAAATAAGTTGTTAGCCCTAGTACATATAGATGTATGTGGACTGATGATAACTTAGATCAGAGGAGGATACTCCTATTTTATCACCTTTACAGATAATCTGTCAAGGTTCGGATATGTGTATCTTATGAAACATAAATTTGAAGCCTTTGATAAGTTTAAGAAGTATCAAAGTATGGTCAAGAAACAAACTAAAAAAAGTATCAAGATTCTTCAATCTGATCGAGGAGGAGAATACTTATCTAGTAAATTTTTTGATTATTTTAAAAGTAAAAAAATTCTCTCTGAATAGACTCCTCTTTATACACTCCAGTTAAATGGTATAGCAGAAAAGAGGAATCACACTTTAATAGATATGGTGCGGCCCATGATGTGCTTCACTGATCTCCTAATATTTTTTGGAGATATGCCCTAGATACTGCTGCATATATTTTAAACAGGATGCTTTCAAAGTCTGTTGCAAATACACCATATGAGATATGGACGGGAAGGAAGCCTAATCTTAAACATCTTAAGATTTGGGATAGTTCTGCTTATGTCAAAAATATTTTTGGACATAAGCTTAGTGCTAGATCAGATAGATGTAGGTTGTTGGGAATTATGTCTCAAAATTAATTGTCAGTCTGTTGACGGTTGAGCTTATTATTATAATTATATATAAATTATTAAATTAATAAATATTATTTAATTTTTTTATCACTATGTATATCTTATTTTAAACTTCTGTTATGTGATGAAGTGCTTAGGATTATTTGATTCGATATAAGAGGATATATCATTTAATCCTTAAATCTTAAGTTCACGATCAAATGATATACTATTATTAGGATGATAGCTATATCAATAGGTCGTTGTGTGCCACGTATGTTGGTTGTCCTCTTAACCAAATAGTATAGAGATACTGACATGGCATGTAAGTAAGACGTAGGAGTACATCTCACTGAATGTGAGCAATTGCTGAGCACTCTGCTATCAAGAGTAGCTCGCAAAGGATATGGGTATAAGTGTCTCTCCGACTTGAGATCACCATGGTGACTTGCAAGCAACTCACTGTGCTTTGGTGTCGGACTATCTGAATTTCTAATTTAGTAATGAAATATTTTTGGGTACAGTCAAGTACTTGTAAAGTCGGTGTATGAGTCAAGATAGAATTGACCCCTCCGAATAAGTAAGAGTTAATATATCAGTATGTTTCAATTCAGTAAAATCTTGACCAAGTAATCCATGTGATGGAGTTTGAAAATTAAAATATAGTATGGATGACCATATCAGGATTGATAGTTAAACCCCAGGTCACCTTGAGTATTTGGATCAAAGGGATGAATTATACGGTAACCATATGCCAATAGGTTCTTGAATGATGCTTTGCAATCTTTTGACCTATCCGGACGTCGGGTATCATTGCTAGATGATCACTTTGATTGGTATAGAAAGATTATTTTTATACTACTGACTTAGGTTCGAACCTATGGGATCATACTCAAAAGAAATTTTTGACCGATCATATGGCTGATCAACGATTAAGAATCATTCTAAGGTAAAATAGTCAATTCGATTGATGATTAATCCTATACAAAATTGAAATAAATTAATTTATTAATTATTAGTGACTTATAGAAAGATTGATTAGTAATTATATTATTAATTAATTCAATTTGATTAAGCATTAAATTTTGGATCAAATTAATTAATTCAATTCATTTGGTTTGACTCAATTAGGTTATGAGATGACCTAATCGCTAAGGATATTCGATTCCTGATATGATCAGAACTTGAGCTTGATTTATTTTTAATTTGATTAAAATTTAATCAAAAATATTTTTTACTTAATTAGATTAGATTTAGTGATCCAATTGAGTTTAACCTAATTTGATTGGGTTAAGAATCTAATTGAATGAGAAAATAATTTGAATTCGAATTTCTTGCACCTTCTTTCTCTGTGCCCTCTTATTCTTCACATGAGAAATATTTTTATGTAATTTTTTCATATTTAGAAGCCTTTCCCATATTTTTATCTGATTTTTTTTGAATTAGAAATTGGTTAGTTTAAATTTGAGTTCAAATGGGTTTGAAATTGAATGAAAATCTAGAGTCCAAATTGAGTTGGACTCTCATCTTCACGCCACCACCTTTCTCCATGCATAAAATCTTTTTGCATGAGATTTCTTACATAATTCTGATGTTGGTCGACTCCTCTCTGAGTTCTTAAGATGGAGATAAAGTTTGATTCAAAATTTAATTCAAATTTGATTTGAATTGGTGATAAGGATCAACCAACATTTGAATTGGAACCGAAACTACCTCTTTCTTATCCTTATCTTCCATGGATGCTAACCTTAAAAGGAGATCAGTTTTGTGTAAGATTAAGAGTGATTTTTGGTGTGAGAAGCTTAAGAGTGGAGATGTGAAAAGTTGAGAGTGGGTTGGGCTTCCGTGCATGAGAAACAGAGGAAGTATTCTTCCTCTCGGATGTGAGCTGTGGGTTCTAGGGTTTCAACTCTAGATTTAGTGAGAAGAAAATATAGGAGTTAGTCTTGTCCAATCTTCTACACCATCACCTTCTCATAAAGCTTCATCTTCTAATCTAAAGAAGTTTGGGAGATCTGAAGAAAGAAGCTTGGATCAGCCATCCAAAGCCTTTAATGCGAGCTAGCACTCCCACGAAGGAAGATCTGATCAGAGCTTCGAGTGGATGATTTGTAGAGGTCGGATGATCTGTGTGACTACTCAATATCAATGAGAGCTTCATATCATACCTACCAGTAGTAGAGATCATCGACCTACGAAAAAGTGATGAGTTCTGAACTCAATCAATATGATCTAAAGGTTAGATCAGATTCAGGGCATCAATATATCGATACAATTTTTTATTTTATATCATATTTTATATGTAAGTTTTTTATATCACAGATCCTTAATGATAGTTTAGATCTGATCTAAGATATATTTAAAAGATTAAAATATTTAATCTTTTATTATTTACTATAAAATTTTAAAAATATATGCTTTGAACTATCCATTTTTCTTTCAGATGGTATCAAAACAAGATTTCTTATGACATGAACTTTTTGTGTATAATCTGATTTTAATTATTTAGATTAGATCTAAATAATTAATTTTGAATTTGAGTGGTATAGTAATTTGATTGGATAGATCCTCATAGCCATCCGATCATAGGAGAAATCAGGATTTCACAATTCTATTTTTTCATTCGATAGGATCTCCTATGACGTGTAGGGGTACTGCCTGATCTTTTCCATAATGAACAATGAAAAGAATTTTAAATTTTTTTTTAGATCTAAAATTTTAAAATTTTATAAAGACTGACTTAGAAATCTCAGGATTATCCTGATCTTAGAAAAGTTAAACCATTTTCTCAACCAAGATCTCATTGTGTTACCAAACCATCCTACTGCTGAGCAAAGAGCTACTTTTGAGAAGCGGACGGATGAAGACAGTCGGGTCAAGTGTTATGTGCTGGCATCTATGTCAAACGAGTTGCAAAGCAGCACGGCATATGCCTACTACTCAGGCTATGATCAATCACCTGCAAGAGTTGTATGGTGAGCAAAGCCATACTACATGCTTCAAAGTATCCAAAAGACTCTTTATCCTGAAGATGTGCGATGGGTAGTCTGTCCATGAGTACTGTATGACAGTAATTAAGGATATTGAAGAGCTTAGAAAACTTGAGCTAGAAATACAAAAAGAATTATAGATGGATCTGATCCTTCAATCCTTTACCACTTTATATAGTCAATTCATTGTGAATTTTTATATGAACAAACTTGACTGCACTATTCTCGAACTAGTAACATGTTGGTCACTATGGAGGGTACCTTGAAGAGTTCAAGGGGTACTATTCTTGCTGTGGAGCAGACTTCTTCCTCCAAGAGAAAGTCTACTAGAAGGAAGAAGGTTAAATCTGCAAAAAAAGAAAAGAAAGAGAGCAAGCCAAAGAAGGACGGTCGTAAGGTGGCTGAAGCAAGAGGAAAGTATTTCTATTGTCATGCTGAAGGTCACTGGAGAAGGAACTGTCCTAAATATCTGGAGAGCCTAAAGACCAAAAAGGGTGACAAACCTTCTGAAGGTATGCTCGTAATTGAATCTAACCTTATAGTTTCTTTTACTTCTAGTTGGGTATTAGACTTTGGCTCGAGTGCTCATATATGTACCTTGATGTAGGGTCTGATAGAAAGTCGGAGGTTGAGAGAAGGTGACATGATCCTTTGGGTCAGCAATGGAGCAAAAATTGCTGCAGAGGCTATTGGTATTTATCCTCTCTGATTACCGTCTGGTGTTAGATTAGATTTAAAAGACTGTTATTATGTTCTTACAGCTAGTCGGAATTTAATTTTCATGTCTGTGCTAGCACAAAAAGGTATTGAAATTAGTTTCAATAAAGATTTTTATTTTATTTATTTACAAAATAAATTGGTTGCATGAGGTATTTTAATTGATAATCTTTATCACTTGCATGTTGATACGAATGTGAACCTAAACAAGCAAATAGTGAGTGCCATAGGTCAAAAGAGATCCAGAGATGAGATTAATTAGAAGTACTTATGATAATATAGACTAGGCCATATTAGATAAGACAGAATAAATAGACTGAAAAAAGACGGGATCCTTAGCTCTCTTAATCCAGAGTCATATCCAGCTTGTGAATCTTACCTTTAAGAAAAAATAGCCAAGTTACCCTTTGTAGGTCATGGGGAAGGGCCACAGAGTTACTTACCCTAGTACACATCGATGTGTATGGGTCATTTGATGTGCAGATTAGGGATGGTTACAGCTACTTCATTATCTTTACCAATGACCTGTCTAGGTATGGATATATGTACCTCATGAAACATAAGTCTGAGGTCTTTGAAAAGTTCAAAGAATTTATGCATGAAGTAGAAAAGTAGATAGGCAAACTCGTTAAGGTTCTTCAATCTGATCGAGGAGGTGAATATCTTAGTCAAAAATTTCTGAGATATCTTAAGAACAATGGCATAGTCTCTCAGTGGACCCCTTCTAGAACACCTCAGCTCAACGGGGTATCTAAAAGGAGGAACAAGATCTTATTGGATATGGTCAGGTCCATGATGAGCTTCACTGATCTATCCTTATTTTTTTGGGGACATGCCTTGTTAACTGCCATTCACTTATTGAATAGGGTTTCTACAAAGTCCGTTCCTACCACACCGTCTGAGATATGATTCGATAAGAAATCGAGTCTGGGTTATCTTAAGACTTGGAGATGTCCGGTCTATGTTAAGAGACAGATGACAAAAAAGTTGGAGGATATATCTATTTTTGCTCGCTTTATAGGGTATCCAAAAGAAGCCATGGGATACTACTACTACTTTCTATAAGACCATAATGTGATTGTGAGTTGAAATATTGTGTTCCTAAAAAAATAGTTTATCTAGGATGGCAGCAGTGGGAGGTTAGTGGAACTCGAAGAGAAGGTCTCTAAAGAGTCTAGAGCTATAGATCCTCAGGAACCTGTAGTCCATTAGCCAGTAGTTGACGTTCCTCTGCCACCACGTAGATCTAGCAGGGTCTCTCGACCTCCTGAAAGGTACATGGGTATGCTTTTGGAGGAAGTAAATAAAATGTTCCTTATGAGAGATAGGGATCATGGTGAAGATCTCAATACCTTTGACGAGATGATGTCTGACATCAATTTTGAGAAATGTTAGATGCTATGAAGTCAGAAATTGACTCGATGCACTCGAACCAAGTCTAGACTTTAGTAGATCCACCTGAAGGTATTGTACTTGTTGGGTATAAAATATCCTCAGCCGAAGTTCTCAGCGAGATTGACCCGTGCAGGCCCCCTCCGACTTCCAACTGCTGGTAAGCTCCGCCCGGACTCCTACGGGAGCCGGGCTCCGTCCCCAACTTCAATCGCAAGGAAGACTCCGCCCGGACTCCTACGGGAGCCGGGCTCCATCCATAACTCCAACTACTGGTAAGCTCCGCCCGGACTCCTACGGGAGTCGGGCTCCGTCCTCAACTCCAACTGCTGGTAAGCTCTGCCCGGACTCCTACGGGAGCCGGGCTCCGTCCACAACTTCAACCGCAAGGAAGACTCCGCCCAGACTCCTACGGGAGCCGAGCTCCGTCCCCAACTTCAACCGCAAGGGAGAATCCGCCCGGACTCCTACGGGAGCCGGGCTCCATCCACAACTCCAACTGCTGGTAAGCTCCGCCCGGACTCCTACGGGAGCTGGGCTCTGTAATCAACTCCAACTGCTGGTAAGCTCCGCCCGGACTCCTACAGGAGCCGAGCTCCGTCCACAACTTCAACCGCAAGGAAGACTTCGCCCGGACTGCTACGGGAGCCGGGCTCCGTCCACAACTCCAACTGCTGGTAAGCTCCGCCCGGACTCCTACGGGAGCCGGGCTCCGTCCCCAACTTCAACTGCAAGGGGACTTCGCCCGGACTCCTATGGGAGCCGGGCTCCGTCCACAACTCCAACTGCTGGAAAGCTCCGCCCGGACTCCTACGGGAGCCGGGCTCCATCCTCAACTCTAACTGCTGGTAAGCTCCGCCCGGACTCCTACGGAAGCCGGGCCTCCTCCGACTTCCAACTGCTGGTAAGCTCCGCCCGGACTCCTACGGGAGCCGGGCCCCCTCCGACTTCCAACTGCTGGTAAGCTCCGCCCGGACTCCTATGGGAGCCGGGCTCCATCCTCAACTCCAACTGCTGGTAAGCTCCACCCGGACTCCTACGGGAGCTGAGCTCTGTCCATAACTTCAACCGCAAGGAAGACTCTGTCCGGACTCCTATGGGAGTCGGGCTCCGTCCACAACTCCAACTACTGGTAAACTCCGCCCGGACTCCTATGGGAGCCGGGCTCCATCCCCAACTTCAACCGCAAGGGAGACTTCGCTCGGACTCCTACGGGAGCCGGGCTCCGTCCATAACTCCAAATGCTGGTAAGCTCTGCCCGGATTCTTACGGGAGCCGGGCTCCATCCTCAACTCCAACTGCTGGTAAGCTCCGCTCGGACTCCTACGAGAGCCGGGCCCCCTCCGACTTCCAACTGCTGGTAAGCTCCGCCCAGACTCCTATGGGAGCTGGGCCCCGTCACCAACTTCAACTGCTGGTAAGCTCCGTTCGGACTCCTACGGGAGCCGGACTTCGCACCTGACTTTAATTGCAGGAAGACTCTGCCCAGACTCCTATGGGAGCCGGGCTCCGTCCTCCACTCCAACGGCTGCAGGCAGACTTCGCCCGGACTCCTACGGGAGCCAGACTCCACCCACGACTCCAACAGCAAGGACACTCTGCCCAGACCCCTACGGGAGCCGGACTCCACCCCCGACTGTGACCAAAGGAAGACTCCATCCGAGCTCCTGCTGAAGCCAGATTCCGAGCTCCCCTCGGACAGATGGCTAACTACCTCTCTCCGCCAGACACTCCAGTCGGACTTCAGCCGGCAGACCTTCATCCCCTAGCGCACCGTAGTAACAGCCGCGATTCTACTCCATTCCCTGTGGTAGATTCCATGCGGGCCCATCACTCCACGACCCTGCTCCACCTCTTGCGATGGATTCCACGCGGCTTCATCACTCCCTGGCAGGCCGTAATAATGGCCACGGTCCTGCTCCACTTCCTGCGATGGATACCGCGCGATTCTTCTATCCTCTGGCAAGTCGCGACAATGGATGCCGCTCCACTCCTCGTGGCAGACTCCACGTGGCATGCCTCGATAATAGCCATGGGTCCACCCCACTACTCTCCGCAACAAACTTTTCCTGACTATGGGCGGCCCACTGCCAGACTGTTACAGGCATCACCATCAGTTTGTTGCCCCCTCCGTCTATAAAAGGGGGAACCCCAGATACGTTATTCTATAAGCTCTCATTTTTACCTAAAAACTCTGCTAAAATTTTCGTTCGAGCGCTCCATTCTTATTGAGGCAGAGAACTGACCTGAGCGTCGGAGGGTCTTGCCGGAGCAACCCCACCTCTAGTTTAGACTTCTTTTGCAGGTCCCAGTGGCGACCGCGACTCCAGCTTCTCCGACGTAAGTAGATTTTTGCACCAACAGATTGGCGCTAGAGGAAGGATCCTGTGTCTTCACAGTACCCTTGTTCTTAAAGGGGTGCTCAATGGGACCACCCCCGGGCACCTTTTCCGGATCCTCTCCTCCCTCCTTTACTTGGTCTTTGCCCGATGCCTCCCCGCAAGGCATCCACACGATGATCTACGGCCTCCGTGGCTAGATCTCAGGCTCCGGCCTCACCTCCAGTTTTCCAACCTCCTCCTCCTCCTCCACGATGATGGTCGGTGTGGAGCAATTTGATCTGCTGGCATAGCAGGTCAGAGGCCTCACTGAGGCCATACAGGCCATGCAGCAGCAGCAGCAGCTGCAAGCATCAGTGCGCCTGGAAAGGGTGTCACCGGAACACCAGAATCCGCGGTGGGGCGGGCCACTTGGGCCAGCCGTCCCGTCTTTCCTGGGAAGATGAACCCGAGGGTGGAGAGCCCTCAATCGGATCACGACTCCACCCATGGAAGATCCCTGCCCCCATTCTGCCAGAGGACCCTCGAGACCCGAAGTCGAGAGGATTTCTTGGACCGGAGACTCCAAGAGATGAACCGACGGATCGAAGAACTCCCCACGCTCCCCCCACTTATGGTGAGGATATTTGCACTGACCCTCCCTTTTCTCAAATGATCATGCAGGAACCGATCCCACCAAACTTCAAACTCCCCCAGTTCGAAAGCTACGATGGGACTTCAGACCCGATCGATCATCTGGAAGCCTTCCAGATGATGATGCTGCTTCATGGCGCACCCGACGCCATTCTATGCCGAGCCTTCCCATCCACCTTGAAGGGAGCAGCGAGAAACTGGTACTCGATGCTAAAGTCGGGTACCATCTTTTTCTTCGATCAAATGAGCCATCAATTCTGGCCATTTTGTCAGCAGCCGGCACCCCCGGAAGGGCTCGGAGTCCCTCATGAATATTAGGCAGAGGGAGGGGGAGTCCATTCAGGCCTACATCAACCACTTCAATGTTGCAGCGCTGGAGGTCCGGAATTTGGACCAATCAGTAGCAATGGCTGCTCTGAAGGGTGGCCTTCAGAAGAATGACCTTTTTTCTTCCTGGAGAAGAAGTACCCCAGGGATTTTGCTAATTTGTTAGCTCGGGCTGAAGGGTACGCTCGAGCGAAAGAAGCCTTCAAAATGAAGGATGAGGAGACCACGAGAGAGCGGCAGGCGGGAGACTTGAGTAAGCCCGCAGTTGAAAAAAGGTCGAGAGAAGCTCGGCCGCATTCTCGATCCCCTCCTGGGCACAAGCGTGCCCATACTCCGCCCCGGTACGTAGGCAGAGAAGTTCAGATCGCGGGGTTCGACGGGGTTCGCCATCGAGAAGATTCCGCAACTACACCCCCTCAATGCCTCGAAGACCCAGATACTGATGGAGGTCAGGGAGCAGCTCCCTAGGCTAGAGAGGATGCGCACGCGCCTCAGGAAGCGCAACCCCAACAAGTTCTGTCTCTACCACCACGACCATGGCCACGACATGGAGGAATGCATCCAGCTCCGAGACGAGATCGAGGAGCTCATCCGGTGAGGTCGACTCGACAGGTTCATCCGATGCCGGCCTGAGGGTAGAAAAGATCGACCAAGGGTCCTGCCGCAACCTGAACCGCCAAGGAGGGAGGAGCAGCCCGGGGATCGACCTCCAATTGGGACCATCGACTCCATCGCCAGAGGGCCTCAAGGAGGAGCAGACCTTCCACAACCATGGAACTCGGGAAACTTGTAAATGTATCGCTTACGACCTTGCCCTGAATCTAAATTCCTTTCGACTTTGCATGTTCCTCCCATTTGGTATGGATTTGTTACGACTGGGGATGACCCCTTCAAACAATTAAAACAAGGTTATGTTAGGAATGGGAGGAGAACCTCATCCTAACATAAATAAAATGAAAGTCTGATTACCTTGAGATGGATGGGGGGAGAGCCTTACAACGCCCTAACGCACCCCCACAGCCATGTCAGGAACAGGAGGAGAACCTCGTCCTGACATGAGCAAAGTTAAAGGCCCAGTTCTTTTAGATCGGATGGGGGGAGAGGCCTTAAACGCCCTAACGCGCCCCCACAGCCATGTCAGGAACAAGAGAAGAACTCATCCTGACATGAGCAAAGTTAAAGGCCGATTCTTTTAGACCGGATGGGGGGAGAGGCCTTACAACATCCTAACGCCCCCCACAGCCATGTCAGGAACAGGAGGAGAACTCGTCCTGACATGAGCAAAGTTAAAGGCCCGATTCTTTTAGATCGGATGGGGGGAGAGGCCTTACAACACCCTAACGCGCCCCCAAGCCATGTCAGGAATAGGAGAGAACCTCGTCCTGACATGAGCAAAGTCAAAGGCCCGGTTCTTTTAGACCGGATGGGGGGAGAGGCCTACAACGCCCTAATGCGCCCCCACAGCCATGTCATTTACAGGAGGAGAACCTCGTCCTGACATGAGCGAAGCCGAAGGCCCGTTCTTTTAGACTGATGGAGGGAGAGACCCTTGCGCTGGCCCATATGTGCCCCCGCGGCCCCGTTGGAAACAGGAGGAGAACCTCATCCTGACGATGATGAAATCCGGCCGCCTAACAAGATCGGATGAAGGGGAAAGGCCCCTCGGCGGCACCTTCACACTTCTACGCAACCCCGCAAAAAGCAAGGGAGGGCCCTCACTCCGAAAAGAGGAGGGAAATTAAAAAGGAAAAGCGACGAACTACGTCGGAAATAGATGAAGGACAAACCACACCAAAAACCTAAAGAACCTCATCTCAACAAAGATGGGAAGTTCCTACCAAACACCCCGGCCTTTAAGAAGGCTCTCGACACAGGTAAGAAAGCAGCAACGCCTCTGAGGTAACGCGGAGTTTGGATCACCAAGCTCGAGCCTACGGCCATGAACGACGAGGAAAGCAAACCAGCGTATCGACAACTGGGCACCTCCAAACGATGTCAACATCGGACAAGTCGAACGACAAGAGAAGTTCGATGGACGATAATTTAATACAATATACGGACGAGGTAACACAAAATCCCCTTTTCATTCTATTTGTGAAATATACATCACGAAGCCCAAAGGCCAAAGGAAGAAAAGCAAAAACGACAAAAGTGAAAAAAATAACAAAAGGGAAAATGTATACATGAAAAGACAGAAGGCCAAGAAGAGCCCTAGGGAAGCTCTGCTCCTTCCGACCTAGAATTATCTACTCCACCCCTCATCTAGGACTGCCTCAGATTCTCAACTTCTTTTCCAGCTCTCTCTTTTTCAGCAGCGCATCTTGGAGCACCCGACGAAGTCGTTGGCTTTCAATCTCCGCCTCTCGATGCTCTTTCTCAGGACCTCAGATTCCGCCTCTACGTCCGTGACGGCCTGCTGCTCGTATGCCAGTTGGACCTTCAATTGCTGTAGCTCAGTCATCCTTTCCCCGAGGGTGACAGAAAGCCCTTCGACGGTTCCTCTTAGGGACTGGAGTTCATTAGAATCCGAGCAGATGTAAGCTGAGCCCTGTCAGCCAGCTACCTCTAAGACGGGCGACTTCATCGCCGCCACCCTGAGTCTCCCTTTATATTCATCCACCTGCCTGCGCCAACCGGCCCGATGCACGTCGTAGCTCGCCTCGACGTCTGAAGCTGCTGCTGAAGGTCGGAGACCTTCTTCGACCACTCCCGATCGCCGTCGGCCCGGGCTAAGAGCCGGGACGAACTCCCTTCCAGATGGCCAATCCTTTGCTGCGCAGCTGACAGTTCCACCCTGAGAGAGCTGATCTTGGCAGCTTGAGCCCAAATTCGATCGCTGGCACTCTTCTTGTGTTCCTCAAGCTCCTTCGTGAAGTCCGCCTTCCTCCGGCTATACTCCATGATTTCCTTCACGTGGAGATTCCGAAAGCGGGTGGCCTCCGAGGTGGCTTCAGAGTAACCCTCCCTTAACCTACGAAGCTCGCCTTCCATCTTCTTCGACCTTTTCGTCGCATGAAGAACCTCCTTCTTTAGCCGCTGGATCTGGACTTCAGCGAGATCCCCTGGGGCAGGAGAAGTGCCTTGGCAGGATACTGCCATCAAGAGACAGAAGCGTCAAGGCGCGTCTCATTGCAGAAAGAAAAATAAAAAGGGGGGAAGGGGGAGAGGAGAAGCCATCCACGGTGAGAAATTCAACTTTATTGATTGAATATTCTTGAAGACAAAAAGAAAGGAAAAAATTCAGTAAAAGAAAGCTACAAGGTCGGAGGTCTCAGACCTCAGAAGTAGGAGTTGGGGAGCTCGGTGTCCCTGAAAGGGGGGCTGCGGCAGCAGTAGCGACAGGGGAAGGCCCGGCCTCATCTTCAGACTCCTCGCCCAGGAAGCTGAGGTCGAGCTCGGAAAATTTCTGGCCACCTTCTCCTGGCAGAGCTCGAACCCCTTGATGAAGGCTTTCTGCCAAACCGGACGTTCAAGTCTCTCATCTCTATGGAGGCCTTGAACTCCTCTACCGCAAGACCCCCGGCCTCTGAGACCAAGATTGGAATCTGCTCCGTCAAATTGGGACCCCGGCCTCCGTCGTTCTCACCGTCTCCTCCAAGGTCATTTCTCCTCCTCCCGGGCCTGCTTCTCTTTCTCCAGGGCCTCTTGGAGGGCAACTACTTCAGCGGCCTTTTCCTTGAGGTGGGCGACTTCGGCCCGACGATGCTCCTCCACCTGATGGCATCCCTCCTCGCTCGGTTCGTCTTCTCGATGTTGGCGAGGAGTTGGTGCCCAATCTGTAAGGGCGGCTAGGGGATCAGAACAGGGGCCAAAAATCAATTAAACGAAGATTTGTTTACCTCGAGAAAGGACCCCAGGGAGTCCAAACCGCTGTCGGGATCGGCGCGATCGATCCTCTCGACGACATCAGGCAGAATGCAGCCGTCGATCAACCGCTTGATCAGGTCCCTGTCATTGAAGGGGTTCTCCGGCTCTTCTTCGGAGCGAGGGACTCGTCAGCGGTGGCTCGACGGCTACTTACCCTGCGGCCACCGACTTCCTTCTCTTTCCCCTCTCGACCACAGGCGCCTCCGTGGAGCGGACCCCCGGAATGGGGTCCCCAGCCGGCGGACTCCTTGAAGAGGCCTGGCGGGCTGTTGGTTCAGCATCCGAAGGAACGTCGATCATCGGAGCCGCCTGGACAGGCCGGCCAAGCTCGTCTCCTCCGCCCTGGCCTTCTTTGCTGATCGGAGGCCGCGGCACCCTTTCTTTTGTGGGCCTTGAGGCCCCTGGCAAGCATCCGTGCTGCTTCGGCGTTCATTCTTTAAAAAAAAAAAAAAATCAATCAATCAAAAATCAAAAGTCAATAATGAGGTGAAAAAGGAAGGAGTAGCATGCAAAAAAAAAAAAAGAAAAAAAAAGAAAAAAAAAAGAGAAAAGAGAGGAAAAAGAAAAGAAAAAGAAGAAGGACGGAAGAAGAGAAGAGAAAGGAAAAGATGGAGTACTCGCAGATCCTGGGGCTCAGACCGATGTTGAACAAAAATTGCTCCCTCAGAAGGTTGGGAAGGGAAGGAGCGAGTAGTCAAGAAGCTTTCGGGCGGCCTGGAGGTCGTCCTCCCCCAGCTGGGGGCCCGACAGACAGAATCCCTCAGAGAGCCCCAAGGGGGCAGGCCCAGCCTCAGGGTCGGGCAGTGGACGAAGAGGTATTTCTCCTTCCAGTTGTGGATTGAAGAGGGGGCACCTTCAGCAACCCCTTCTTGCCGAACTGAGGGAGAAATACCACCAGTCCTTCGCCGAAGGATGACGCTTGAAGGTATAGAAATGCCTAAATAGAGAGAGGGACGCTGGACCTCAACTACGTGGCAAAAAGATAGAAACCCTATCAAAAACTAAAAGAATTCGGAGCAACTGAAGCCAAAGAGATATCTAAGAAGCGGAAGAGGGCGACAACAAAAGGCGGAAGCGGAAGCCGGACCCGGCATGAAATGCCTCCTGATACAAGCAAAAACGATCGGGTGGGGGAGTGCTAGCCCGGTCGGAGGGGCCAGGCAGCTCCAGGTCGTACTCTGGAGGAACTCCATACTGAACCCTTATCAGAAGGAGTTCATCCGAGTCAGGGAGCATGGAATGGTGCCCGGCTCAAAAATCGGCGAATCCCAGCCCCAGATGCGGGTTCATCTACAGAACGAGGACCTGGGGGGTTGAAGCGGAGGAACTCCCGGAACCGCTGGAAGCGGAAGAGCCGGAAGATATTTCAGATAACTTCGAATGAAGACTCTAAAGATCTCGAAGAAAAAGACAGGACAGGAGAGAGGTCACAGGAGACCAACTCAGAGGAAGGCGACAGGAGAAAATGGCGAAGAAAAGGCCCCTAAGCGGCAAGAGAAGAGCGAAGATTCTGGGACTAACCTAGATCGCTCTGAAGGATGCGGAGGGGCGAGGACAGGGATGACTCGAAGGATGCCTATGGCCCAAGAAGACGCCAAGGAGAATCGGGACTCTCGAAGAAGGGGCGGATACTGATGGAACTCTCGAGCGGAATGGGGCCCTAAAGGCGGAGGGACGGGTTTAAATAGATCCTGGGATCCGGCACCATAATGATCGCGAATCCCCCCAGACTGGCCCGCGCTCGACATGTGTCCCACCGCCATGGCAGGTGGCTAAAAGCGGCTGACGGCTGACAGAGCCATTACTGTGCCGTACTGGGCCAGCGTACCAACGGAAATTTCGATGGGTCCCTTCGTATCGCCCCGATTCGAAAAGACTCCAGCACGCGCGTATTTAATGCCAAAATATCTGGGGCGGTCATGCACGGGATTCGAGGGGACAATTTGGCTGTGCCAATCTCTCTGTACTTCCTTCATTCAAATTCGAACTCGAAAGTAGGGGGATTGGTGTTGGGTATAAAATATCCTCAGCCGAAGTTCTCAGCGGGATTGACCCTTGCAGGCCCCCTCCGACTTCCGACTGCTGGTAAGCTCCGCCCGGACTCCTATGGGAGCCGGGCTCCATCCCCAACATCAATCGCAAGGAAGACTCCATCCGAACTCCTACCGGAGCTGGGCTCCGTCCACAACTCTAACTGCTGGTAAGCTCCGCTTGGACTCCTATGGGAGCCGGGCTCCATCCTCAACTCCAACTGCTGGTAAGCTCCGCCCAGACTCCTACGGGAGCCGGGTTCCATCCATAACTTCAACCGCAACGAAGACTCCGCCCGGACTGCTACGGGAGCCGGGCTCCGTCCCCAACTTCAACCGCAAGGGAGACTCCGTCCGGACACCTACGGGAGCCGGGCTCCGTCCACAACTCCAACTGCTGGTAAGCTCCGCCCGGACTCCTACGGGAGCCGGGCTCCGTCCTCAACTCCAACTGCTGGTAAGCTCCGCCCGGACTCCTACGGGAGCCGGGCTCTGTCCACAACTTCAACCGCAAGGAAGACTCCGCCTGGACTCCTACGGGAGCCGGGCTCCGTCCACAACTCCAACTGCTGGTAAGCCCGCCCGGACTCCTACAGGAGCTGGGCTCCGTCCCCAACTTCAACCGCAAGGGAGAGTCCGCCAGGACTCCTACAGGAGCCGGGCTCCGTCCACAACTCCAACTGCTGGTAAGCTCCGCCCGGACTCCTACGGGAGCCGGGCTCCGTCCTCAACTCCAACTTCTGGTAAGCTTCGTCCGGACTCCTACGGGAGCCGGGCCCCCTCCGACTTCCAACTGCTGGTAAGCTCCGCCAGGACTCCTACGGGAGCTGGGCTCCGTCCTCAACTCCAACTGCTGGTAAGCTCCGCCCGGACTCCTACGGGAGCCGGGCTCTGTCCATAACTTCAACCGCAAGAAAGACTCCACCCAGACTCCTACGGGAGCTGGGCTCCATCCACAACTCCAACTGCTAGTAAGCTCCACCCGGACTCCTACGGGAGCTGGGCTCCGTCCCCAACTTCAACCGCAAGGGAGACTCCGCCCGGACTCCTATGGGAGTCGAGCTCCGTCCACAACTCCAACTGCTGGTAAGCTCCGCCCGGACTCCTACGGGAGTCGGGCTCCATCCTCAACTCCAACTGCTGGTAAGCTCCGCCCGGACTCCTATGGGAGCCGGGCCCCCTCCGACTTCCAACTGCTGATAAGCTCCTCCCGGACTCCTACGGGAGCCGGACCCCGTCACCAACTTCAACTGCTGGTAAGCTCCGTCCGGACTCCTACGGGAGCCGGACTTCGCACCTGACTTTAATTGCAAGAAGACTCCGCCAGACTCCTACGGGAGCCGGGCTCTGTCCCCCACTCCAACGGCTGCAGGCAGACTTCGCCCGGACTCCTACGGGAGCCGGACTCCACCCACGACTCCAACAGCAAGGACGCTCCACCCAGACCCCTACGGGAGCCGGACTCCACCCCCGGCTGTGACCGAAGGAAGACTCCATCCGAGCTCCTGCTGAAGTCGGATTTCGAGCTCCCCTCGGACAGATGGCTAACTACCTCTCTCCACCAGACACTCCAGCCGGACTTCAGCCGGCAGACCTTCATCCCCTGGCACGCCGCAGTAACAGCCACAATTCTGCTCCATTCCCTGCGGCAGATTCCACCGGCCCCATCACTCCATGACCCTGCTCCACCTCCTGCGACAGATTCCACGTGGCTCCATCACTCCCTAGTAGGCCGTAATAATGGCCACGGTCCTGCTCCACTTCCTGTGATGGATACCGCGCGATTCTTCTATCCTCTGGCAAGTCGCGACAACGGATGCCGCTCCACTCCTCGTGGCAGACTCCACGTGGCACCTCCGGTAATAGCCACGGGTCCACCCCACTACTCTCTGCAACAAACTTTCCCTGACTATGGGCGGCCCACTGCCAGACAGTTACAGGCATCACCATCAGTTTGTTGCCCCCTCCGTCTATAAAAGGGGAACCCCAGATACGTTATTCTATAAGCTCTCATTTTTACCTAGAAACTCTGCTAAAATTTCCATTCGAGCGCTCCATTCTTGTTGAGGTAGAGAACTGACTTGAGCATCGGAGGTCTTGCGGAGCAACCCCACCTCCGGTTTAGACTTCTTTTGCAGGTCCCAACGGCGACCGCGACTCCAACTTCTTCGGCGTAAGCGAATTTTTGCACCAACAGTACTTATTAGATGTAAATGGATCTATAAAAAAAAGATAAGTGCCGATGGTGAGGTAAAGACCTATAAAGCTAGGCTTGTGGCTAAAGGTTATAGTCAGCATAAGGGCATTGATTATAAGAAAATTTTCTCGTCTGCAGTCATGCTGAAATCCATCCGTATTTTGCTTGCTATTGCAGCTTACTATGATTATGAAATCTGATAGATAGATGTGAAAATCATCTTCCTGAATGGATATCTTGAAGAAGATATCTATATGGAGCAACCTATGGTTTCAAATCCAGTGATGATGATCACAGAGTCTGCAAGCTGCAAAGTTCCATATAGAAATTAAAGCAGGCTTCTCGAAGTTGGAACCATCATTTTGATGAGGTAATCAAATCATTTGATTTCATCAAAATGAAGAACCTTGTGTATACAAGAGAGTCAGTGAGAGTGCAATCACCTTCTCGTACTGTACATGGATGATATTCTCTTCATTGGGAATGATATTCTCATGCTGACCACGGTCAAAAGATAGTTGTCTAAGAAATTCTTCATGAAAGATCTAGGGGAAGCATCCTATATTCTTGGAATAAAAGTTTATAGGGATAGATCTAAATGGATGCTTGGTCTGTCACAAAAATTGTACATAGAGAAGGTGCTGAAGAAGTTCAGCATAGAAAACTCCAAGAGAGGTCTTTTACCTCTTAAGCATGGTATTCATCTCTCCAAGATGATATGTCTGACCACATCTGAGGAGATTCAGTGCATGAGTAGATTTTTATGCTTCGACAATAGGAAGCCTTATGTATGTCATGTTATGTATTCGATATGATATTACCTTTATTGTGTGTCACGAGCAGGTATAGTCAATCTAGGCGAGGAGCACTAGATAGCTGTGAAAAATATCCTTAAGTACTTAAGAAGAACTAAGGATCTGTTCTTGATCTTTGGAGGTGATTCTGAGTTACGATTCGAGGATGTATTATTGTTCGATTTACTAGAAGGATTTTGAGTAATCGATCAATGGAGGCTGAGTGTGCTATAGATATGTAGGATAAATTTTGGTTTTAATGTTAGTTGTAGAACTGGATGTCATGCCATGATACAGTACTGCAAAGATAATGGCATCATAGCCCTTGCTAAGGAGCAAGGTCTCACCAGAAGTTCAAACACATAGCACTGATATACATGATTATCTCATGTCGAGGTGCGAAGAGTAGACTCCATGAAAAATGTGATAGACCTATTGACTAAGCAGATGAGCCAATCCAAAAGTGAAAGTCTATCCTGAAAAGATGGGACTTAAATTTATGGCCAATTGGCTTTAGTCTAAGTGAAAGATTGTTAGATGTATGTCCTAGAAGCCAATATGACTGACACACTATAATATATCTAGGACAAATTTTATACTTAATATATTGATATGATCAATAAAAGGGGTAAGTTCTTTTTTATTCAAATGTAATGTATCCTTAAATCGTCTATGAAATTAGATTCGATACATATTCTTAAGGTGTTGAGAATTAGAGACATGTATTTAATTTCTAAAGGCTCCCGATCATAGAATCATCATGAGAACGATGACAGATCCGGATAGACTGGCACACAAATCGCTTCCTTCGAGATAGATGGGTCTCTAATCCATTGTGTAGAGATACAGGGCGACAAGTATGGATGGTTGTCAGAGAAAACTGGCATTGAGCATGATCATATGAAAGATTACTTGGATTTTTATTCAATCGTTAGTGATTGTCTCGATGCTATAGTTATGTGACTGGTCTTTTGACTTGAGATGGTACTGTGATTCATAGTAAGACTGCTGGAGTTTGATGATATATAAATATGGATCTCAATGAGCCATTGTAATGGATGTTGACGACAGTTGGTCTATTGTAGAAGTGGGATGTGCATCAAGATAGGATCTATCGACCTTGATAGAGGAGAGTAGTCCTATGAGATTTGAGAGGCTAAGACCAAGAATTTGTAGACACAGTAGAGTGATTGATGGAAAAAAGTTTCCATAGATATCATATTTGGACTTGAGCCAATTGAATTTATCATATGACTGATGTTGAGGTTTGACGATTTATCCATGACCTACCATCTAGTCGGGACTCATGATTGAAGAATAAATCATACATTAACTATATCTAGAGATTCATTTCAGTTCTACTGGGTTGTCACTACATACTGCTAGGTGTCACTGGTGGATTGTGAGAGCTCACTAAGATTGTTTCGGATTGATAATCTTTGCTGAGTTAGAGTGGAATTGTTCCGACCCATTGAAAAGAATTTCAATGATATAATGATAGAGATCATTGTATATCTCACTACTAGATAGAATTGAACCTATGAGATCACACAACAAAGGGATTAGGCCTAGAATAAGAAATTGAGCTTATGAAGTGTCAATTGGATTTAGAGAAACCATTGGGTTCATGGTAACTTTGCTAGCACATGGTTGGTCCCAATTCTTCTTTTCATTGAGATTACATATTTGATAAGATAATTTTAACTTAATTATCTGCTAATAATCTATATGTATAAGATTTATGAGACTTCAATTGTTGGGTGTCTAAGGTTATGGATCATATAAATTAAGGATGCAAGTCCCTTATGAATCTTCTTGATAGTAATTATGGGGCACCACTTTATTTGATCAATTTGGGCATATCTATTAATTAGAGGGCCTTTGATTTTTATATAGCATGTCTCTTGGGTGCAAAAGAGGATGTCTAATTATGGGTGCAAGGGCTCCAATATTTGGCGCCTAATGGGCTTCCTAATATAAGTTGGATAACTTAAGTTAATAGGAATCTTAATGCAAGTAGGACTTATATTATGATATTGAATATAATTTAATCTTTCTGCCTATTTAAAGGGATCTCCCCTAAGGTCTCTTGAGCATCAAAACTAGTAGCCCCTCATTCCCAAAGGCTCTCCCCACGCCCTCTCTTCCTCTCCCTTTCTCTTCTCTTGTGTGTTCTATACCCCTTCATTGGGATGCACGTCCCAAGGAGTTCTATGCTCAAAGGAGTTTGGATGCCTCTTCTTGCTGGTTTCTAGCATCTGATAGCAGCATATAGTAAAAAAATACTCTAGAGAAGAAGAAAAAAAGAAGATCAAGGAGAAAGATCAAGTATAGATCGCGATCCAGACTTCGTTCAGATTCAGCATACTAAATTTTGGAGAACCAAAATTCAGATTAAAAGAGGCTGTTCTAGGCTGATCCTAAGTGGATACTGATAGAGGTCAAATACTTGTACAGTTAAGAGAGAACCTCTTCTTTTTCAGATCCAGATTTGAAGAAAGAGATTGTGAAATAGGTATGTGATCTGATCACAATCAAAATTTCAGCATATATCAATTTCAGCATATGAAATAGATCCATATAGTTTTATATTTTTATGCATGCAAAATTAGATTAAAAATATTTTAATCTTATTCTCTGTTGTGATGTTTAGAAAATAAAGTTTGAAATATATATGCATGCACCAAACTCCAAATTTCAACATTAATTGGGTTAGACCTAGGGTTAGAAATCATTGATAATGGACCATGTTAGTAATTGATCAAATCTAATTAAAAATTAATTCTGATTGGATCAATTTTTTTTCTTGATCAATTTCAATAGTCATAGTTGGTCAAGTCCATATCTTTGATTAGACCAATATGAACTTTAATCGTAGCTCTGTGGTCGAATCCAAGTCTATAAGTTGATCAAATTGAAAATGATTAATCAGTTGGTATCTAAGGTAAGTATGACAGCTTTGATCAGTGGTCATTAGTTGAGAGCTACTCGTATAGATTGAGTCTATGTCGAGTTAATGGCATATCCCTTCCACCGATCTCACTTACCTGGCCAATATGGTAAATCATATTTTGGTTAGATCACTTAGAAAATCAGTATGATTGATTTAGGTGCCCCTAGTTCAACTTATCTTGAGTCCTCTTCATGACCTGGTGAAGTCAGTGGGATGATTTATGACTGGTTGGCTGGACTAATTTTTGCCTAATCTTCTTTAATCTGACTTGGTGAAGTCAGTGAGAGGATTAAGATTAACTGATCAAGTCTTCTCTCTTCTCTCAATTTAACTAATTAAATCCTCTAAAATTGTTAGGTCTCTAAAAATGAAATAGTTATGGTGATAACTAGATCATAGCCTCCAATTAAGTTGGGTGATAATTAGTCTAACAGTTTAGATGATCATTGGAGGTGCTACACCCCCGGTGCTCATCTGGCTGTCGAAATTATCATTCATAATATGTTGATTTAGTTGTGTCTTTCTGATAATGGTCAGGTTGGCTGAGCCACACTTGAGCCTGGTCACTTGTTTGTTAGATGCACTAAATTTTGGTATGTTAATGATTGGACCTAATCAAAACTTTCAGTGAAGGCACCACACACCTGCTCAAGAGGTGTCTGGGGTAAAATTGAATACTAAAAATTGTTTGGTAAAATAATTGATTAAAAATCTACCCATGAGTTCACAAGGGTTGGCCGAGCCATACTCGAGCCTATGTGCAGTCTATGTGGATTCTAGTACCTACTAAAAATTAGTGTAATTCCTCAAATTGACAGTAGAGGTTATCAATTTGAATAAAATAGTGGAAGAACTTTTAGACTAAAATTCATATCTTTAGACTTAATCAATTCATATACTAATTAGGTTTTGATTTTTCTTTTGCAATTATGGCCACCACCTTGTCGCTCTGATCACTATTAGATAGTGATAAACTAATGGGATCAAATTTCAATCGCTGGTATCAAAAGCTCAAAATTGTCCTGGAGCATGAACGAATCTTATATGTGTTGACAGATCCGGTACCTGAGGATCCAACTCCGAATGCACGTAGCACGGTCAGAGACACTTATCAGAAGTGGCTCAATGATCGAACTACGATTCATTGTATTATGCTGGTGGTAATGAATGATGAGTTCAGTCATCATTTTGAGAATGCTTTATCATAGGACATGTTGCAAATATTGAATGAGTCCTTTGGCATACCTGACGATGTTGAGAGGCACAAGACTAGTTGTGCCATCTTCAACACTCGAATGAGGGAAGGAGCATCAGCCACTGATTATGTATTGTACATGATCATATGATTGAGCACCTAAGCAAGATCGCTTTCTCCTACATTAGCAGTTGAAGAAAGATACTATTCTGAACTCTTTGCCCAAGTCCTACCTCCCTTTTCTTACTCATTTTCGAATGACAAAGCTTGCAGTTAACTACCACGATTTGCTGGGGTTGCTACAGAACTTTGAGAAGGATCACCAACTCCTTAAGGAGTCGGTGAATGTTGTTGGAGGGTCTTCTTTTGGACGTCGACCCTTTAAGAAAGAGAAGAAGAATAAGAAGAACAAAAAAAGGGTGCAAAGGGCTAGGCACCCAAGTCCTATCAGACCAAGAAACCCAAGTCTGACCAGAGTCAAGCAGAATGCTTCTACTGCAAGAAGCTGGGGCACTGAAAAAAGAATTGTCCTCAATACATTGCCTTCTTAGATCCGAACAGGTCGAGAAAAAAGCAAGTTATTGTTGGATAAGATAATTATATGATAACACTTGTAATTTCTCAATTTATGATTCTACTACCTGAGTATTTGATACCAGAAGTCCTTTTAATATTTGAAATTTGCTATAGGATTTACAGGTCAGTAGGATATTTGAAGAAGATGAAAGGTTCCTTAATATTGGAGATGGAAGATCAGTTTCAGTTCTAGCATTAGGGACTATTAAGCTTGTATTCAAGTCTAATATAATTGTTCTAAGTGAATGCACTTTTGTCCTTCTTTTTTATTGAATATTATTTTTGTAGGCCTTTTGGCCATGTATAGTTATAAAATTTTAATAAAAAAAAATAATTTTAATATCATTATGAATGGTGTTAATGTGATGAATGGGCAGCTGAACAATAGTATTTACATATTATCACAACCTATTAGTGTAATATATACATCCAGCAAACGTCCTAAAATTAGTGATGTCTCTGATATCTACTTTTGACATTGTAGGTTAGGTCATGTTAACAAGAACAGAATAAATAGGTTGACACAAGAGAAAAATCTTCGAAGTCAGTGATTGTAAATCACTCCCAACTTGTGAGTCCTGTCTTCTTGGAAAAATGATCAAGTCACCTGTTGGGTATAAAGTACCCCCGACCGAAGTTTGTAAAAGACCGATCCCTCCAGGGCTCTTCCGGCTCCCAAACTTATGTGTGGTGTCTCTCCGAACCCCCTCAATCATCCAGACTTCTTCGACAATGAACTTCTGTATTCATCCACTGGGACACCCCAAAGGCCCTCAGGGCCCCACTGTTAGCCGACCTTCTACAGCAACCGACTACCCCCAAACTTCTTTGGGACTTCATCAGCATCCGAGCTTCCCAACAATGAGATTTCTACAGTAACCAGACTCCACCCAAGTTTCTACGATGATCGACCACCTCCCGATCCTAATCGAGCTCCCGCGAGAGCCGAACTTCTGCTACGAACGGTCTACTCCGAACACCTACAATAGGCTGTCTACCCTAGGTATCTCCTGTAAGCAAATTTCTTTCGAACTTCTGTTACAGGTAGACTCCAGCCGAGCTACTCCATAGCGAGTGGGCTCTGGACAAACTTCTACAGTAGGACACTACTCCAAGCTTCCACGATAACTGGTCATCGCCCAAGCTCCTACAATAAACGGCCCCCTTTCGACCTCTCACGAGAATCGAAGTCCGTTCGAACTTCTCCAGTGGATGGATTCCAGACGAGCTTCTATGACGGACGAGCTCCAGTAACTGGGTCCTGCGATAGCCGATCACCTCCGATGTCTGTCGAGCCTCCCCAGTGCTATCCGAAGTCCATCGCCGGCCGACCTCCTACCAGGCTCCCCATAAAACTGGACTTCCCCAGCGGATGATCTTCGGATGAGCTTCCACATCAGATAAGTCCCAGAGGACTTCCTAGCGATCGGACTTCTCCGACTTCGTCAACAAAAAAATCTCCATCCGAGCTCCTACAGCAGGTGACTCCTGCCTGAAAGGTCAGCACCTGAAGCCCCGACAACAATAGATTCATCAGCGACCTCAAACATCCGAGCCTCTCCTAGAATGATGATGTAAAGAGCCATTCTGCTCCATCAGGCATCCCAGTCGTGCTTCAACCGACGGATCCAAACTCTCTGGCAAGCCACAAAAGGGCCACTACCTTACTCCACTCGCTGCAACAGATTCCAAGCGGTTCCACCACTCTCTGACAAGCCACGACAAGAGCCGCCATCCTGCTCCACTCTCTGCAATGGATTCCATGCAGCTCCACCCCTCTCTGGTAAGTCTCGACAACGGACACCACTCCACTCTCCGCAACAAGCTCCACGTGGCCCTGAACGACCCCTGACGCCCCTACTCTCCGTAACAAACTCCATGCGGCTCTGAGCGGTCCACTACCAGATGGTTACAGACGTCGCTGTCCGTCAGTTACACCCTCTGTCTATAAATAAAGACTCCAGATACATTCTTCTCTAAGCTGGTAACTCTATCTCAAAACTCTGCCAAAATTTTTGCTCGAGTACTCCATTTCTGTTGAAGCAGAGTACTGACTTGAACATCAGAGGGTCTTGTCGGAGCACCCCCAACTCTAGTTTAGACATTCTTTGCAGGTCTCGATGGCGGCTGCGATCATCCCAGCTCTAGCTTCTAGGACTTCGATGGAATTCTGCACCAACAGAATTGGCGCTAGAGGAAGGGGCTGTGTCTTTGCAGTACCCTTGTTCTTAAAGGAGTGCTCAACGGACTGATTTCGATCATCTTCTCCGACATCCTCTTCTCCTTCTTCTACTAGATCTTCACCTGATGCCTCCCCGCAAAGCATCCACCAAGCGATCCACGGCCTCCGCGGCCAGATCTCAGGCTCCGACCTCACCTTCAGTTTCTCAGGCTCCTCCTCCTCCTCCGATAACGATGGTCGACGTAGAGCAATTCGACCTGCTGGTTCAGCAGGTCAGAGGCCTCACTGAAGCGGTGCAGGCCATGCAACAGCAACAACAGCCGTAGGTGTCTGTGCGGTTGGAGAGAACGTCGTCGGAATTCCAAAATCCGACGGTAGGATGGGCCACTTGGGCCAGTCGCCCCGTCTTTCCCAGAAAGACAAATCCGAGGGTGGAGAGCCCTTAGTCCGATCATGATTCTACTCCTGGAGGATCTCTACCTCCATTCTATCCAAAGACCCTAGAGACCCGCAGTCGAGAGGACTTCCTGGATCGAAGGCTCTAAGAGATGAACCGGTGGATCGAAGAACTCCACCACGCTCCCCCTGCTTATGGTGAGGACATCTGTACTGACCCTCCCTTCTCTCAAATGATCATGCAGGAACCGATCCTGCCAAACTTCAAGCTCCCCCAATTCAAAAGCTATGATGGGACCTCGGACCCGGTCGACCACCTGGAGGCCTTCCGGACAATGATGCTGCTCCATGGCATGCCAGACGTCATTCTGTGCCGAGCTTTTCCATCCACCCTGAAGGGAGCAGCAAGGAACTGGTACTCGATGTTGAAGTCGGGTACCATCTTTTCCTTTGATCAGATGAGCCACCAGTTCGTGGCTCATTTTGTTAGCAGCCGGTGTCCCCGAAGAGGTTCAGAGTCCCTCATCAACATCAAGCAAAGGGAGGGGGAATCCATCCGGGCTTACGTCAACCGTTTCAATGTCGCTGCATTGGAGGTCCGAAACTTAGACCAATCGATCGCGATGGCCGCTCTGAAAGGCGGCCTTCAGAAGAACGACCTTCTGTTCTCCTTGAAAAAGAAGTACCCCAGAGATTTTGCCGATTTGCTGGCTCGGGCCGAAGGATATGCCCGAGCAGAAGAAGCCTTCAAGATGAAGGACGAGGAGACCGCGAGAGAGCGGCAGGCGGGAGACTCGAGCAAGCCCGCAGTTGAAAAAGGGTCGAGTGAAGCTCGACCACGCTCTCAAACTCCTCTCGAGCACAGGCGTGCCCGGACTCCTCCCCGAGCTCATAAACAGAGAAGCCCAGACCGTCAAGTTCGGCGAGGCTCTCCTCCCGAGAGATTCCACAGCTATGCCCCTCTCAACTCATCGAAAACTCAAGTGCTGATGGAGGTTAGGGAGCAACTCCCAAGGCCGGAGAGGATGCGCTCGCCCCCGAAAAGTGCAACCCGAACAAATTCTGCCTCTATCATTGTGACCACGGCCACGATACGGAGGAGTGTATTCAGCTCCGAGATGAGATCGAGGAGCTCATCAGATGGGATCGGCTCAATAGATTCATTCGACGTCGACCTGAAGGAAGAGAAGATCGGCCTAGGGCCCTACCGCATTCGGAACCGCCAAGGAGGGAGGAGCAGCCAGAAGATCGGCCTCTAATTGGGATTATCAACTCTGTCTCGGGGGGACCCCGACGGGGAGCAGACCTTCTGCGGTTATAGGGTTCGAAAAATCTATGAATGTATTACCAACAACTTTGCCCCGAATGAAAATTCTCTTCATATTTGTGCATTTTTTCTTTTGGTATGAACTTATAACAATAGGAGATAACTCCCCCATACAAATGAAATTAAGCACGTTAGGAACAGGAGGAGAACCTCGTCCTAACATGAGCAAAGCCGAAGGTCCGATTTCTTAAAGACCGGATGGGGGAGAGGCCCTTACAATGGCCCTTATGTGCCCCACAGCCTTGTTAGGAAGAGGAGGAGAACCTCGTCCTAACATGAGCAAAGCTGAAGGTCCGATTTCTTAAAGACCGGATGGGGGAGAGGCCTTACAACGGTCCTTATGTGCCCCCACAGCCTTGTTAGGAACAGAAGGAGAACCTCATCCTAACATGAGCAAAGTCGAAGGCCCGATTTCTTAAAGACCGGATGGAGGGAGAGGTCCTTACAATGGCCCTTATGTGCCCCCACAGCCTTGTTAGGAATAGGAGGAGAACCTCGTCCTAACATGAACAAAGTCGAAAGTCCGATTTCTTAAAGATCAGATGGGGGGAGAGGCCCTTGCAAGCCTTGTTAGGAACAGGAGGAGAACCTCATCCTAATATGAGCAAAGCCGAAGGCCCGATTTCTTAAAGACTGGATGGAAGGAGAGGCCCTTACAACGGCCCTTATGTGCCCCCATAGCCTTGTTAGGAACAGGAGAAGAACCTCGTCCTGACACGAGCTGAAACCGACTGTCGGGAACAAGGGGAGGACCTCGTCCCGATGCAAACAAAGACTCGATTGATCGACAAGGAGGAAAGCTTCCTTAATGACTCCTCTACACTCTCACGACCCCGTCAAGAGCAGAGGGAAGACCCTCACTCAAACACAGAAGAAAAGGAGAGACGAAAAGAGAAAGCGACGAACTACACCGACGATAGGTGAAAAATGAACTACATCAAAGGCACAAGGGACCTCGTCTCAATGAGAGAGAAAACCCTTGTCGAAAATCTCTAGTTCCTAAAGGCAAATCAACACGGTGATGATCAGGAACCTTCAAATTACATTGGCAACGAACAAGATGGAAGATAAAAGAGGTTCGGTGAATGACGACTCAAAGCAAGAACCAGCGAGGGATTACAAACTATGTCGACGCCAAACAAGACGGAAGATAAATGGAGTTTGGTAAACAACCATTTAATACTAGAATGGACAAGATAATAGATAATTTTATTTTCATTTTGTTGGTGAAGTACACGTTACAAAGACTTAAAGGCCAAAAAACAAAAAAAAAGAAAGAAGAAAAAGAGGCTCTAAGGAAGCCCAGTTTCTTCCGACTTCGGGCTCTCAGTTCTGGCCCTTGCTATGGATTGCCTTAAATTTTTGACTTCCTCTTCTAGTTCCATCTTTTTCAGCAGCATATCCTGGAACATCCGGTGAAACCGTCGGTGCTCGTCCTCTGACTCTCGAAGCCTCCTCCTCAAGACCTCGGACTCCGCCTCAACATCTTTGACTGCCTGCTGCTCGTGGACCAGCAGAACTTTCAGCCACCGTAATTCGGCTTCCTCCCACCCAAGGGCTACAGACAGTTCTGCCATAGTCCCCCTCAAGGAGCAAAGCTCGTCAGAACCTTGTGCAGAGATAGGCTGGACTCTCTCGGACAGCCGCCTCTCAAGGTGGGCAACTTCGTCAGTCACTGTCTGGAGCCTCCTTCAGTAGTCCTCTACTTGTCTGCTCCAGCCGACTCGATAGGCATCGTAAGTCGACTCGACATCCTGCAGCTATTTTTGAAGGTCGGAGAACCTCTTCGACCAGTCTTGGTCGCGGTCAGTCTGGACAGTGAGCCGGATGAGCTCCCTTCCAATCGATCGATCTTCTCCCGTACGGCCACCAGCTTGACTTTAAGGGAGCTGATCTTGGAACCTTGAGTCCAAGATCGATCGCTGGCACGTTTTCGAAGTTCCTCAAGCTCCGTAATGAAGTTGGCTTTTCTTTTGGTGTATTTCATGAAACTTTTCTTGTGGAGGTCCCGAAAGTGAGTAGCCTCCGCGGTGGCCTCTGAATGGCTCTCCTTCAGCCGGTGAAGTTCGTCTTCTAGCTACTTGGATTTTCTTGTCAACTGACGAACTTTCCTTTGGAGGTCTCGTATCATCGACTTCAAAGGAATACCCTCCGACAGGGGAAGAGCTTCGGCAGGACACTGTCGTTGGAGTACAAGAGTGCCACGACTCAAATTAATGCAAGAAGATAAAAAGAAGGAAAAGAATACAAAAAAAAAGGGGAGGGACCCTCCATAAAAATGAATCTGGCTTCATTGATCAAATAAATTTCAAGTACAAGAGAATGAGGAAAAAATCACCACAAAGGGAAAAATATAAAATTAGAGGTTTGGACCTCTGGGGCAGAAGTAGAGGGGGTCGGTGTCCCCGGAAGATCGTCGCGGTGGCCGCAGCAGTCGACGAGGTCCTGGCTGGAAGAGGACCGGCAGCGACTTCGGATGGTCCGGCTTCATCATCGGATGCCTTGTTCAGAAAGTTGAGATCCAACTCGGGAAACCTCCCAGCCACCTTCTCTTGGCAGAGCTCGAACCCCTTGATGAAGGCATCTTGGCCGAACTGGACCTTCAGATCCTCCATCTCGAGGGAGGCTTTGAACTCCTCCACTGCTCGAGCCCTTGCCTCCGAGACCAGAGACGAAATCCGCACTTTCAACTCAGAAACCTGCTCCTTCAACTCAAAGACCTGTGCCCTTAATGCGGAGACCTTGGCCTCAGCCTTCCCTCTCTCCTCCTTCAAGGCGGTCCTCAGATCAGACGAGGTTTGTCCCTCTTTTTCCAGTGCCTCTTGGAGGCTTAGGACCTCGGCGATCTTCTCCTCAAGGTGGGTGGCCCTGGCTAGGCGACCCTCTTCTGCCCGAGCTGCCACCTTCTTGGCGATCTTCGTCACCTCGATGTTGGCGATGAGCTGGTGCCCAATCTACAAGAAGGGTCGGGGAGTCGACATAAGGGCTGAAGAATAAATTAAAGAAGCAGGAAGAAGGAAAAGGATGAGTTAACCTACTTCGAGGAAAGATCCCAGACAGTCCCAGACCCACAGCTCAGGATCGGTGAGGACGATCCTCTCAACTACCTCGGGCAGAATGCATCCTTCGACCAGCCTCTTTATTAAGCCCCTGTTATTGAAGTGATTTTCCCCCAGGTCTTCCTCGGAGCTGCCGGCTCCCTCGACGACAACCCTGCGACTGCAACTCCTTTGGGCCAGGGTCTTCTTTCTCCTCCTCCCTTCGGCCCCGGATGCCCCCTCGAGACGAACCTCCAAAATGGGGCACTCGGCCGGGGGGCTCTGTAAGGGAGCTCAGGGTACTTCAAGTTCGGCGTCGGAAAGGGCTTCGACGGCGACAGGCATCGGAGCAGGCACGGTCGAGCTTGTCCCTTTTGTCCTGGCTTTCTTCACCGACCCCGAGGTTGAGGCATCTTTTCTCTTGTGGGTCTTGAGACCCTGGCTAACCTCTGAGCCATGCTTGCATCCATGTCTGCGATAAAAAAAAATCAGCATGGCTCCGAAATGGAACAAGAAGAAGGGGAAGCAAAAAAAAAAAAAAAAAAGAAGGAAAAAAAGAGAGGGAGAGATACCGGCAGGGTTAAGGGGGGCTCAGGACGACGTTGAACAAAAGTTGTTCCCTCAGAAGGTCAGGGAGGAGGGGGGCTTGATAGGCCTCGAGCTTTTTGGAGGCCTCAAGGTCGTCCCTTTCCAGAGTAGAAGCCCGACGGATGGAATCCCTCAGGGAGCCCCAATGGGGTAATCCTAGCTCCAAAGTCGGGCATCGGACATAGAAGAACTTCTCCTTCTAGTTGTGGACAGAAGAGAGGGCGCCTTTCAGCAACCCCTTTCTACCGAACTGGGGAGAGAAGTACCACCAATTCTTTGCCGAGGGATGGCGCTTGAAGGTGTAGAAGTTCTTAAACAAAGAAAGAGTTGACCGAACTTCGGCTAAACTACAAAGAGAAAGAAACCCTATCAAAAACCTAAAGGAGTTCGGCACAACAGAAACTAGAGAAATATTTAGAAAATGAAAGAGAGCAACAACAAAGGACGGCAGCAGAAGCCGAAGTCCGGCACGGAAGGCCTCCTGGTACAGACAGAAGCGACCGGGAGGAGGGGTGCTAGCCCGGTCAGATGGCCGAGAAGCTCCAGCTCGTACTCTAGAGGAACTCCATACTGAATCCTTATCAGTGAGAGTTCATCCGGAGTCAAGAGCCGGGGATGGTGTCCGGTGCAAAGGCCAGACAGGGTTCAATCTTAGCTAGGGTTCATCTACAGTACCAGTACTATGGAGAACTGGGGCTGACGAACTCCTAGAACTGCTAGAAGAGGAGATATCAGAGGATATTTTGGATCAAATAGAAACCACAAAAATCCAAAAAATCAGAAAAATAGCAAATAGGTCTTCGAGAAAGCTAAATGAACAGAATACGAAGAAAAAGGATGGAAAAATATCAGGAAGTTTCAGAACTGACCTAGATTGACCCCAGGAGTGCAGGGAGATGGCAAGGATGATGGAGGTCGACCCGGAGGATGCCTAAGGCCGGAAAGGATGCTAGAGGAAGCTGGAGCTCTCAAGGAAGAAGAAGGGAACCGAGGGATTTCTCGAGCAAGGTGGAACCCCTGAATGAGGAGAACGTGTTTAAATAGACCTTGGGATCCACGCAATAATGATTGCAGATCTCCTCTGGCCGGCTGCACTCGCCGCGTGTCCCACTCACCTCGACAGACTGTTGGAAATGGCTGGCAGCTGATAGAGTCATTATTACGCCGTACCTAGAGCCACGCCCCAGCAAGAATTCCAAAAAGAAGAAATTTTTTTGAAAAGGCTCCAGTACCAGCGTGCCAAACATCAAAATACCTGGCAACCACCGAGTGCTAAAATCGAGGAGAGCAGCTTCGGTTGTGAGAATTTCTCTGTACTTCATTCGAAACCCGAACTCGGAAGTAGGGGGACCAGTGTTGGGTATAAAGTACCCCCGACCGAAGTTTATAAAAGACCGATCCCTCCAGGGCTTTTTGGCTCCCGACCTTATGTGTTGCGTCTCTCCAAACCCCCTCAACCGTCCGGACTTCTTCGACAATGAACTTCTGCGTTCATCCATTGGGCCACCCCAAAGGCCCTCAGGGCCCCACTGTTAGCCGACCTTCTACAGCAACCGACTACCCCCGAACTTCCTTCGGACTTCATCAGATCCGAGCTTCTCCGACAATGAGATTTCTACAGTAACCAGACTCCACCCAAGTTTCTACGACGATCGACCGCCTCCGGATCCTAATCGAGCTCCCGTGAGAGCCGAACTTCTGCTACGAATGGTCTACTCCAAACTCCTACAGCGGGCTGTCTACCCCAGGTATCTCCTATAAGTAAACTTTTTCCAAACTTCTGTTACAGGTAGACTCCAGCCGAGCTACTCCGTAGCGAGTGGGCTCTGGACGAACTTCTACAGTGGGACACTACTCCGAGCTTCCATGACAATTGGTCCTCGCCCGAGCTACTACAATAAATGGCCCCCTTTCGACCTCTTGCGAGAATCGAAGCCTGTCTGAACTTCTCCAGGGATGGATTCCAGATGAGCTTCTATGATGGATGAGCTCCAGCAATTGGGTCCCTACGATAGCCGATCACCTCCGATGTCTGCGAGCCTCCCCAGCGCTATCCGAAGTCCATCGCCGGCCGACCTCCTATCAGGCTCCCCATAAAATCGGACTTCCCCGACGGATGATCTTCGGATGAGCTTCCACATCAGATAAGTCCCAACGGACTTTCCTAGCGATCAAACTTCTTCAGACTTCTCAATAAAAAAATCTCCATCCGAGCTCCTACAGCAGGTGACTCCCGCCTGAAAGGTCAGCACTCGAAGCACCCGACAATAGTAGATTCGTCAGTGACCTCGAAACATCCGAGCCTCTCCTAGAACGATGATGTAAAGAGCCATTCTACTCCATCAGACATCCCAGCGAGCTTCAACCGATGGATCCAAACTCTCTGGCAAGCCACAACAAGGCCACTACCTTACTCCACTCGCTGCAACGGATTCCACATGGTTCCACCACTCTCTGACAAGCCACGACAAGAGCCACCATCCTGCTCCACTCTCTGCAATGGATTCCATGCAGCTCCACCCCTCTCTGGCAAGTCCCGACAACGGACACCACTCCACTCTCCGTAACAAACTCCACGTGGCCCTGAACGACCCCTGATGCCACTACTCTCCGTAACAAACTCCACGCGGCTCTGAACAGTCCACTACCAGATGGTTACAGACGTCACTGTTGGTCAGTTACACCCTCCATCTATAAATAAGGACCCCAGATATATTCTTCTCTAAGCTGGTAACTCTATCTCAAAACTCTGTCAAAATTTTTGCTCGAGCACTCCATTTTGTTGAAGCAGAGTACTGACTTGAGCATCGGAGGGTCTTGCCGGAGCACCCCCAACTCTGGTTTAGACTTTCTTTGTAGGTTCTGGTGGCAGCCGCAGTCATCCCAGCTCCAGCTTCTTCGACTTCGATGGAATTCTGCACCAACATCACCTTTTACTGAAAAAAATGAGCGAGCCAGTGAAGTTCTAGGTCTGATACATACTGATGTATGTGGATCGATGAACACTAGTACTAAGGTGGATATTATTATTTTATTATGTTTACAGATGATCTATCGAGGTATGGGCACATCTACTTAATGACACATAAGTTAGAATCATTTGAAATATTCAAATGGTTCCATAATGAAGTAGAGAAACAAACTGAAAAAAATATTAAAACTCTTCAATCCGATCGAGGAGGAGAATACCTCTCCAGTGAGTTTTTGACATACTTAGAAGAGAATGAGATTCTCTCATAATGGACCCCTCCTGGAACATCATAATATAATGGTGTATCAAAAAGAAAGAATCGAATCCTATTAGATATGGTTCGGTCCATGATGGACTTTGCAAGTCTCTGATCTGATTTTGGGGATATGCACTCAAGTCAGCTTGTTATATTTTAAATAAAGTTTTGAGTAAATCTATAAGTAAAATATCACATGAGATGTGATAGCACGTAAGCTAGCACTCTCTCACCTTAAGATTTGGGGATGTCCGGCTTATATCAAATATTTAAAAACTGACAAGTTTGGACCTAGATCTGACAAGTGTCTATTTGTAGGGTACCAAAAGAGATCAAGGGATATTACTTCTATCTTGCTGATGAACAGAAGGTGTTCGTCAGCAATAGGGCAGTTTTTTTAGAAAAAAAGTTCTTTGGTGAAAAAATTAATACCTCAAAGATTGATCTTGATGAAGTTTGATCAGTAGAAGAACTGACACAATCTAGTAAACCCATAGAGTCGGATTTATTAGATCAAATCTAAAATCTATTGTACAAACATCATTAAGGAGATCCAATAGAGTATTGCATCAACCGAATAGATACTATAGTTTCTTAGTCCAAGATGGGGATCTAGTTGAACTCGATGAAAACAATGAGAATCCAATCACCTATAGGGACGTGATGCAGAGGTTTGACTTTGATAAGTGGCTAAAAGCCATGAAATCTAAAATAGAGTCTATGAAAGTCAACTATGTATGAATATTGGTTGACCCATCTGAAGAGATAAAATCTATAAGGTGTAAGTGGATCTTTAAAAAGAAGAGGGATGCAGACAAGAAGGTGGAGACCTACAAAGCCCATCTGGTTGCCAAGGGTTACCATCAGCTTATGATATTGACTATGATGAGATGTTTTCTCCTGTAGCAATGCTCAAGTTCATTCAGAATATGCTTGCAACAGCAGCACATCTGGACTGTGAAATCTGACAAATGGATGTGAAAGCAGCCTTCCTAAATTGAGAGCTAGAAGAAGAGGTGTATATGATACAACCTAAAGGTTTTATATCCACAGATGAGTCAAAGGTGTGCAAGCTTTAGAGGTCCATCTATGGACTTAAGCAGGTATCTCAGAGTTAGAACATACATTTTGATAAAATGATCAGAATGTATGGCTTCATTAAGAATGGAGAGGAACCCTGTATATACAAGTGGGTTAATAATAGTTGGAATTCAGGGTTTGGTGCAAGCATATGTGTTTCAAATTTTTTATTTTCTAAACACTGTAGTGGAGAATAAGATTAAAATACTTTTAATCTGAATTTTTCATGCATAGAAATATAAACCACATAGATCTATTTCACATGTTGAAATTGATATATGCTGAAATTCAATTATGATTAAATTACATACTTGTTTCGTAATCTCTTTCTTCAAAACTAGATCTGAAAGAGATGAGGCTCTTTGTTATCGTATAAGTATCCGTCTCTACGAGTATCCACTCAGGATCAGCCTGGAACAGCTCTCTATAATCTAAATTTTGATTCTCCAAAATTTAGCCTGCTGAATCTGAATGAAGTCTAGATCGTGATCAACACTTGATCTTTCTCTTTGATATTCTTTTTCTCCTCTTCTCCAAAGTTTCTCCTTACCATGTGCTGCTATCAGATGCTAGAAATCAGTAAGAAAGAAGCATCCAAACTCCTCTGGGCGTGGAACTCCTTGGGACATGCATCCCAAGGAAAGGGTGTATAGAACACCCAAGAGAAGAGAAAGGGAGAGGAAGAGAGAGTGTGGGGAGAGCCTTTGGGTGTGAGGGGCTACTGGTTTTGATGCTCTAGGGATCTTAGGGGAGGTCTTTTTAAATAGGCATAAAGATTGAATCCTATTCAATCTCATAATACAAGTCTTACTTACAATAAGATTCCTATTAACTGAAGTTATCCAACTTACATTAGGAAGCCCATTGGGTGCCAACTATTAGAGCTTTTGCATCTATAATAGACACCCTCTTTTACACCTAAAAGACACCGCATATGAAAACCAAAAGTCCTCTAATTAATGGACATGCCCAAATTGATCAAATAAAAATGCTGCCCCATGATAACTATCAAGGTGATTCATAAGGACTTGCACCCTTAATTTATGTGATCCATAACCTTAGACACCCAATAATTGGAGTCTCATGAATCTTATTCATGTAGATAATTAGTCGATAATTAGATAAAATTAACTTATTAAACAAGTAATCCTAATGGAAAGAGAAATTGAGTCCAACCATATGCTAACAATGTTACCATGGACCCAATGGGTTTCTCTAAATCCAACTGACACTTCATAAGCTCAATTTCTTATTCCAAACTTAATCTCTTTATTGTGTGACCTTATAGATTCAGTTCTATCTAGTAGTAAGATATACAATGATCCCTATTATCATATCAGTGAAACTCTGTTCAATGGGTCAGAATAATTTCACTCTAACTCAATCAAAGATTGTCGATCCGAAATAATCCTAGTGAGCTCTCACAATCCACCAGTGACAGCTAGCAGTATAAGTGGCAACCCAGTAGAACTAAAATGAATCTCTAAGTGTAGTTAACATATGATTTAGTCCCTCTATTATGAGTCTCGACTAGATGGCAGGTCATGGATAAATCGTCAAATCTCAACATTAGTCATATGATATATTGATTAGCTCAAGTCCAGTTGTGACTTTTATGAAAATTTTTTTCATCAACCACACTGCTGTGGCCATAGACTCTTGGACTTTGCCTCTAAAATCTCATAGGACTACTCCTCTCTATCAAGATTGATAGATCCTATCTTGATGTACATCTCACTTTTACAGTGGACCAATTGTCACCAACATCTACTACAAGGGCTCGTTGAGACTCATATTTATATGTCAATCAAACTCCAGCAGTCTCACTGCGAGTAGCAGTACCATCTCAAGTTAAAAGATCAGTCACATAACTACAGCATCGAGACAATCACTAACGATTGAATAGAAATCCAAGTGATCTCTCGTATGGTCATGCTCAGTGTCAGTTGTTCTCTAACAACCACCCACACTTGTCGCCTTATGTCTCTATATAGTAGATTAGAGACCCATCTATCTCGAAGAAAGTGTTTTGTGCGCTAGTCTATTCGGATCTATCATCATCCTCATGATGATCCTATGATCGGGAGCCTTTAGGAATTAAATATATGTCTCTAATTCTCAATACTTTGAAAATATGTATCGAAACTAATTTCATAGACGATTCAAGGACACATTACACTTGAATGAAAAGGAACTTGCCCCTTTTATTGATCATAGTAATATATTAAGTATAAAATTATGTCCTAGATATATTACAATGTGTCAGCCATTTTGGCTTCTAGGACATACATCTAACAATCTTCCAGTTGGACTAAAGCCAATTGGCCACAAATCTAAGTCCCATCTTTTCAAGGTGGACTTTCATTTTTGGGTTGGCTCAACTGCTTAGACAGTGGGTCTGCCATATTTTTCATGTAGTCTACTCTTCGCACCTCGATATGAGGTAGTCGCGTATATCGGTGCTTTATGTGTTTGGACTTCTGGTATTGGACTTCTGGTAAGACCTTGGCTCCTTAGCAAGGGCTATGGTGCCATTGTCTTTGTAGTACTGTGTCATGCCATGACATCCAGTTCTATAACTAACATTAAAATCAAAATTCATCCTACACATCTATAGCATACTTAGCCTCTATTGATTGATTACTCAGAACTCTTCTGATAAATTGAACAAGAATACACCCTCGAATCATAACTCAAAATCACCTCGAAACACCAAGAATAGATCTTTAGTCCTTCTTAAGTACTTAAGGATATTCTTCGTAGCTATCCAGTGCTCCTCGTCTGGATTCGACTGATACCTACTTGTGACACTCACAATAAGGACAATATCAGATCGAGTACATAGCATGACATACATGAGACTTCTATTATCGAAGCATAAGGGATCCTACTCATGCGCTGAATCTCCTCAGATGTGGTTGGACACATCATCTTGGAGAGACAAATACCATGCCTAAGAGGTAAAAGATCTCTCTTAGAGTTTTTCATGCTGAACCTCTTCAGCACCTTCTCTATGTACAGCTTTTGTGACAGGCTAAGCATCCATTTAGATCTATCCCTATAGACCTTTATTTTGAGAATATAGGATGCTTCCCCTAGGTCTTTTATGGAGAATTCTTTGGACAACCATCTTTTATTCGTGATCAGCATGGGAATATCATTCCCAATGAGGAGAATATTATCTACGTACAGTATGAGGAAGGTGATTACACTCCCACTAACTCTCTTGTATACACAAGATTTCTTTTTATTTTTGATGAAATCAAATGATTTGATTGGCTCATTAAAATGATAGTTCCAACTCCAAGAAGCCTGCTTTAATCTGTATATAGACCTTTGTAGCTTACAGACTTTGTAATCACCATCATCGGATGTGAAACCCATAGGCTGCTCTATATAAATATCTTTCTCAAGATATCCATTCAGGAAGGTAGTTTTCACATCCATCTGTCAAATTTTATAATCATAGTAAGCTGCAATAGTAAACAAAGTATGGATGAATTTTAGCATGGCTATAAACAAGAAAGTTTTCTGATAGTCAATGCCCTCGTGCTGACTATAACCTTTAGCCACAAGCCTAGCTTTATAGGTCTCTACCTTACCATCGACACCTCTCTTCTTTTTGTAGATCTATTTACATCTAATAGGTACAATACCTTCAGGTGGATCCACTAAAGTTCAGACTTGGTTTGAGTGTATCGAGTCAATTTCTGACTTCATAGCATCTAACCATTTCTCAAAATTGACATCAGACATCGCCTCATCAAAGGTATTGGGATCATCACAATGACCCCTATCTCCCATAAAGAATATTTTTCTTACTTCTCTGTAAGCACATTCATGTACCTTTCAAAAGGTCGGGAGATCCTGCTAGATCTACGAGGTGGCTGAGGAACATCAATTACTGGCTCATGAACTACGGGTTCCTGAGGATCTATAGCTCTAGACACTTCAAAGACCTTCTCTTCGAGTTTCACTAATCTTCCGCTACCGCCATTCTGGATAAACTATTTTTTTAAGAACATAGCATTTCGACTCACAATCATATGTGGTCTTGTGAAAAGTAGAAGTAGTATCTCATGGATTCTTTTGGGTACCCTATAAAGTGAGCTATAATAAATCTATCCTCCAATTTTTTCGCCATCTATCTCTTGACATAGGTCGGACATCCCCAAATCTTAAGATAATCCAGACTCGACTTCTTACCGAACCATATCTTATACAGTGTGGTAGGAACAAACTTTGAAGGAACCCTATTCAACAAGTGAATGAAAGTTAACAAGACATGCCCCCAAAGAAATAAGGATAGATCAGTGATGCTCATTATGGACCTGACCATATCCAATAGGGTCATGTTCCTCTTTTCAGATACCCCATTGAGCTGAGATATTCTAGGAGGGGTCGACTGAGAGACTATACCATTATCCTTAAGATATCTCAAAACTTTTTGACTAAGGTATTCACCTCCTCGATCAGAATGAAGAACCTTAACTAGTTTACCCATCTGCTTCTCTACTTCATGCCTAAATTTTTTGAACTTTTCAAGGGCCTCATACTTATATTTCATTAGACACACATACTCATACCTAGACAAATCATTAATAAAGGTAATGAAGTAGGTATAACCATCCCTGGCCTGCACATCGAATAGCCCATACACGTCGGTGCGTACGAGGGCAAGTAACTCTGTGGCCCTTTTCTCATATCCTACAAAGGGTAACTTGGCCATCTTTCTTCAAAGGCAAGATTCACAAGCTGGATATGACTTTGAATTAAGAGAGCTAGGGATCCCATCTTTTTTTAGTTTATTTATCTTGTCCTCTCCAATATGACCTAGTCTATGGTGCCACAAGTACTTCTGGTTAATCTCATCTCTCGATCTCTTTTGACCTACGGCACTCACTATTTACTGGTTTAGACTCACATTCACATCAACATGCAAGTGATAAAGACTATCAATTAAAAGATCTCATGCAATCAATTTATTTCATAAATAAATGGAACAAAAATCTTTATTGAAACTAATTTTAAAATTTTTCTATGTTAGCACAGATATGAAAATCAAATTTCGATTAGCTACAAGAATATAATAATAATTTTTTAAATCTAATCTAACTCTCGATGGTAATCAAAGAGGATAAGTAATGATGGCCTCTACAACAATCTTTGCTCCATTGTCGACTTGAAGGATCATGTCACCTTTTCTCAACCTTTTATTTTCTATCAGACCTTGGATTAAGGTACATATATGAGTACTCGAGCTAGAGTATAATATCCAACTAGAAGTAGAAGAAACCATGAGATTAGATTCTATTACAAGCATACCTTCGAAAGGTTTGTCACCTTTTTGGTCTTTAGATTCTCCAGATATTTCAGATAGTTACACCTCTAGTGGCCTTCAGCATGACAGTGGAAACACTTTTCCTTTGCCTCAGCTGCCCTTGGACCATCTTTCTTTGGCTTGCTCTTCTGCTTCTTTATGGATTTAATCTTCTTTCTTCTAGTAGATTTTTTCTTGAAAGAAGAAGTCCGCTCCATAGCGAGAACAGTGCCCCTTGAACTCTTTAAGGTACCCTCCGTTGTGACCAACATTCATGAACTGGACTCTTTAAGGTACCCTCCCTTGAACTCTTTAAGGTACTCTTTAAGGTACCCTCCGTAGCTTTTTCATGTCAAAATTTATAATGAATTGACTATATGAACTGGTAAGGGATTGAAAGATCAGATCCATCTACAATTCTTTTTGCATATCCAGCCCGAGCTTCCCAAGCTCTTCAATATCCTTGATCACTATCATATAGTGCTCATGGATAGACTGCCCCTCGCATATCTTTAAGTTAAAGAGTTTCTTGGATACTTCGAAGCACACAGTACGGCTCTACTTACCATACAACTCTTGTAGGTGAGTGATCATGGCCCGGGCAGTGGGCATATGCTCGTGATGGCTTTGCAATTCATTTGACATGGATGCCAATACATAACACTTGACCTGACTGTCTTCATCCGTCCACTTCTCAAAGGCAGCTCTCTGCTCAGTAGTAGGATGGTTTGGTAACACAACGAGATCCTGATCAAGAATATGGCTTAATTTTTTTGAGGTCAAGATAATCCTGAGGTTTTTAGCTAGTCTTTATAATTATTATTGATCAAATGATTAGTTTCAAAGATGCGAGCTAGAGGGTTTGAGGTTGACATAATGGTCTAACTGCGAGAGTAAAGATTTAAGTTAGACTTTTGTAATTAATATTTTAATTTAGTTTTAGAGATTTTAAGATACAAATAATGACTCTCACTAATATTTTAGATCCCTCCACTCTCCTAGAAGGAAATAAAAATCCTAACGTGATAAAAGATTCTAGTGGGTGCTGTGGTCCCATCGATGACATGCACCTCACCTAACAGTTATTGGTAACATGCACACCAATGCGTAGGAAACTCTTTGCCCAGATGCTTCACTAAGCATGTTGCAGCCACTTGATCTCTAAGTCATGTGGGCTCACCTAATAGTTATTGCCCACACTTCTTAGTTAAGCCCGACCCATCGTTCACAAGCAGGTGCAAGGCTGTCATTGGGTTCCTCACCTAACAGTTATTGGGCCCAACCCCATTCTTATCCTGTAGAAACTCTTTGCTAATATAGTAGTTGCATGTTCTTGATGCAACCGAACCATTGTGACCAATCGAGAATAATCAACGCCGGTAACATACCCGCACATCTACAATGATGGAAGATCTATGGACTTAATATTTATGGAGAGGTTTGAGTTTAGGTCTCATCTAATCAGTCATCATATGACTAATCTAACTAGCATGGGCTAAACCAAATTACTAAGTAATCTAATTCAAGACCCAATCTTCCAAATTGACCTGATAAGTGGAGAACGGTGGGGGTCCCCTTGTTGCCATTCTTAGACACCAATGAATTGGCCAGGTCAGCTAACAGAATCAATTAAATAACCATATCTCATTAACTTATCTTAGACACCAATTGGTCGATTGATTAGAAATGGTTAGCTCAAGCAAATCGTGCTCAAACCAATGAGCCAAATTAGATCATTAGGTTAATTTATTCTATATATGGGACTCAATCGATTTGATCAACAATAATTGTATGATCATTAACTTAATTGATCTAACTCAACTCAATACTTGACTCAATTTGACCAATTACTTAATTGAATTAGATCCATACGACTCAAATCAAAAATCTTAGATGTAATCCTATTACATGACCTAATTTTTGATTTTCTCATGATCAAAACTCTCATGCACAAATATAAATTTTAGATTCTAAAATTATATTTCAGATCTAAATTTTTTGCATGAAAATAAGTTTTAAAATATAAAAATAATTTTTAGATTTTAACATACAAACATATGTCATATATATGCATGTATAATTAGATCTAAACAAAATTTCAGATTTAAGCATGATATCATATATCTCATATACTAATCATAAATAAGATTAAAAATAAATTTATGATCTAAATATGTAATCATATATCATATATATGAATCAAATTTAGATTATAAAAAAAAATTTAGATTTCATGCATGCATCTATATTTCACATGAATATAAACTAGAACTCTTTCTAGATCAAAATTCAGATCTATGCATGCAACAACATATCAACTATATATTCTAAAATTAAATCTAAAATTAAATTTTAGATTTGAAGATCTATCTATATATCTTATGTATCAAGAAAAAAATTAATTTTCAAATTTTTTCAAAAATATGTATATCAAAATTCAGTATATGAAAACTCGTGGCTCTAATACCACTGTTGGAATTTAAGATTTGGTGCATGCATATGTGTTTCAAAATTTTTATTTTCTAAATATTATATTAAAAAATAAGATTAAAATACTTTTAATCTGAATTTTTTATGCACAAAAATATAAAACTACATGGATCTATTTCATATGCTGAAATTGATATATGCTAAAATTCAGATTGTGATCAAATCAGATACCTATTTCGTAATCTCTTTCTTCAAAACTGAATTTGAAAAAGATGAGGCTCTCTGTTAGCTGCATAAGTATCTAGTCTCTATGAGTATCCACTCGAAATTAGCTTGGAACAGTCCTCTATAATCTGAATTTTGATTCTCTAAAATTCAGCCTGCTAAATCTGAACGAACCCTGGATCACGATCAACACTTGATCTTTCTCCTTGATCTTTTTTTCTCTTCTTCTCTAGAGTTTTTTCTTGCTATGTACTGCTATTAAATGCTAGAAACCAGCAAAGAAGAGGCATCCAAACTCCTCTGGGCATGAAACTCCTTGGGATGCGCGTCCTAAGGAAGGGGTGTATAGAACACCCAAGAGAAGAGAAAGGGAGAGGAAGAGAGGGTGTGGGGAGAGCCTTTAGGTGTGAGGGGCTACTAATTTTGATACTCTAGGGACCTTAAGGGAGGTCCCTTTAAATAGCTATAAGGATTGAATTTTATTCAATCTCATAATACAAGTCTTACTTGCATTAGGATTCCTATTAACTGAAGTTATCCAACTTACATTAGGAAGCCCATTAGGTGCCAACTATTGGAGCACTTGCATCCATAATTAGACATTCTCTTTTGCACCTAAGAGACACCCCATATGAAAACTAAAAGCCCTCAAATTAATGGACACGCTTAAGTTGATCAAATCAAAGTGGTGCCCCATAATAACTATCAAGGAGATTCATAAGAGACTTGCACCATTAATTTATGTGATCCATAACCTTAGACACCTAATAATTGGAGTCTCATGAATCTTATTCATATAGATAATTAGAAGGTAATTAAGTTAAAATTAATTTATCCAATAAGTAATCCTAACGAAAAGAGGAATTGGATCCCACCATATGCTAGCAAGGTTACCATGGACCCAATAGATTTTTCTAAATCCAATTGATATTTCATAAGCTCAATTTCTTATTCCAAGCCTAATCTCTTTATTGTGTGACCTCATAGATTAAATTCTATCTGGTAGTGAGATATACAATGATCTCTATCATCATCTCATTGAAACTCTTTTCAATGGGTCGGAATAATTTTACTCTAACTCAATCAAGGATTTTCGATCCAGAACAATCTTAGTGAACTCTCACAATCTATCAATGACACTAAGCAGTATGTAGTGATAATCCAGTAGAACTTAAATAAACCTCTAGGTGTAGTTAACGTGTGATTTAGTCCCTCTATCATGAGTCCCGACTAGATAGTAAGTCATTGATAAATCATCAAACCTCAACATCGGTCATATGATAGATTGATTAGCTCAAGTCCAGTTATGACTTCTATGAAAATTCTTTTCCATCAATCACACTACTGTGGCCATAGACTCTTGGACTTAGCCTCTCAAATCCCATAGGACTACTCCTCTCTATTAAGATCGATAGATCCTATCTTGATGCACACTCCACTCTTACAGTGGATCAACTGTCGTCAACATCCACTACAAGGGCTCATTGAGATCCATATTTATGTGTCAATCAAATTCCAGCAGCCTCACTGTGAGTAGCAGTACCATCTCAAGTCAAAAGATCAATTACACAACTACAGCATCGAGATAATCACTGACGATTGAATAAAAATCTAAGTGATCTCTCGTATGGTCACGCTCAGTGCCAATTGTTCTCTAACAACCATCCATACTCGTCATCCTGTATCTCTACACAGTAGATTAGAGATTCATCTATCTCGAAGAAAGTAATTTATGTGTCAATCTTCTAGATCTATCATCATCTTTATGATGATCCTATGATCGAGAGCCTTTAGAAATTAAATACATGTCTTTAATTCTTAACACTTTGAGAATATATATCGAAACTAATTTTATGGATGATTTAAGGACACATTATGCTTGAATAGAAAAGAACTTACCCCTTTTATTGATCATATCAATATATTAAGTATAAAATTATATCCTAGATATATTACAATGTGTCAGCCATATTGGCTTCTAGAATATACATCTAACAATAAGTTGGTAATAGTATTTCTTATTTTGTATGTCGATAATATTCTCTTAATTGAAAATGACATCCCTGCATTTTAGAGAATAAAAGTTTGGTTGTCATTATAGTTCTCCATGAAGGACTTGGGAGAAGCATCCTTCATCTTTAGGATAAGATCTATAGAGATAGATCTAAAAGGTTGCTTAGATTATCTCAGTCGATGTACATTGATACTGTGCTGAAAAGGTTCAGCATGGAGAATTCTAAGAAAGACTATCTTCTGATAGACCAAAAAATTTCTCTCTTGAAGAGTGATTATCCGATAACTCCTCAAGAGAGAGTATATAAGTAAAATTTTATATGCTTCGATAGTAAGATCTATTATGTGCACCATAATATGTACGTGATCAGACATGGCATACTCACTAGGAGTAGTAAGCAGATACCAGTTTGATCTAGGTTAGAATCACTAGAAGGTCGTAAAGACCATTCTTAAGTATTTAAAAAATACTAAGGATCAGTGGCTTATCTATGGAAAATATGACTTAAAACTTGTGGGATTTATAGACTTTCATTTTCAATCGGATCATGACGACAACAAGAGCATATCAGAATATATTTATATCCTGAATGGTGAAGCAATTTGCTGAAAAAAGTTTAAGCAGCACACTATGGCCAACTCTACTTATGAGGTGGAATATATCGTGGCATCCGATGCTGCAAAGGAAGCTGTGTGGTTACGAAAGTTTATCAATGAGCTCGGAGTGGCACCCTCTCTTGATGGTCCTATCTTGTTGTATTGCGACAGCACTGGCACCATTGCTCAAGCAAAGGAATTGAAGTTACATCAGCGAATCAAGCACATTTTGCGCCACTACCACCTAGTTCAGGAGATCGTGGATCGAGGTGATATCGAGCTTCAGAAGATCGATGAAAAGAAGAACATCGCTAATCCATTTACTAAAGCCCTCGATATCAAGAAGTTCGAAGACTACAAATCAAAGATGGGTATACAATATTGGGAATAGTGTCCCAAAGTCAATCATCAGCCTGTTGACGGTTGTGCTTTTTCTTGTATTAGTATATAAATTATAAATAAATAAATATTATTTTGGTATTTTCATCATAAATTGTTTCATCTTCTAATGAACTCCTGTGTTGTGGTGAAGTCCCTAGGACTATTTAGACTCGATAAAGGAGGATTTGTCGTTTAGTTCTTAAACCTGTTCGTGACCAAATGATATATTGTTACCAAGGATAACAACGTTTATCAAGCATAGGTCGTTGGTGCCATATGGGTTGGTTGTCCTCTTAATCAAGGAGTGTGGAGACACTGGTATGGTATACAGATGAGATGTAAGGGTACATCTACATTGAACATGACCGACTCTGGAGCTATTTCTGCTGTCAAGATTTGCTCCATGGGATATGGGTATAAATATCCCTCCGACCTGAGACTACCACGGTGACTTGCAAGCAACTCACTGCACTTAGGCATTGGACTACCTGAATTTTTAATTCAATGACGGAAGGCTGTTGGGTGTAGTCAAGTACTTGACTTGTCGGTGCGTGTGTCAAGATAGGATTGACCACTCCAGTTCAGGAGCTGTGTACAGTCATGTTTCAATTTAGCAAAACCTTGGCCAGGGTAGTCCGAGTGAGGAGTCACAGGACTATTTGAGTTGAGCACGATTCAGATGATCTAATCAGGATTTACAGTCTAACCTTGAGTCGTCCTAAACACAGGGGTCCAAAGGATGAATTATACAGTAACCATATTCACGTAGATTCTGAGTGTTGCGATTGCGACTATTCGACCTATCCGGATGTCGGGTACCATTGCTAGATGGTCACTTCGATTAGTACAGGAATTGGACTCTGATGTCCGATTGCCCATCGAATTTGGACTCAGTATTTATGAGAGATTTAATTAGTGATTTGATCACTAATTAACTCAATTTGATTGAGTAATTATTTTTGGATCAAGTCCAATTGAATTGGATTCAGTTGGGTTTGATCCGATTAGGTTAAGTGTTGACCTAATCACTAAAGTATTTTGGTCACTGATTTGATCAGGAGTTGGGCTTAGTCAATTCCTGATTTGATTAGGATTTTATTGAGCCTAATTAAGCCTAATAAGTTGGGTTTAACTTAGTCTAATTGTGCCTAACCTATTTTGATTAGGTTGGCTCAATTAGGTTGAAACCACTTTGATCTCATCTCCCTGGCCACCTCACTTATCTGCGCCCATTTGAATTCATGAGAAACAACTTCTCATGAATTTTCTCCCACACAAAAGCCTTCCATGCCCCTCCATTTGTACACCATTTGGGTGGATAAAGATGGTTGGTTGGCCATTCAAATTCAAATGAAGTTTGAATTTGAATGGGCAACTAATTCATGTGCCACCTAGCCTTATCCATTTGTGCGCCATTTGCTTTACACGAGAAAGAGTTTCTCGTGTAAACTCTCCACGCACAAGGGAGCCCACACCCTTCTCTTCTCATGCCAAGAGTGGATAAGGATGGGTTGGTTGGCATTTGAATTTAAATTTAATTTGAATTCAAATGAGCACCACCTAACTTTATCCTCTCACACATTTAAGATGCATCTTGCATTGTTTTAAAAGAGAGAAGAAGGTGGGCATGCATATGAGATTTTTGAGAAAGAAAGTGGGCATGAGGAAGCTTTCTGCATGGTTTTGAAAAGTTCAAAAAATTCGAGAGGAAAGAAAAGAAAGAGAGTGGGCGAAAGATTTTCTGAGAGCATCCTAGGGTTTCTACCTAGGGTTTGGGAAGTGAGAAAGTGAGCTACGAGTATCGTGAGCCCACCAAATTTTAGGGAGAGCTTCATCAACCTCTCAGTACATCTACTGATGATCCAAAGCATCTGAAGAGTCAGCAGATCAAGATCGAAGGAGTTCGATCAACATCGGTCGTCGAAAGGATTCTGCAACGAACTAGCATTCGTGAGGAGCCGACATAGAGGCCAGACACACTGTGTGGTTGCATTGCGATGATCAGACCTTCTCGATGGTGATCAGATTGCAGCGATCGACAACCTGCACGAAGGTAATATGTTCTGAACACATAACAGTAAAATATTTACTGTAGAGAATTTGAAATTTTAAATTTAAATACATGCTATATATATCATATTTAGATCCTTATGTAAGATTAATACATATTAATTGATTAGATTAATTAATAATTTTCACTATAAAATTTTAATTTGAAAAAAGATTTAAATTATCATTTTACCCCTGCACTATTTTTCCCATAAATGGTATCAGAGTGAGGTTCTAAAATATGATATATATTTGCATGTATAGATTAAGTTATAATCTAAAAGTTTAAATTTAAAATTTGAATTTAAATTTGAAATTCAAAATTTAAAATTTGAATTTTGAATTTAAAATTTGAAATTCAAAATTTAAAAATTTGAAATTCAAATTTGAAATTCAAATTTGTTTGAAATTTTAAATTTGAAATTCAAAATTTAAAATTCAAAATTTGAAATTCAAAAATTTGAAATTTAAAATTTAAAATTTGTTTGAATTTAAATTCAAAATTTGAAATTTAAAATTTAAAATTTAAATTTTAAATTGATATATTTAGATATACTTGATCCAAGTAGCAAGTAGTCTAATTGGGTTGGTTGCCATGGTCGTCCAGTCATAGGAGGAAAGTAAGGTTTAAAGGCCCTCTCCTCCCATTCGATGGGGTTCTCCTATGGTGGTAGGGTGCCGATGCAATTATATCCCATGCAGATGAAGCAGCAAAAGATTTAATTATAAATATTCTATTGTAAATTTATCATGAATGTGTTAGATTAGATCTAAAGGATATTCATGATTTATTTTGATTGAGTTATTTTCTGTTATGTAATTACAATAGGATTGCTGTTTATGAAATGTGCTAATCCATTTGTGAAATGAGTCAACACATTTGGTGAACAGAAAATAAACCTTTAAAATTTAAAAATTATTTTCGAAATGCCAAACCCTGATCCACAGCTCAAATACTTAATTAAAGAATTAAGTGTTGTCTAGTTGGTCTAGAATTATGAATTAAGACCTAAGACAATTGCATAAACTTGTGGGTCAATGGGTTAGATGGATTAGGTCCATAATTGGGTTAGACCTAAGGTTAGCTTAAAGAAATAGACTAAATAAGAGTAATTGATCAAATCTAATCAAAGGTTGAATTAGATTAGGTCAAAGACACTCTAGACTCAACTCCAATAGTTGTAGTTGAATGGGTCCATGTCTTTAACTAGACTAAGATGGACTTAATTCATGGCTACGCGGTGGAACTCTATTTACTAAGTTGATCAAATTAAAACTAATGAACCGATTGATGTCTAAGGTAAGTTCGATAGTCTGATCAGTGATTTTTAAGTGGGAGATACTCGCATTGATTCGATCTCTGACGAGTTAATGGCATATCCTCACCACTGATCTCACTTACCTGGCCAACCTGGTGAGTTAGGTTTTGATTAGATCACTTGATGATTAGGGCTCACCCATGTCATTAGGTAAATCAGTGTGACTGATTTAGGTGCTCGTAATGCCGACTTTAATTAAATCCTTTTTAATCTGACTTGGTGAAGTCAGTGGGAGGATTGAAATTGGCTGGTTAATTTCTTTCTTCTATCCTTTAATAAAATCCTCAAAAATTATTAGATCCCTAAAATGATTAAGTTATAGTGATAACTAAGTCATAGCCTCCCATTAAGTGAGTGATAATGAGTCCATTAGTTTAATAATCACTGGAGGCCCAAAGGCCTGGTGCTTATTAACTAATAGAATTATCATTCATAATATGATCATTTGGTTGAGTCTTTCTGATGGTGTCAGGTTGGCCGGCCAATGTCGGGCCTGATCATTTATTGGTCAGATTCACCAAATCAAATCATGTTAATGGTTGGACCTAACCAGATCTTTTTAGTGGAGGCCAAAGCCTACTGATTAGGTTTTGGGGCAAAATTAATTACTAGAAGTTGTTTAGAGAAACAACTGATTATGAACCTACCCATAGATGCACATGGTTGACCAACCAAAGTTGGGCTCGTGTGTGGTCTGTGTGGATTCTAGTACCCACTAAGGAATTAAAGTAAATCCTCGAATTGGAGGTTGAGGCTACCAGTTCATAAAATACTGAGAGAAACTTTAACTAAAGTCCAAGTCTTTAGTATTAATAATTTATATACTAATAAAGGTCTGATTTTCTTTATGCAGCTATGGCCACTACCCTGTCGCTCCAGTCATTATTAAATAATGACAAGCTCATGAGACCTAATTTCGATAGTTGGTATCAAAAATTAAAAATCATCCTTGAGCATGAGTGGATCCTTTATGTAGTAACAGATCTAGCACTTGAGGAGCCAGCCCCGAATGCTAGAGGGACGGTCCGAGACACTTATCAGAAGTGGCTCACGATCGCACCACCGTTCGGTGTATAATGCTGGAGGCAATGAATGATGAGTTCGGTCGTAAGTTCGAGAACACCCAGCCGCATTAGATGCTTCAAATGTTGAATGACTCCTTTGGCACGCCTGACGATGTTGAAAGGCACAAAACTAGTTGTGCCATTTTCAATGCTCGGATGAGGGATGGGGCCTCAGTCAACGATCATATACTATACATGATCGAAATGATTGAGCGCTTAAGTAAACTGGACTTCCCTTGCACGAGCAGCTCGATAAGGATGCGATCCTTAATTCTTTGCCCAAGTCTTTCCTCCCCTTCTTTACTCATTTTCGGATGATAAAGCCTGCAGTGAACTACCACGGCTTGTTGGGGTTGCTATAGAACTTTGAGAAGGATTACCAGCTCCATAAGGAGTTGGTGAATGTTGTGGGAGGGTCTTCTTCTAGTCGTCAACCCTTTAAGAAGGGAAGAAGAACAAGAAGAAGAAGAACAAGAAGGTGCAGCCACATGCTGGGACATCTGCACAGGGTCAGACCAAGAAGTGCAAGCCCAACTTGAGCCAGTGGAGTGCTTCTTTTGCAAGAAGCAGGGCACTAGAAGAGGAACATTCTTCTATACATTGCCTCCCTGACCCGAACAGGCCGAAGAAGAAGCAAGGTAATTATATGATAACACCTTGCAACTTTTCCATTTGTGATACTACTGCTTGGTATTGGATACCGGAAGCCCTTATCATATCTATAACTTGATGCAGGGTCTACAGGTCAGTAGGAGATTTGATGAAGATGAGAGGTTCCTGAACGTTGGAGATGGAAGCAAAGTTCCAGTTCTAGCTTAGGAATCATGAACCTTGTAATTAATTCTCGTAATGTAATTTTGAGTGAATGTCACTATTATCCAATTTTTTATTAAATATTATTTCTGTAGGCCTTTTGGCCATGTACAGTTATAATTTTTAATAAAAAAATATTTGCAATATCATTTTGAATGGTGTTACAATATTTGTTGGACAACTAAATAATAGAATTACTTACTATCACAGCCTGTTAATGCAGTTTAAACCTTCGATAAATGCCTAGAATGGATAATATGTCAAAAGTCTACCTTTGGCACTGTAGGCTAGGTCATATCAATAAGAACAGGATAAACAGGTTGGCTCAAGAAAGAATTCTTGAAGTTGGTGATTGTGAATCACTTCCAACCTGTGAGTCCTGTCTCTTGGAAAGATGACCAAGTCACCTTTTACTGAAAAAGATGAGCGAGCCAGTGAACTCTTGGGACTGATACATTCTGATGTATGTGGACCCATGAGCTCAAGTACAAGAGTGGATATTTCTACTTCATAACCTTCACAGACGACCTATCGAGGTATGGGTATGTCTATCTAATGAAGCATAAGTCAGAGTCATTTGAAATGTTTCAAACTATTTCAAAATGAGGTAGAAAAATAAATTGAAAATGTATTAAAACTCTTCGATCTGATCGAGGAGGTGAATACCTTTCCAATGAGTTTCTGACATATCTTGGGGAGAATGGGATTCTTTCTCAGTGGACTCCTCTTGAAACACCATAGCATAATGGTGTGTTTGAAAGGAGGAATCGGACCTTGTTGGACATGGTTCGATCCATGATGGAGTTTGCTGGTCTGCCGATCTCCCTCTGGGATATGCGCTTGAATCGCTTGTTACCTTCTAAATAGGGTTCCGAGTAAATCTGTAACCAAAACGCCATATGAGATATGGATAGGACGTAAGCTAGTACTCTCACACCTTAGGGTTTGGGGGTGTCGGCTTATATTAAACATTTAATTACAGACAAGCTTGGACCTAGGTCTGACAAGTGTTATTCATAGGGTACCCAAAAGAGACCAAAGGGTATTATTTCTACCTAGTTGATGAGCAAAAGGTGTTTGTCAGTCTTAAGACAATCTTTTTAGAAAAGAAGTTCCTTGGTGAAGGGACTGTTGCCTCTATGGTCGAACTTGAGGAAGTTCAGCAAGTGAAAAACTGACACAATTGCTGAACTTGAACCGGATTTGGTTAGATCAGATCCAGAGCCCATGTTCCTGCACCCTTAAGGCGGTCTGGTAGAGTACCACGTCAACCAGACAGATACTATGATTTCTTGGTTCAGGATGGCGATCCTGTCGAACTTGATGAAAATGATGAGGATCCGATCACCTACATGGATGCAATGCAGAGATCTGACTCTGAGAAATGGCTAGAAGCCATGAAATCCGAAATGGAGTCCATGAAGGTCAATGATGTGTGGACATTGGTTGACCCACCCGAAGGAGTAAAATCCATAGGGTGTAAGTGGGTTTCAAGAGGAGAGAGGCACAGACGAAGGTGGAGACCTATAAGCCCGTTTGGTTGCCAAGGGATATCGTCAACGTTATGGATAGACTATGACGAGATATTTTCTCCTGTGGTAATGCTAAATCCATTTGGATTATGCTTGCGATAGCTACCCATCTGGACTATAAAATTTGGCAGATGGATGTGAAAATAGCTTTCCTAAATGGAGAGCTAGACGAAGAGGTGTATATGATACAACCTGAAGGGTTCACATCCACAGATGAGTCTAAGGTGTGCAGGCTACAGAGTCCATTTATAGACTTAAGCAGGTATCTCAAAGTTGAACATCATTTTGATAGGACGATCAAGACGTATGGCTTCGTTAAGAACGGAGAAGAGTCCTGCATTATAAGTGGGCTAATGGTCCGGTAATAGTATTCTTGTTTGTATGGATGACATTCTCTTAATCGAGAATGATGTCCCTGCATTACAGGAAATAAAGATTTGGCTGTCGTCATAGTTCTCCATGAAGGATCTGGGAGAAGCTTCCTACATCCTAGGGATGAGGATCTATAGGATAGATCTAAAAGGTTGCTTGGCTTATTCCAGTCCACGTACATTGATACTATGCTGAAGAGGTTCAGCATGGAGAATTCCAAGAAAGGCTATCTACCGATAGGCCATGGAATTTCTCTCTCGAAAAGGGATTGTCCGACAACACCTCAAGAGAGAGAGCGTATGGATAGAATTTCATGTGCTTCGGCAGTGGGATCTATCATGTACGCTATGATATGTACACGACCAAATGTGGCATACTCACTAGGGGTAGTGAGTAGATACCAATCTGATCCAGAGAAGAATCACTGAAAAGTTGTTAAAACCATCCTGAAGTATTTAAGAAATACTAAGGACTAGTGGCTTGTTTACGGTGAATCAGACTTGGGACTTATGGGTTTACAGACTTTAATTTTTAGTCTGATCACGATGACAGTAAGAGTGTGTCGGGATTTATTTTCACCCTTAATGGTGGGGCTGTTTGCTGGAAGAGTTTCAAGCAGCACACTGTGGCTGATTCAGTTTGCGAGGCAGAGTATGTCGCTGCATCAGATGCTGCCAAAGAAGCGGTGTGGCTGAGAAAATTCATCACCGACCTCGGAGTAGCATCCTCCCTTGTTGGTCCAGTTCTGCTCTACTGTGACAGCTCTGGAGCCATTGCTCAGGCGAAGGAACAGAAGGCACACCAGCGGACGAAGCATATTCTACACCGCTACCATCTTATCTGAAAAATCATGGATTGAGTGACGTCGACCTTCAAAAGATCGACGGAAAGAAGAACCTGACCGACCCATTCACTAAAGCCATTGCGGTGAAGGAGTTTGACGACTTCAAGTCAAAGATGGGTATTAGATACTGCACCGATTGGCTTTAAGCCAAGTGAAAGATTATTGGGAATAGTGTCCCAAAGCCAATCGTCAGCTTGTTGACGGTTGTGCTTTTTCTTATATTAGTATATGAATTATAAATAAACAAAATATTTTTGATATTTTTCATCACAAATTGTTTCATCTTTCTAATGAACTCTTGTGTTGTGGTGAAGTCCTTAGGACTATTAGACTTGACAAAGGAGGATTTGTCGTTTAGTCCTTAAACCTATTCGTGACCAAATGATACGTTGTTACCAAGGACAACAATATTTATCAAGCATAGGTTGTTGTGTGCCATATGATTGGTTGTCCTCTTAACCAAGGAGTGTGGAGACACTGGTATGGCATACAGGTGAGATGTAAGGGTACATCTGCACTGAACGTGACCGACTCGGAGCTATTTTGCTGTCAAGATTTGCTCCGATGGGATATGGGTATAATGTCCCTCCGACCTGAGACCGCCACGGTGACTTGCAAGCAACTCACTGCACTTAGGCACTGGACTACCTGAATTTCTAATTCAGTGACGGAAGGCTGCTGGGTGTAGTCAAGTACTTGACTTGTCGGTGCGTGTGTCAAGATGGGATTGACCACTCCAGTTCAGGAGCTGTGTACAGTCGTGTTTCAATTTAGCAAAACCTTGGCCAGGGTAGTCCTAGTGAGGAGTCACAGGACTGTTTGAGTTGAGCACGATTCGGATGATCTAATCAGGGTTGACAGTTTAACCCTGAGTCATCCTAAACACAGGGGTCAAAAGGATGAATTATACAGTAACCATATTCACGTAGGTTCTGAGTGTTGCGATTGTGACTATTCGACCTATCCGATCATGGGTACCATTGCTAGATGGTCACTTCGATTAGTACAGGAATTGGTTCCTGTGCTACCGGCTTAGGTTCGAACCTGCGGGGTCACACACATTAGAGGTTCCTATCTGATCTGATGGCTGATGAAGAGTCCTAATGCTCTGGACTTGAGTCCTACTGTCTGGACTCTGTGATCGAGAATCAGGATTCTCTGATCATGAGTTCCACACATTTTGGGTACCGGGGTCAAGAGTCCCACTGGTTTGGGACTTTTGATCAGGTTTCATATCGATGGACTCTGATGCCCGATTGCCCATCGGATTTGGACTCAGTATTTATGAGGTTTAATTAGTGATTTGATCACTAATTAACTCAATTTGATTGAGTAATTATTTTTGGATCAAGTCCAATTGAATTGGATTCAGTTGGGTTTGACCCGATTAGGTTAAGTGTTGACCTAATAAGGTGGTTTGGTCCCTGATTTGATCAGGTTGGGCTTAGTCAATTTTGATTTGATTAGATTTTATTGAGCCTAATTAAGCCTAATTAAGTTGGTTTAACTTAGTCTAATTGTGCCTAACCTATTTTGATTAGGTTGGCTCAATTAGGTTGAAACCACCTTTGATTCATCTCCCTGCGCCACCTCACTTATCTGCCCATTTGAATTCACGAGAAAAAACTTCTAAATTTTCTCCACGCAGAAGCCTTCCCACCCCTCCATTTTGTGCCATTTGGTGGATAAAGATGGTTGGTTGGCCATTCAAATTCAAATGAAGTTTGAATTTGAATGGGCAACTAATCCATGCGCCACCTAGCCTTATCCATTTGTGCGCCATTTGCTTTACACGAGAAAGAGTTTCTCATGTAAACTCTCCATGCACAAGGAGCCCATGCCTCTTCTCATGCCAAGAGTGGATAAGGATGGGTTGGTTGCATTTGAATTCAAATTCGATTTGAATTCAAATGAGCAACCACCTCTTTATCCTCTCACGCGTTTAAGCGCATCTTGCATTGTTTTAAAAGAGAGAAGAAGGTGGGGCATGCGTAGAGATTTTTGAGAAAGAAAAGTGGGCGTGAGGAAGCTTTCTCTTGTTTTGAAAAGTTCAAAAATTTCGAGAGGAAAGAAAAGAAAGAGAGTGGGCGCAGGGTTTTCTGAGAGCACCCTAGGGTTTCTGCCTAGGGTTCGGGAAGTGAGAAGTGAGCTACGAGTGTCATGAGCCCACCAAATTTTAGGAGAGCTTCATCAACCTCTCAAGTACATCTACTGATGATTAGACATCTGAGGAGTCGCAGATCAAGATCGAAGGAGTTCGATCAACATCGCCGTCGAAAGATTCTGCAACGAACTAGCATTCGTGAGGAGCCGATCAGACCGAGAGCTTCGTGTGGATGATCCGCAAAGGCCAGACACACTGTGTGGCTACATTGTGATGATCAGACCTTTCTGACGGTGATCAAATTATAGCGATCGACAACCTGCACGAAGGTAATGTGTTCTAAACACATAACAGTAAATGTTTACTGTAGAGAATTCGAAATTTCAAATTTAAATGCATGCTATATATATATCATATTTAGATCCTTGTATAGGGTTAATACATATTAATTGATTAGATTAATTAATAATTTTTGCTATAAAATTATAATTTTGAAAAAGATTTAAAATTATTGTTTTACCCCTGCACATTTTTTCCACATACAATACTGTACCGATTGGCTTTAGTCCAAGTGAAAGTTGTTGGAAATTATATTCCAAAATCAATCATCAGTCTATTGATGGTTGAACTTATTATTATAATTATATATGAGTTATTGAATTAATAAATATTATTTAGTTTTTTCATCACTGTGTACATCTTATTTTGAACTCCTGTTATATGATGATGTCCTTCAAACTATTTGATTCGATATAGGAGGATATATCATTTAGTCCTTAAACCTTAAGTTTACGATCAAATGATATACTATTACTAGAATGATAGCTATATCATGTATAGATCATGGTGTGCCATGTATGTTGGTTGTCTCCTAACCAAGAAGTGTGGAGACACTAATATGGCATGCAAGTGAGATGTAGGAGTACATCTCACTGAGCATGACCAATTGCTGAGCACTCTGCTGTCAAGAGTAGCTCACGAAGGATATGGGTATAAGTATCCCTCCGACCTAAGATCATCATGGTGACTTGTAAGCAACTTATTGTGCTTTGGTGCTAGACTATCTAAATTTTTAATTCAGTGATGAAAAGTTTCTGGGCACAGTCAAGTACTTTCAAAGTCGTTGTGTAAGTCAAGATGGAATTAATCTCTCTGAATAAGTAAAAGTTAATATATCAGTGTGTTTCAACTCAGTAAAATCTTAATTGGGGTAATCCATGTGATGGATTTTGAAAATTAAAATATAATATGGATAACCATATCAAGGTTGGCAGTTAAACAAACCTAGGTCATCTTGAGCATTTGAGTCAAAGGGATGAATTATACGTAACTATATGCTAATAGATTTTTGAATGATGCTTTGCAATCTTTCGACCTATCCAGATATCGGGTATCATTGCTAGATGTCACTTTGATTGGTATAGAAAGATTGTTCTTACACTACTGACTTAGGTTCAAACCTATGGGGTCACACTCAAAAAAGTTTTGACTGATCATATGGCTGATCAACGATTAAGAATCATTCTAGGGTAAAACATCAATTCGATTGATGATTAACCCTATGCAAAAGTTGTAATAAATCAATTTGCTAATTGTTGGTGAATTATAAAAGAATTGATTAGTAATTAGATTGATAATTAACTCAATTAGATTAAACATTGAGTTTTGGATCAAATCTAATTGAATTATATTCAATTTGGTTTGACCCGATTAGGTTATGAGATGACCCAATCGCTAAGGGTATTCGATTCCTGATATGATCAGGACTTGAGCTTGATTAATTTTAATTTGATTAAGATTTAATTAAAGCTATTATTATCTAATTAGATAAGTTTAGTGGTCTAATTGGGTTTAACCTAATTTGGTTGGGTTAGGAATCTAATTGGATGAGAAAATAATTCAAATTTGAATTCCTTGCACCTTCTATCTCTGTGCCCTCTTATTCTTCATGTGAGAAATATTTTATGTAATTTTTCTTATGCTTAGAAGCTTTTTCTATATCCTTAACTGATTCTATTTGAATTAAAAATTGGTTGGTTTAATTGAGTTCAAATGGGTTTGAATTTGAATGAAAAACCTAGAGTCCAAATTGAGTTGGATTCTCCTCTTCACACCACCATTTCTCCATGCATAAAGTATTTTGTATGAGATTTTTGTACCATTCTGATATTGGTCATGTTGGGTTCCAGTGGTGCAGTGAAAGGGTTAGGTGTTTAAATTTTATTCAAAATATCCAATGCACCGGAAGCCCTAATGCCCAGAAACCCTTGATTATAATAATCAAAGCATAATAAATATAAATTAAGATAAGAAAAATACCATAGCACTAATCTCAATTTCTACAAGGCGTCCAAGTGTCAGCCCTCAATGATGATCCACACAAAAATTGAACCAAAGACAGCACTCTTTCTTCACCTTGCTTCAAGAGTTCTAGCCCCTAGAACTGACTAGCCTCGTACCAGTCAGTTTCTTCAAGAACCTGATCACCCTCTAGAATCCTCTGGACTTCTGATTCTTTTTTAGGATCCTTACAACCCTTGTTAGGACCAGATAAGGCTTTATCTTAAATTAAACTTTGTCTTAAATCCAAAGCCTTGTCCTAAAACTAAGATAGGTTGTAAGAAAGAAAGAGAGAGCAACGGAGAGAAATTGGAAACCCCTTCTAAATTTATTCGGATACCCAGCCCCGATCATTTATAGCCACCAGAGGGATGCCAAAAGAGAGGGACATGCCTTATCCAAAAGCATATCTGATCTGATTATCAGAGATAAGAGTTCCTTCAAGCAGAAGGACTCTTATCCATGATACGTCGATCAGCACCCTACACTGCTGCGCATGCAACCAAAGAAGGGATGTTTTCACATCCCTTCTCAAATAAAAAAATCCTCAAAAATCCATGTGGATTGGGGATTCAATCTAGATTCAAAAATTAAAAATGGTGATAAAATTCTCATGGAAGGATCTATCTCCACCTCTTCAGGAGTGCTGATCACCATGCGGCAACATCAGGATGAACTTATGGCATCCGTTGGCATCCAGATAAGTCTAAAAAATTCCAAAAAAATATCAAAATATCTTATCAAATTTAGATATTATCACCAAAATTGTTCCAATATAAAAGCATTTGATAGGGAGAAGGACTCTCCAATCATGGAGAGACGATGCTTCTGCGCCACGCGGAGACATCCTTCTTTTCTAATTTTTCTTTTCCCAAAAATTTTAGAAAAAATATATCTCATACTTTGAGATATGTATCAGAGGATGGAGGGTGATATAGCTACTATACATATTTTAATCCCATAAAAATAATATTTTTTCTTCTGCCATGCCAAACTTGTACGCAGAACCTGTTTTGCACCAAGAGTCCACCACAACTTGGACTCTTCATAATTGGTGTTAACATGGGATGTGGTGCCCCAATTGGACTGCTTTAGGTGACATGACTGACCCAAATTCTACCAATTGGGCTAGCTAATTAGCAAGGATGGGACCAAATTGGTCTCCAAAGGAGCAAGGGTTTCCACACGTGCTAGCATGCTTACCGAAACCCTGATTGAATCCAAATTCAATCAACTTTTTCAAAAGGATCCTTGGCAATTTCTATATGTGTGTGACCTATTGGATTCACATCTAGCTGACAGTAGGTTATGGTATAAGTTGACAAATTTGATTAGATTTCAATTTAATGATTTAGGTCCAATCGAGCTAACCCGAGCTCAACAATTAGAATCCTTTCTAATTGGCAATCGAATTAACTCTTTAATTAATCAAAATCTATAAGTCAAGATTGATATCTAGCAATATATCATGACTACAGAAATATAAATTTGATAAAATACTAAATATACCCTTCAGTGGTAAATTACGTGCAATTGAATCTTTCGATCATCCTTGCACCCTGAATATGTTCATGAGTATGGAATCATGTCAAACTCAAACACATATTTCATATCGATTCTCATTAACCAATGATACTCAATGAAGAAGCATTAGAAACTCTTTCTAATCTCCTTCCTGCTTTTGGCCAAAAGATTTTTCTGAGTCATCTAGGATTGAGAATACACAGGATGCGATCTCCTCTTACTAGGAGTGATCGATTCCATATTGACTACTCACAACCTTCATATATCACTTACCATATCAGAACACCCGTACATGTCTTAATGCATGCTGGGTATGAACCAAAATATGGTTCATGTGCATAAGATTTCATGGTGGTTTCAGGTCTAAGGATCACTTGCAAACTCCACTTAGAGAACCATCTTTGACATGCAAATAAGGCTTCCATTAGATGTTCTCTTTCATCGAGTCAATTCAGTGGACTCATTTCTCAAATGAGCACCCACATCTTTGTATTAGTGTCTCACACAAGTGGCTAGTGAGATCTGCCACCCTCTCCATTGAGCATACATAGGATGTGCCAGTCTATCTGGAATATTGATCTCCGACTCAATGCTCCTACGATCAGAAATATTTAAGATTAGATTTAGATTTTAGGTCTCACTAGCATGACCCATTCATGTCTCTAAAATTATTTCCTAATCTTTGAGGATTCATCATAATCTTAGACATATTAAGATGCAGCTAATATGATGAATCAATGCCTCAAATAATAATATCATTTCATGAGTTGAAAAATTTTAAAAAAAGTTCTATCGCAACACACTTGCGATTGGCTTATAGGGCACTCTTCTTTCAATCTCCCACTTGCACTAAAGCCAATTCCTTTGTATCTCATACAATCAAGATGGCGATCATATAGCTGCTGTGGTATGGCCTTAGTGAATAGATCTGCTATATTGATTCTTTCTTTCTACTCGTTCAAGACAACATCTTATCTTTAACGAGATGGAAACTCTGAGGATGTGCTTGGATCTATAATGAGATCTAGATTTTTATTTTGAATAACGGCTCCAGTGTTATCACTATAGAGTGACATCGGATCTTTCAATTTTAGGAATGACTCTTAAATCCATGATGAGTTTCTTCATCCAGAACTTCCTTAATGGCTTCACTAGCAGCAACATACTCTGGCTCAGTAGTTGAGTCAGCTACTATCTGCTGTTTGAAACTCTTCCAACTCACTGCCCATCAATTAGGATAAACACATACCTGATATTGACTTGCTATCATCTGCTTTCCAATGATCTTCCTTAGATCAGCCTGAAATCTACTAGCTATGCCCAAAGCATAAGCTACATCAGGCTTGGTACATAGCATGGCATACATAATTGATCCCACAGCCGAAGCATAAGAGATTTCATTCATCCTTTTCTCTCTTCTGGTGTCTTAAGACATATTTTCTTAGAGAGACGTATACCATAACTTACAGACAAGTAACCTTTCTTACTTGCCTCCATATTAAATCTCTTTAATATGAGGTCTATGTACTGTGATTGGGATAAGCCTAACATCCTTTTAGATCTATCTCTATAGATCTTTATACCCATATATAGGATGCTTCACCCTAGTCTTTTATGGAAAAACTTATTTGATAGCAAGTTTTGACTGATTGCATCATTGGGATATCATTCCAATGAGCAGTATGTCACTGACATACAGAACAGAAGACAATAACACTCCCACTTATCTTCTTATATACACATGGTTCATCCATATTTTTGATAAACCAAACTCTTGACTGTCATATCAAATTGGATGTTCCAGCCCCTCAAAATCTACTTCGATCCATAGATGGATCTCATTAGCCTGCATACTTGATTTGCTCTCCCACTTGAGACAAATCTCTGGCTGAGTCATATAGACCTCTTCTCTAGATTACTATTGAAAATCGATCTTGACATCCATCTGTCAGATTTCAAATCGTAGTATGCTGCTATAGCAAGCAAAATCGGACGGACTTGAGCATAGCCATGGTGAGAAGTTTCATCATAGTCAATTCTTGCCTTTGACTGAAACCTTCGCCACTAACCTAGCTTTGTAGGTTTCTACTTGGCCATCTACTCGATCTTCTTTGAAGATCCACTTGCACCCTATTGGGGTCACACCCTCAGGTGATCAACCAAGGTCTACACTTGGTTGGTATTCATCGAGTCCATCTCAGATTTCATAGCTTCCAGTCATCTGTTTGAGTCTCTACTCATGATAGCTTCGAATAGGTCAGTGGATCACATTCTGAATGATGTTGATGAATTGTCATTCTCAATGATAAAATTATATCTCAAGATGCTTGACGCACTCTATCTGACCTTCGAGAGGAGGTGTGTATTGTGAATGTACCTCATCCTTGGGTACTTTTGATTGAGGATCTTTTGTGGTCCAACCACTGTGTTTTCTGGATGATTTGTAGATCATGAACTTTCATAAGTTCAATATTCTCCCACTGCCTCCTTCTTGGATAAATTCATGTTTCAAGAAAGTGCGTGCCTACTAACAACACCTTTTGTTCAGTAGGTGGTTAGAAATAATATCTATTAATTTTTAAGATACTCTACAAACCTACACTTGTCTGATCTAGCATTAAGCTTATGTCCAAAAAATATTTTGACATAAGTGGACAGCCCTAAGTCTTAAGATATTTAAGATTAGGCTTCCTTCCATTCCATATCTCATATGGAGTGCTTGCAAAGACTTTGAAGGCATTCTGTTTAATATATATGTGGCAGTCTCTAGGCATTATCCTAGAAAGATATTGGAGATCAATGAAGCATATCATGGACCGCATCATATCCATCACAGTACAATTTTTCCTTTCTGCTACACCATTTAACTAAGGGTATTAGGAGGGTCATTCAGAGAGAATACCTTTACTTTTAAGATGATCAAAAAATTCAATGGATAAGTATTCTCCTCCTCGATCAGATCGAAGAGCTTGATACTTTTTTCAGTTTATTTCTCGACCATACCTTGTACTCCTTGAACTTATCAAAGCTTTGAATTTATGTTTCATAAGATACAATATCCGAACTTAATAAATCATCTGTAAAGATAGGAGTATCTTCTTCTGGCCTGAGTTGTTATCGGTCCATATACATCTATATGTACTAGAGCTAACAACTCACTTTCCTCTCTTCATATCCAGAAAATGGAGTCTTGTCATCTTACCCATGAGACAAGATTTATAAGTTTCCAATGATTCATAATCATTTGGGTCAAAGAATTCTTCTTTGTATAACTTGTTTATCCTTGACTCACTAATATGACCAAGGCGACAATGCAGAGATATGTGACATTCATATTTTTCTCTTTTTTTTCATATTTCTTTCAATATGAAAAATATTTTTATTGAGTGCAAGAATTAAAAGATTGTTATCAATATAACCACTGCATAAAATTATTAGAAAAAAAATGGAGCATCCATTTTCCATTAGCTTTATTTCATAACTTGTTTTAATAACAAAGGTATAGAAATAATATTTTAATGACTTTGGCATGTAATAACAGTCTTTTAATTCTAAATTTTATCCGAAGTAAATCAAGCATACAGTTCCACAGTCTCTGCGCTAATGGACTCTCACTTGGTCATAAAGCTCGAGGTTATCTCTTTTCAGATCTTTGATATTCTGTAGTTACAGTAATGAACTACAAAAGTATGATCCATAGTGTATCCAATACCAAATATCAGAGTCTGAATCACTCAATAAAAAATAGGTTGTATCATATACACACCTTTTGGTATTACACTTGCACCCTACTTCAATCTTACAAGATTATTCTGCAATTATACTCTCAATTTTTAAATTTATACAAATAATATCCATACGGACATCATTACTTCTCATTATTACTGACCAAACTAGGGTCAGAAATATCCAGAATATCAGAGTTCTTTTTCGATATAAACCTAATTTGTAAGTTCCTCAACCAATCCACATAGTTAGATCGTCAACATAGTTTTATCTATGATATCATGGGGTGAAAATAAAGAAGCCATAATGTAGACTAAATCTACATAAAAATAATAGTATAAGTAGACCACTCATGTTTGACATGCATAACTAGATGAAACTTTTAAACTAGTTATGTCTCCACTATTTTATCAGATACCATAGCCCTCTCCTATGGTAACGAGATATATTTTATCTTAGTGGATTGAGATCCTAATTTCATAATGATCTTGTGTTAAACAACAAACCCTTATGAGTTATAGGTAGGAAATTTTTCAATTACATCTCATGTAATTCTCAATATTTTATCTTGGCCTCTAAAATATTATTAGCCTTGTGTTAACACAACAAGCTATAATATTTTAGTTAAGTAAGACCCTTCATTTCAATACAGTCAAAATCAAATATAACTGTCCTTGTGTTAGCAAACAAAGCAGTATATCCAAAATTACGTAAGCATCTTTTATGCACCAGGATTATGTTATATCAATCCTTATGACAAGCCTTATGGTAACATCACAAACTAGCCATAGTTCATGATGTAACATTAACCTAGCATGAAGGAAGGCCCTTAGTAGTGTTTAAAATACTAGCTACTTCATTCAAGATTCGAACTAATCCAATTGATCAGAAAAGTGTTAAGATTGATGGGGTCCCCCATTACTTTTCTTAGACACCAATAAAATTGGACAGGTAGCAATGGAACCAATTAAATAACCACCGCACTTAAACACTCCTTAGACACAATTAATTAATGATTCAAAAAAATAGTCAGCTTCTGGTTCACAACACTATGACTTAATATGATTTTTATGAGGGCTTTAATGGTCTCAAACACATCCTAATTCAATCAGTCACAATGATGCACTATAATAGTTGTATCTTAATAATCATAACAACTAATTATGGCATCTTATCATATCTCTAAGATATAGAAGCAGAATCATATAATATGATTATAACTAAACATCTCAAGCATATCATATATGCATGAAGTTCTAATAATATGCATGAATATAAAACTTTTTTTTGGTTCTTCTTCTTGAAACATCACAGTGGCACCCTACACGCCATAAGAGTACCTATTGAATAGGAAGAGAGGTCTCTGAACCCTACTTGCTCTTATGATCGGATGGCTGGTGATGAATTCAATTAGAGTACTAAGCTACTAAGAAAATTTATACATACATCATGCATTTTATATTTAAAATATATCTCTAAGACATGCAAGGGTTTGGATGTTCAATCGGGTTCAACCCTTGACCCGACTTGAACCAAACCAAAAACTCATGCTTGATCACAATCAAGATAATAATTTAATCTTTAATTATATAAATCAAGATAGGCTCTGATACCACTTTGGATTTTGATGGTGCACAGCGAAAGGGTTAGGTTTTAAAATTTTATTCAAAACATCCAATGCACCGGAAGCCCTAATGCCTAGAAATCTTGACTATAATAATCAAATCATAAAATATAAATTAGGATAAGAAGAATCTATAGCACTAATCTAATTTTCATAAGATTCCAAGTGTCCGCCTCCAATGGTGATCCAATAAAATTGAACCAAAGACAGGCTCCTTCTCACTTGCTTCAAGATTTTAGCCCCTAGAACTCGACTAGCCTCGTACCAGTCATGTTTCTTCAAGAATCCTGACCTCACCCTCTTAGAACATCCTTGGACTTCTGATTCTCCTTCTTTAGGACCTTACAACCCTTGTTAGGACAGATAAGGCTTTGTCTTAAATCCCAAAGCCTTGTCCTAAAACTAAGATAGGTTGTAAGAAAGAAAGGAGAGCAACAGGAGAGAAATTGGAAAACCCCTTCTTAATTCATTGGATACCCAGTCCCAGGCCATTTATAGCCACCAGAGGATGCAAAAGAGAGGGACATGCTTATTCCAAAAGGCTTATCTGATCTGATTATCAGAGATAAGAGTCCTTCAAGCAGGACTCTTATCCATGATACGTCGATCAGCATCCTGCTCTGCCGCATGCAACAAAGAAGGGTGTTTTCAATTCCCTTCTCAATAAAAAAATTCTCAAAAATTCATGGATGAGATTCAATCTAATTTCAAAAAATAAAAATGATGATAAAATTCTCATGGAAGGATGCTATCCTCACACCCTTCACGCGAGTGCTGATCACCACACGCAAGACATCAGGATGACTTATGGCATTCGTTGGGCATCCAGATAAGTCTGAAAAAATTCCAAAAAAATTATCAAAATAATTATCAATGTAAATTTATCACAAAAATTTTTCAATCTAAAAGTATTTAATAGGGAGAAGACTCTCCAAATCATGAGACGATTGACACACGCATGCGAGACATCCTTCTTTTTCTAATTTTTTCTCTTCCCCAAAAATTTAGAAAAAATATATCTCATCTTTGAATATGTACCAGAGGATGGAGGGTGATGTAAGCTACCAACATAATTTTAATCCATAAAAAAATAATATTTTTTTTCTTCTCCCACGCCAAAACTTGTACACAGAACTGTTTTGCATCAAGAGTCCACCACAAACTTGGACTCTTCATAATTGGTGTTAACATGGGATGTGGTGCCCCAATTTGGCTGCTTCTAGGTGATATGACCTGACCCAAATGTATACCAAATTGGGCTAGCTAATTAGCAAGGGATGGGACCAAATTGGTCTCCAAAGGAGCAAGGGTTTCCACACGTGCTAGCATGCTTACCGGAACCCTGATTGAATCCAAAATTCCAATCAACCTTTTTCAAAAGGGTCCTTGGCCAATTTTATATGTGTGACCCATTGGGTTCATATCTCTAGCAGTAGGTCAGTATAGTTGACCAAATTTGATTAGATTTCAATCTAATCGATTTGGTCCAATCGAGCTAACCCGAGTTCAATAATTAGAATCTTTCTAATTGGCAATCGAATTAAACTCTTTAATTCATAAAAATCTACAAGTCAAGATTGACATCTAGCAATATATCATGACTACCAAAGATATGAAATTTGATGAAAATACCAAATATACCTTCAGTGGCAAATTACCGTGCAATTCAATCCTTCGATCATCCTTGCACCCTGAATATGTTCATGAGTATGGAATCATGTCAAACTCAAACACATATTCATATCGATTCTCAATTAACCAATGATGACTCAATGAAGAAGCATAGAAACTCTTTCAATCTCCTTTCTCTTTGGCCAAAAACTTTTCTCGATCATCTAGGATTGAGAATACACAGGATGCGATCTCCTTATTAGGAGTGATTGATTCATGTGACCTACTCACAACCTCATACAACTCCACCATATCTAAAACCCCGTAATTTTAATATATCTGGTATGAACCAAAATATGGATTCATGTGCACAAGATTCCATGGTGGTTTCAGGTCTAAGGATCACTTGCACAACTCCACTTAGAGAACCATCTTTGACATGCAAATAAGGCTTCATTAGATGTTCTCTTTCATCGAGTCAATTCAGTGACTCATTTCTCAAATGAGCACCCACATCCTTGTATTAGTGTCTCACACAAGTGGCTAGTGAGATCTGCCACCCTCTCATTGAGCATACATAGGATGTGCCAGTCTATCTGAACATTGATCCCCGACTCAATGCTCCTACGATCAGAAATATTTAAGATTAAATTTTAGATTTTAGGTCTCACTAGCATGACCATTCATGTCTCCTAAAACTATTATCCTAATCTTTGGGGTTCATCATAATCTTAGACATATTAAGATGCAGCTAATATGATGAATCAATGTCTCAAATAATAAATATCATTTTATGAGTTGAAAAATTTTAAAGAAAGTTCCATCGCGATATACTTGCGATTGGCTTATAGGGCAGTCTTCTTTCAGGTCAGCCCCTTTCTGAGTTCATAAGATGATGATAAAGTTTGGTTCAAAATTTAATTCAAATTTGATTTGAAATTGATGATAAGGATCAATCAATATTTAAATTTAAACTGAAACTACCTCTTTCTTATCCTTATTTTCATGAGATGCCAACCTTAAAAGGCTTTGAATTTGAATGAAAAACCTAAAGTCCAAATTGAGTTGGATTTCCTCTTCACACCACTATCTTTCTCCATACATAAAATATTTTTGTATGAGATTTTTGCACCATTCTGATGTTGGTCAACCCCTTTCTGTGTCATAAGATGATGATAAAATTTGGTTCAAAATTTAATTCAAATTTGATTTGAATTGGTGATAAGGATCAACCAATATTTGAATTTGATCTGAAACTACCTCTTTCTTATCCTTATTTTCCATGGATGCCAACCTTAAAAAAGGATCAATTTTGTATGAAATTAAGAGTATTTTTGGTGTGAGAAACCTAAGAGTGGGATATAAAAAAGTTGAGAGTAGGTTGGGCTTCCATGCGTGAGAAATAGAAGTATTTTTCATCTCGGGCATGAGCGTGGGTTCTAGGGTTTCAACTCTAGGTTTTGTGAGAAGATAATATAAGAGTGAGTCTTGTCTAATCTTTCACACCATCTTCTCCTTGTAAATCTTCATCTTTGATCTAGAGGAGTCCAGGAGATCTGAAGAAAGGAGCTTGGATCAGCCATCCAGAGCCTTCGATGTGAGCTAGCACTCTCTGCGAAGGATGATCCGATCAGGGCTTCGAGTGGATGATCTATAGAGATCGGATGATCTGTGCGGTTGCTCAGCATTAGCGAGAGCTTTATACCATACTTATCAGTAGTGAAGATCATCAATCCATAAAAAGATGATGAGTTCTGAACTCAACCAATATGATCTAAAGGTTAGATTAGATTCAGAGGCATCAATATGATCGATGCAGTTTTCTATTTTATATCATATTTTATATGTAAATTTTTTATGTCATAGATCCTTAATGGTAGTTTTAGATCTAATTTAAGGCATATTTAGAAGATTAAAGTGTTTAATCTTTTATTATTTACTGTAAAATTTAAAAATACATACTATTGGTATAAAATACCCCCAGCCGAAGTCCTCAACAGAATCAACAACTCCGCCAACAAGGCCGACCTTAAAAGAAGACTCCGCCCGGGACTCTTACGGAAGCCGGGCTTCGTTCTCAACTCCAACAGCTACAGGCAGACTTCATCCGGACTCCTACAGGAGCCGGACTCGCCAACAACTTCAACAACAGGACAAACTCTGCCCGGACTCCTACGGGAGCCGGGCTCCATCACCGACATTGACTACAGGATAAACTCCTCCGGACTCCTACGGGAGCCGGACTCCACCGACAACTCCGACCTCAGTTGACTCCGCCCGGACTCCTACGGGAGCCGGGCTCCGTCCTCAACATCGATTGCTGGTAAGCCCCGTCTGGACTCCT